>NC_138768.1:5226565-5752707 GCF_965119305.1 Pelophylax lessonae
AGGTTTTTTTCTTTTTTGCTACACATATAAAAAAAGACGGAAAAGTTTGAAAAAAAAAAAAAGTATTTTTGTTTGTTAGAAAATTTTGTTAATAGATACATTTTTTTCTGCACTGATGAGCACTGATGGGGCCGCACTGACAGGCACTGATGAGGAGGCACTAATATGCAGCTCTGATGGGCACTGATAGGCGGCACTCATATGCAGCACTGATGGGCACTGATAGGTAGCACTGATATGCAGCATTGGTGGGCACTGATAGTCAGCACTGATGGGCACTGATAGGTGGCACTGATATGCACTGATGGACGGCACTGGTGGGCAATAATGGGCACTGATATGTGGCACTGATAGGTAGCACTGATATGCAGCATTGGTGGGCACTGATAGGCGGCACTGATGGGCACTGATAGGTGGGACTGATGGGCACTGATGGGCACTGATAGGTGGCACTGATGGGCACTGATAGACAGCACTGATCGGCACTGATGGGGGCACCGGTGGGCAATAATGGGCACTGGTGGGTGGCACTGATAGATGGCAATGATGGGCACTGGTGGGCAGCAGTGATAGGTGGCAATGGTGGGCAGCACTGATGAGGAGGGCACCACTGGCAGGCTCCACCCCTGGTGGTCATGGGTGGGCATCCCTGGTGGCTATGGGTGGGCATCCCTGGTGGCTCTAGTGGCAACCCCCCAAGGGTCTGCACTGGTAATCAATGCTCTTATTACCAGCACAGAACCCCCCCCCCCGTCAGGAGAGCCTCAGATCGGCTCTCCTCCACTCGTGCCTGTCAGGCACGAACTGAGGAAAGTCGATCAACATCTCTTCCTATTTACTATAGGGCGGGTGGGAAGTGGTTAAGCTGTTATAGCTGCAAAGGGTGGAGCCAACTCAATATTGAACCCTACAGACTAAGAATGGGATGCCATTAAAGTTCATCTGTGTGTAAAGGCCGGCGTCCCAATACTTTTGGTAATATAGTGTATATAGAGAGGCGTCCCAATACTTTTGGTAATATAGTGTATATAGAAAGGCGTCCCAATACTTTTGGTAATAGTTTCATATATTCTGTATTTTATATGCATTATACAGTATATATATGAATGTGGTGTACATACAGGTCTAAAAAGTTTGGTAAATGGTATCAGAAAACAAACAAAACAGAAGATACATACAAATTACTGTACCTTTAACGGCCTTCAAAATAATCACCAGCCTTCACAACGCACATTTGGCAACGTTTATAATGCTTCTGGAACCTGTCAGCCAAGGCCTTCTTAGGAATAAATTGCAGAACCACTGTCACAAATTCTTGGATTGCCACCACGTCCACAAAATGTGCGCCTTTTATGACGCTCTTCAGGTGGGGACTTTTGCAGGACTCCTTTTTTGGGTTCTTGGGAAGACGATGAACACCATTCCACTGGTTGCTGCTTCTGGATGGAACTGGTTGCACCAGGTCTCATTACCTGTGACGATGGTTCACAGGATGAATCCTGGTCACACATAGTGATGAAATCTCCACAGTTTTCCATCCGTTTTTGCTTTCTGTTCTTCTGTCAGCTAGTGCGGCACAAACCGGGACAAGATCTTGCGCTTACCCAAATCTTTGGGGACGACCATGCGCACCGTGTCCTTGCTAATGCCCAATTACTCAACCGTAGAGTCAGTCGCATGTGCGACAGAGGTCACACTCTTGCTGTGATTCCTAAAAGGCACCAAGTTGCGCCTTTACATCACTGCGGGCCCACCCCACCTGAGCCAAGCCCAGTCCAGCTGAGCCCGCCCCCTCGCCCGAGCCCAGCTGAGCCTGCCCGATACAGTCCACCTCTGTCGGAGGAGCACATGGGGGGCAGAGAATAACTCGGGGGGGAGGAATTGCCCCCTGTAGCAACACCACTGGTCCCTGTGACAGAATCATCTGACACTTTGCTTGAGTGTTTCCGTCAGTATACCGTTTACTCCAGTCTGATCATAGATATCAGATATTATAGCCACATATTGCAACTAAGAATTAGACAGACTAGCTGCAAAACTGGAACTCTTTATTGAACAAGAATACAGGCTTTTTATACATTACACACTCAGGTGAGGCTGATCACATTATCATATAGAAATATACCTTTCCTGGATGCAGGGGAGGGCTGGCAGCCTTAGGCCTGGGGGGCAGGTCCAGTCAAAAGTTCTGACCGCTGCACAGAACACCTCTTTATATGCATTTTTAGGTTAGGTCAAACACGTATTATCAATATACAGGGACCTCTAATAGCAATTGTGAACCCAATGCTCCTTGCAGTAACCTTATGCTATATTTTTATACATTACACACTCAGGTGAGGCTGATCACATTATCATATAGAAATATACCTTTCCTGGATGCAGGGGAGGGCTGGCAGCCTTAGGCCTGGGGGGCAGGTCCAGTCAAAAGGCCCATTAAACCCCTGAATCAGCTCACCATCCATGCCCACCTGGTTTTATAACAGATATTTATGTTATGAAGAAAGACAAATATGATACAATGTGGTAACATAATTAAATGTTAATAGCAACCAAGCAGGTTTGACAAAAATAATTCATCAATGTAGCCTCACCAGTGCCCATCAGTGCAGCCTCATCGGTGCCCATTAATGTAGCCTGATCAGTGCCCATCAATGCAGCCTCACCAGTGCCCATTAGTGCAGCCTCACCAGTGCCCACCAATGCAGCCTGATCAGTCCCAATCAATGTAGCCCCACCAGTGTCCATAAGCTTAGCCTGATCAGTGCCCATCATGCAGCCTCATTAGTCCCCATCAATGCAGCCTCATTAGTCCCCATCAATGCAGCCTCATTAGTCCCCATCAATGCAGCCTGATCAGTGCCCATCAATGTAGCAACATCAGTGCCCATCAGTGCAGCCTGATCAGTGCCCATCAAAGCAGCCTCATTAGTTCCCATCAATGCAGACTTACCAGTGCCCATAAATGCAGCCTGATCAGTGCCCATCAGCTCAGCCTCATCAGTGTCCCCCAATGCCCATCAAAGCAGCCTCATCAGTGTCCATAAATGCAGCCTGATCAGTGCCCATCTATGCAGCCTCACCAGTGCCCATCAGCTCAGCCTCATTAGTGCCAATAAATGCAGCCTAATCAGTGGTATAATCAAAGTACAATACACATTATTAAAGGTGTAAACGCATCCCCCAATAGTTTGCTAGCAGACAATAGGTGTGTTAATTAGCACAATTAACAATGTGTGGAAGACAGGCAGTTGAGCTGATGATATTAACATCTGCTATGAATCTGACTGTGTGGAGCAGTCTTTATGGGTAATGGGACATGTAGGCCCTAAACAGGGACCCCGGGCCTAGAGTCCCAGAGTCTGTGAGTTTTGGGGGAGACATGGACTTGAATCCAAAGTAACATTACTCTAAGGGTCCCCCCCAGCATACACCTCACAAAGAGTAGTGTTCCCATAAAAGCCAGGGCCCATAGTCAGTAGGCAAGAGGCTAGCCTGCGGTCCCCTCCAAAAGCCTCTGTCCTGGATGGGTCTGTCAAAATTTCTTCTGCCTGGGGGACGCCTTGTTTGCCTCGTGGTAGATATACCCCTGGGTGCTCTATCAGATTGGGAAGACTTTTCTACTACAGAATATAAAAAGAAATTTAATAAGTTTCCAACTCAGACTACGCTGTCCTTCTAACAGTTAGCTGACAGAAGCAGGGTGGTATTTCATTCCAAAACTGAATTTACTTCTGTGAATAGTTCTGTAAATCTGCATCACAATCACATAAACTGAAGTTACAATATGCTTGTACACATTTCTCTTACAAATGTTTACAATGAACACATTGCTTTGCAAACCGCTCATCTTCAAATCCACACATGCAGATAAGCTGAGTTTTTTTTATAAAATAGAAAGATGCCTTCTGTGAGGGTACTCACCACCATCACTGGGAGTGAAAAAAAAATACTTAATGGACACTGAGAAAATGGTTTGAATTGCTTCAAATAGGTTCTGTGTTTACACTTCTGATAATGTGCATTGTACATCAATGTCAGAGACAGACTGTCTGTCTGTCACTGGCGGGCTTTTCCTATTGTCTGTATATTGAGGTGTGATGTGGATTCTGTTAAGCCTGTCTGTCCCATTGTTAAATGTTAATGAACTCACATATTGTTTCTGTCCAGATGGCTAGATAATTAGTTCAGGTTAATTCTATTTCTGTATACAATTTAATTTACATATGATAGGTCAGGAGTTGCCTGATGACATTATGTGTGGTAATCTGATCAGGAGCGGGAGGTCCGTGCTGTATATAAATTTTGTGTGACTGTTCAATAAAGAGAAGGCTCCAGTACAAGCTAAGGCATCGCCTGAGGAAGGAGCATGCATGCTCCGAACGCGAGCACCCCCTGCCACTATTGGATGTAAGCCTGGATACTGAACGCTACCAAACCCACAGGAAGTGTCGGACTCCATCGGCACAGCCAGGACCATGGCCGCCACAGTGTACTTCCCGAACATCCCTGCAGTGTTGCAGATGAACCATCACCATTTGCTGATCAACGATTTCCTCTGTGTGAGTTACTACGTTGTTTTTATGTAATAAATAAGCTTTTAATCTACACTGAGGTGGCGCTGCTTTTCTTCTCCTACCCCTTTTTGTCTGTTGCAGAGTCCCTCTAGCTCTGTATGAAGCCTGCAGCCACCTCCACCATCCATCTCCACTTACCCCAGGGATTGAACTATCCTGCATACCTCCTAAAAAGACTACCTACAGCCACAGTTGAAACTTTTTTCATAAGATCGAATGTACTTGACTCTTTCACTGGCGCAGGTCGAACGTTGTGTATATGTTCCAGTACAAGCTAAGTTGTTGGCTAGCTTTGTATGGAGCGGCTGGAATATTTGATATCTATGTTCAAGACTGAAGGAAGCCGTATACTGACGGAAGTCCACAAACACAGTGTGGGTCACGGTTCTGTTACACCTCCCTTTGGAATTTTGGTTGAAGTGAGATGTTGGTATAAAGGGGTGTCGAGTTGGAGGATGATTTTGTATTTTTTTATTTTTTTTTTATTTGCAGAGATGGTATATTTGAATATATCTGTAATATTCCGATAGGGCGATGTTGAATTTGAGATGGAGCTTTGGGAAGGGGGTCAGTTTACTATCCTCAAAGATATCTTCTATGTTTTGGATTCCAGTTTGGTGCCAGCGTGTGAAGTTAATCGAGGGGATGGCAGTTTGAAGGTAGTAGAGTGGTAAAGGAATTTTAGTGGTTGGCGATGCCCCACTTAGTTTGGCGTAGGATGTATGTAAGGCATTAATGGTTGCTTGTACCGCTGGGTAGGGTGAGTTTGAGGAGAGGTGATCAAGGAAATAGGCCAGGAGCAAGGTTTTAGTATCATATCCAGGTAAGGTGATCACTTCCAGTTGTGACCATTGTTTGTGGGCGTTATTGGTCCACCAGAATTTAGCTTAATCTAATAGCGAGGCTATGTAGTAATGATATAGGTTGGGGACTGAGGTTCCTCCCACTGTAGTATGCTTTTCCAATATAGACAAGGCACATCTAGGCTTTTCCCCTTTCCAGATATACTTTAGTTAGAGTTAGAGTTAGCAGAGATCAGAGTTTATCAAAGTAACGCATAGGGATAAGTATGGGTATAGTGCGAAATAGATACAATATTTTGGGAAGTATAATCATTTTAAATGCTGCTATCCTTCCTAATGTCAATAGTTCTAACTTTTTTAATTGTTCCAGTTTTTTGGGAAGATTTTCAAGGAGAGAAAGAAAGTTTAGTGAAAATAGTTTCCCTGAAGTCAGTGGTATCAGGATGCCTAGATATGTCAGATGGGAGTTTGTCCATGAGTAGGGGAATCATGATTAGAGTAGAGTTTTAAGTGGTGGAGGTATATTGATGCCTAAGATTTGGGAATTGCTACTGTTAACTTTATAATACGATACAGATCCAAATGTATCTAATATATTTTGGACGCGGTTAGTGATTTGATAGGGTCCATGGTAGTTAAAATAACATCATTGGCAAATAGCCCTATTTTATTGTGGAAAGGACCTGTTTGTAGGGCAAAAATTGATGATGATGATTGTTTTAGGTGTGCCAGGGGTTCCATAATTAATGCAAAAATGCGCAGGGAGAGTGGGTAGCCTTGCCTAGTCCCGTTTGTAATAGGGAATTCTGAGGACAATGTTCCAGTGGAGTAGACTTTAGCCGATGGATTGCAGTAAAGGGCCATTATGGCCGATTTAATTGGACCATTAAATCCAAACTTTTCAAGGCCTGCTTCAAGGTATCCCCAGTGAACCCGATCAAAAGCTTTTTCTGCATCTAGTGCTAAAAATATTGAGGGAAGTTTGTGAATATCTGCGTGTCAAAGAAGGTGGAGAGTTCTTCGAGTGGCGTCAGGGGCTTGTCGGTTTTTAATAAAACCTACTTGATCGGGTGGATTAAAGAGGGTAGTATGTCATTCAGTCAGAGAGATAGAGTTTTGGCGTATATCTTGATATCTGAGTTTAGTAGGGAAATTGGTCGATAATTTGATGGACGGGTTGTATCTTTGCCCGGTTTAGGGATGGTGGATACCACGACTTGCAGCATTTCCTGAGGGAATTTGTATTGAAAGTTTTTGTTAGATGTGGAGAGAGAATTTCAGAGAATTTCCGGTAATACTCATTTGGGAAGCCGTCTATACCTGGGGCTTTGGATGTCGGGAGAGTTTGGATTGTTTTAGCAATTTCAGCCGGAGTGAAGGGGCGAGATAATAGTTAAAGTTGCTCTGTATCTAATGATGTCAATTTTAGCGGTCAAAGGAAGTCTTTGATCTGTTGTGTGTTGGGTTAGGGGGTGGACGGGTCTAGTGCTAGATTGTAGAGTTTTGAGTAGTAGTCTCTAAAGATCTCTACTATCTGTGCTGGGGCATTGTGGGTAGTGCCCGATATCGGGTCAGTGAGATTATGTAATCAAGAGGCTAATCTTTTTTACCATTGATGTGTCGTGCTAGTAAGGCACCTGTTTTGTTGCTTAATGCATACGAATTAGCTTTAAGAATTGTTTTTCAAAGTCATACAGAAGTAAAGATATAAGCTTGGTTTTAAGGTTTAGTATTTTAGTGGCATAATGTGTAGTGGGGGTATGCTTGTTCAACACTTATAGTTCTCGGATCGATTTGACCAGATTATCAAAGTCTTGCATTTTTTTGGGTTTTTTTTTTGTCGGAGCTGACTTGAAATAATTTCCCCCTCATGACTGCTTCATGGGCATTCCAGAGGGTGAAACAGTCCAATTCAGAAGTGTCGTTCAAAGAGAAGTAGGATTTGTCTTCCTCGTCAATAGTGTGGGCGTGGTTAGGGTCTGATAGGAGGGACTTATTCAGTCTCCATAATGTGAAGTATGTAGGCGAGGGTTGTGTGGTAATCATAAGGGAAATAGGGGCATGGTCTGACCATGTAATCATACCTATGGAGGTAGACATGGCACATGGTAGAGAGTTTTTGTCTAGAATGAACATATCTATCCTAGAATACAATTAGTGTGAGGAGGAAAAGTACATATAATCCCTCTCTGCTGCATTAAAGCAACTCCACACATCAAACAGGTCTCTTCTGAAGAGAAAGGATTGCCCCTGATTCCCCCTGTATTGAATTGTACTGTAACTGTATTGTCTTCCCCCACACTGTAAAGCGATGCGCAAACTGTTGGCGCTATATAAATCCTGTATAATAATAATAATAATAATAATAGACAAGCCAAAGTCCTCCTACACGAGGAGGAGGTGTCTAAATGGGGGTCAGTGACAGAGTTAAAGTTGCCACCCACAATCAGTAGGCCTTTGCGACATGTGTCTACCTTTTTAAATAGGCGTTTCAGAAATGAGACCTGCTTGGTGTTGGGGGCATACAGGTTCACCAGAGTACAAGGCGTGTTGTTCAAAGTGCAGATTAGAATGATAAATCTACCCCTATCATCAATTATGGAAGAATAAAGTTGAAAAGATATTGAATCCTTTATCGCAATTAGCACACCAGCCTTCTACTTAGCGTAAGTTAGCAGTAAAAATTTGGGAGAAATATTTAAGGGAAAAACAAATTGGATCCCCTTTATGGAAGTGGGTCTCCTGAAGAAAGAGGACCTCACTTTTTAAGGAGAGAACCTCTTTCTGTAAGATTTGACGCCTATAGGGGCTATTGCGACCTTTAACATTAGGGAAAAAACTAAGGTAAAGCTTTATAGCAAAATTTATAGCAACCCTCATGTGACAGTGATCTATGTTGATGCCAGGAATGTAACAATAGGCTCTAAATGGAGTAAGTCATTCTATCAATAACCAAAGTATATTATTATAGAAACAGCATGTGTGTACCGTCATGTACCAGTTATAAAAAAACACTTAAACAGGGGAAAAAAAAAACAAGGTATAAAATGCCTAAAAGGTTTCCAGAGGTAAAATTGAGAACAATGAGCCATATAAGACGTATATTGCAAAAACATGAGGGAGATAAATGACAAAGTTCACCGTGGGGTCCGATCAAATCGTCATGTGTATCATATCAGGGTGGAAGGGTGACCAGGCTCATAGAGAAAGGTGGATAACTAAGAGATCCCGTGAAACAAAACATCAGTTCAAGACCAGTCCATGGTGATCCTGTTGCAACTGGGTTCCCAGGTTGGGGGGTATCAGGTTTGATTATATTCCAGGATTGCAACATTTTGATACCCATCTCCACAGAATAGATTGCATGTTGTTTGCCCTGATGGGAAACAAGCAGCTTAGTGGGGCGACCCCACTGATAGGGAATCCGATGATTACGTGAAGCCTTAGTAATCGTAGTGAGTTGCCTGCGTGCTTGTATGGTCGCTGCAGAAAGGTCTGCATACAGAAAAGGTGGGGGTTCTTTCTGGAGGCTGCCATTGTTTGCTCCTTAATGTAGTAAAAATGAATGCGGGCCAAAGCGTCACGAGGCAGGTTATCTGGGCGAAAGGATGGTTTAGGAATGCAATGGGCTCGATCGATAATGAGGTCAGTGTTAGATAACGATGGGAGAAGTTCTTGCAGGAGTTGGTGGAGGTAGTCATGGAGTAGGGATGGAGAGATGGTCTCTGGTATGCCACAACACAATTTTAATATTATTATGCTCAGACCGATCTTCTAAATTTGCAAGTTGATCATTAAAGCCATCAATAAGATGATTATAGGCCTGGCAAATGTTGCTGATTTTAGATTCAGTATGAGATACTCTCACAGATACTCTAATGTCAGCTAGTGTGGCTGGCTGAGAGGAATTTGGGAAATCCTCTAATGGCTTCAGGGCGGGAGTCACAGTCACAGGGGTCAGGGATTCATGGCAGTGCCCAACTGCTTCTCCATGCCTGTGTTTTTTGGTCTATTCTGGCTTCGGTTGTTGGGGAGTCAGGAGAAGAAAGAGACTCCCCATGCTGCAGGGAGAGAGGAGTTTGTGATGAGTCATACCGCTGCTCTCCTGTGTGCTGCTGTCCTCCATTGAGAGTGTGGCCAGAAGAGAAGCTGCCACCGACATTATGCTGCTGCTTGTCCCCTGCCAAGGGGAAGAAATGAGTAAGTTTCTGGGTTCCAGCTCTTGTTTTGTCCCACTTTGGCATGTCTCTGGCATTCTGTGGATGTTAACCGCGGTTTTGGTTATATTTCTACCGGTCTATGCTGTAAGCCGCTGTAAAAGGAGCCTTTATAGCAGAGCTAGCTCACACAGCCACCATCCAGGTCCACAGCTGGCCACGTCCCCCACCCTAATCCATGTCTTTATGGACCTTGCTTTGTGCACTGGTCCAAACCATTTGGTGGAGGGGGGATTATGGTGTGGGGGAGGGGGGATTATGGTGTGGGGTTGTTTTTCAGGGGTTGGGCTTGGCCCCTTAGTTCCAGTGAAGGGAACTCTTAAGCCGTCAGCATAACAAGACATTTTGGACAAATTAACCTCCCTGGCGGTATGATTGTTTCCTATTTTAGGTGCTGAAAGCAGTACCATTATTTTGCATGTAATTCTTAAGGACGAGCAGCCCAAACCATCTAGTTACATATGATTTATTTTTACTGTGCGTTCTTCTTTATAACATCTCGGGTATGATAAATTTTGAAACACAAAATCATAAATTATAATATAATAAATAACTTTAAATAAGTTAAAGTATATATATTATATATATATAGCCTCTCATTTGCTATCCTGTTACTCTACCTACTACGCCACCGAGCCAGCTGTTTAATCTAAGACTCTCTCTGCCTAACTAACTTCTATCTGAGTTTGACAGCTATTTTATAGGGCTTTGATGTCACCAGCACACCATAATGCATTGCTCAGTTGCAGTGAAGAAATTACTGACCTCAGTAATTTCTTCACTGCACCTGAGCAGTGGATTATGGGGCGCTGGTGACGTCAGAGCCCTATAAAAGAGCTGTCAAACTCAGATAGAAGTTAGTTAGGCAAAGAGAGTCTTAAGTTGATCAGCTGGCTCGGTGGTGTAGATGGCAGAATAATGGGCTTGCAAGTTAGAGGCTATGGATTTGAGTCTCCTCTAGCCAGTGGTTGATTAATAGTCACTTACATTTAAGCCTTTAAAATGAGGATTTGTGATTGTTCGTATGTTCACTAGAACATTTCCCCTGGTCGAGATGTTCTGGTGCGAACCGAACAGGGGGGTGTTTGGCTCATCACTAATGGTAATGTGTGTTCTTCTGTCTTCTATGAAAAGCTGCACAAATATGTGCGAAATCTTCATTACACCGACCCAACTGGAGGCGAGATCTACTTTAATGAGAGGCAAGAAGTTCCATCCGATCTTATTTTACACAGCTGGATTTATTTCAACCGTTCAGATGTTTTATTTGTCCCAGTTTCTATTATTAAAGGCCCAGACTTTGCGTCTGAAAGAAATCTCAATATCAGTGATTCCATCTTCTGGAAAAGAGGAAAAGTAAGACACGTCTGGATTGTTTTCTGTTTATATCATTTGCTGAGGAGGTTCATAATTCCGATTTATAGGGATTTTTAGCCTTATTTAACCAGTAATTTTTTTCATAATTTTAGGCCAATTTGTATTCTGCTATATATTTTTGGTAAAAAAATAAAAATAAAATAATCACAAAAAGTGTATATTGATTGGTTTGCACAAAAGTTATCGCATCTATAAACTAGGGGAAAGATTTATGTCATTTTTATTTATTTATTTATTTTTTTTTTTACTAGTAATGGTGGTGATCTACGATTTTTAGTGGGACTGCAACATTGCAATGGACAGATCGGACACCTAAAAAAACCCCAATAAGCATATATTGATTGGTTTGCACAAAAGTTATCACGTCTGCAAACTAGGGGAAAGATTTATGGCATTTTTATTTATGGCATTTTTTGCGATTCGGCCCTGCGTTACTTTAACTGACAATTGCGCGGTCGTGCGACTCTGTACCCAAATAAAATTGATGTTTTACCACAAATAGAGCTTTATTTTTGGTGGTATTTGATCACCTGTGTGATTTTTATTTTTTGCGGTATAAACAAAAAAAGAGCGACAATTGTGAAAAAAAAAACAATATTTTTCACATTCTGCTATATAACATTCCCAATAAAAAAAAAATAAAATAAAAAATCTAATTTTTTTTATCCTTTTAGGCCAATTTGTATTCTGCTACATATTTTTGGTAAAAAAAAATTCCAATAAGCGTATTTTGATTGGTTTGCACAAAATTTATTGCATCTACAAAGTAGGGGAAAGATTTATGTCATTTTTATTTATTTTATTTTATTTTTTTTACTAGTAATGGCGGCGATCTGTGATTTTTAGCAGGACTGCGAGATTGCAGCGGACAGATCAGATGCCTAAAAAAAATCCCAATAAGCATATTTTGACTGGTTTGCACAAAAGTTATCGAATCTACAAACTAGATTTATGTCATTTTTTATCATTTTTTTTTTATTTATGACATTTTTTGCGATTTGTCACTGCATTACTTTAACTGACAATATCGCGGTTCTGCGACGATCTGCCCAAATAAAATCAATATCCTTTTTTTTCCCACAAATGGAACTTTCTTTTGATGGTATTTGATCACATGTGCGATTTTTACTTTTTACGCTATAAACAAAAAAAGAGCGACAATTCTGAAAAAAAAGCAATATTTTTCACATTCTGCTGTATAACATTCCCAATAAAAAAAATTAGAAATCTATTTTTTTTTCATAATTTTAGGCCAATTTGTATTCTGCTACATATTTTTGGTAAAAAAAAAAATCACAATAAGCGTATTTTGATTGGTTTGCGCAAAAATTATTGCGTCTACAAACTAGGTGATAGATTTATGTCATTTTTATTTATTTTATTTTTTTTACTAGTAATGGTGGCGATCTGTGATCTGTAGTGGGACTGCGACATTGCGGCAGACAGATCGGACACTAACTGACACTTTTAGGGGGACCAGTGACATTGCTACAAGTAATGAGTGCTAAAAATATGCGCTGTCACTGTACTAATGACACTGAAAGGGAAGGGGTTAACACCAGGGACGATCCAAGGGTTAAATGTGTCCCTAGGGGGTGCTTTCTAACTGTGTGGGGGATGGTCTTTCTGCATGAGCACAGAGACCTGTATTCGTAAATAAGAGGATCCCTGTGTTCATAACTCACAGAACAGTGCTCTGCCGTGTTTACAACAGCAGACCACCATTCTGTGTCCACAGGGAGCAATTTGGCTCCCCCTGTGATTGGCTCCCTCTGTGGCCAATGGGTGCACCCGTGTGCCTCCAGCGTACAACCTCCCTGGCAGGGCCCCCCCCCCACCTGAATACCCGAATATATATCAAGACAATATTTTCACTAAAATATGAGATGTTGTCATGTAATTTATTCACTGAACCTGAGCAGTGGATTGTGGGGCGGCTTGTGACATCAGAGCCCTACAAAAGAGCTGTCAAACTCAAAACAGCTCATAGCGTTGAAAGCGTCCGAAAAAGCAGGAGCTTCTTTTTTTTCTCCAATTTTTCGGGCGGACGGGGCGACTGATCATCGGGGGACAGTATTTTTTTTTCTTTTTTTTTTAATAAAGGACTTTTCCAAAGACAATGGCTTTTGTCTTCATTTTTTTTTTACACTTTTTTTGGTGAATGGGTAGGGGTATGATGTTCACCGATATCCATTCACATGGGGGGGGGTCTGGGGAGGATCTGGGGGCCCCATTGTTAAAGAAGGCTTCCAGATTCTGATAAACCTCCCCCCGCAGACCCCCACAACCACAGCCCATGGTTGTCAGGAAGAAACCCCTGTCCCCATCAACATGGGGGCTAGGTGCTTTTGGGGTAAGCACCCACCCCCCCAATGTTGAGGGCATGTGGCCTGGTATGGTTCAAGAGGGGGGGCGCTCTCTTGCCCAAACCGCCATCCTGATCAGCCAGGCTGTGTGCTCAGATAAGGGTCTGGTATGGAGTTTAGGGGGAACCCCACGCCGTTTTTTTTTACATTTTTGCCCAGGGCTCCCCTTAAAATCCATACCAGACCCGATGGGACCCCATGGCGTTTTTTTCAGCAATACTGACATAAACTGATATAAACCGTAGTGCCTATATATATATATATATATATAATGTGGTATACACTGCACTGATCTGATCTCAACAAACTGTAAATAGCAAACATCTCTCTCCCTGCCAGCAATGTATTATTAACTATAGAATTCCACTTAAAAATCACCCGCTGGCCAAGGGAATCGAACCCACAGCCGCCACTGTCAAGCACACTTAGGTTGAGCACACTTTCCCTGCCTCGCTAACTAACTCCTATCTCACCCTACACACAGTGGATGAGATAAAAGTTAGGGAGAGTGTGTTCAGCTTAAGCAGGCTTAATGGTGACATAGATGGTGGAATACCAGGCTTGCAATGACATGGCTGTGGGGTTCGAATCCCCTGGCCAGCAGGTGATTTATTGAGGTCAGAGTCCATGATAATGCAGGAATTCAAAAATCTTGCAAAGAAGCCCATTTATTCTTTCTTCCATTTTCTTCTTTGGACGAACGAGCGAACAGCCAATGTTAGAGTCAAACTTATGTTCGACTCAAACTCGAAGCTCATCCCTACAAAAGAATAATAATAATAATAATTACACAATAATAATGATAATTACAAAATAATAATAGTAATTCTATGTGATTTCAGCCTCCGGTATCTCGGTGCTCAGATCCCTGTTTACCTGGCAGCAGAAAAAAGTTTGGATCTTCAATGCATAAATGCTGCTATGAGTGCGTCTCGTGTCCGGAAGGAGAGATCTCCAACATTTCCGGTAGAGTTTGTATTTGTTAGTAAGTTATTGTTGGACTGGGCAGAAGATATCACTGTAGTAAACCACTTCTGGAACGGCCTTTTTCTGACACTTGTTGTTTACAAGTTAAAATCAGTTTTTTTTTTTGCTAAAAATGTACTTAGAACCTCTAAACATTATATATATATATATATATATATATATATATATATATATATATATTTTAGCAGAAACCCTAGGGAATAAAATATTTGAATCACACTGTATTTGCGCAGTGATCTTACAAATGCATTTTTTTTTTTTTTAAATTCACTTTTTTGAATTGAAAAATAAGAAAACAGTAAAGTTAGCCCATTTTCTTCTAGAATGTGAAAGATAATGTTACGACGAGTAAATAGATACCCAACATGTCACGCTTCAAAATTGTGCACGCTCGTGGAATGGCGACAAACATTGGTAGTTAAAAATCTCCATTGTCGGCATTTTAAAAATGTCTACAGGTTACCAGTTTAGAGTTACAGAGGAGGTCTAGAGCTCAAATGATTTTGCTCGCTCTAACGATCGCGCCGATACCTCACATGTGCGGTTTGAACACCGTTTACATACGTGGCCTTGACTTCCGTATGAGTTCGCTTCTGCGCGCAAGCTAACAGGGACAGGGCTCTTTAATTTCTTTTTTCCCTATTTATTTTATTTATTATTTTTTATTTTTACACTGTTTACCTCTTTATTGTGAGACCTGGGGTCAAAAAGACCTCAGACCTCACAACTACACTAAACCGGTTGCTAGGCAACGACATTTGACGTCACTCCGGTCATCCAAGACCATAGAGTAGAGTGGGGGCCATCTTGCCCTCACTCGACTTCCTGTCTCAGAGGATTCGGAACTGGATCGTTTTCCCCGCTGCCAGCAGGTCGGGTAAGCAAGGAAAACGGCCGGGACACAGAGGGGGGGCACCTCTTCCGCCACACCGTAAGGGTGATCCCGCAGCGAAACCGCCACTGTGACCACCCTTATCTGAAAGCCAATTGCCTGCCGTTTTCAAAAATACCGGAGTTATGGCTGCTTTCTGCTGCCATAACCCCGTCAAAGGACTGACATAAAACTGCGGAGGGCGGTTTGTAAGTGGTTAACCTTTCCGGACCGCCCACCGCATATATACTGCGGCAGGGTGGCCCTCCTGCACGAACCGAGGTAGGGCTACATTGGTCGCGCGCGCTCCCACGCCCACTTGGCAGCAGGGAAGCCGCTGCACCGGGCAGGCGGCTCCGATTGCCGCCGTCCACTCGCGATCACTCCCCGCTAAGAGAGGAGGTCAGTCAGCTGTTGTAAACACAGCTTACCGTTCTTCTCCCTGGAATGATCACAGAGCGCCTGTGATCCTTCTATATAGGATCACAGGTCTCTATGGTCATTTCACAAGCTACGCCCCCCCACAGTTAGAAACACTTCCCTAGGTACACATTTAATCCTTCGATCACCCACAATGTTAACCCCTTCCCTGCCAGTGTCATTAGTACAGTAACAGTGCATATTTTTAGCACTGATTACTGTAGTAATGTCACTGGTCCCCCAAAAAGTGTAAAAAATGTCAGTTAGGGGTCCGCTCTGTCCACCGCAATGTCGCAGTCCCGCTAAAAATCGCAGATTGCTGCCATTACTACTAAAAAAAAAAAAGAGTAAAAATGACATAAATCTTTCCCGTAGTTAGTAAACGCGATAACTTTTGTGGAACCAAAATAAGATTTTTTTTTACCAAAAATATGTAGCAGAAAACAAATTGGCCTAAAATGTTAAAGAAATTTTGATTTTTAATTTTTTTTGGGAATGTTATATAGCAGAATGTGAAAAATATTGTTTTTTTTTTTTTGAAATGTCGCACTTTTTTGTTTATAGCGCAGAAAAAAAAAAGAAAAAAACGCACAGGTGATCAAATACCACCAAAGAAAACTGAAAATTTATTATCAAATACTTACCGTAATTTTCCTTTCCTGATGGACTCCATGGCAGCACACGTATGGGTAGCTCCGCCTCCTCTCCTACCCTATAGGACCTCATTCCCATCAATTTTTGCTCCAAGCCAGGAGCCGTGTTCCATAAATAGACTACTCAAGCAGATGGGAGGGAACTGCTGCCATGGAGTCCATCAGGAAAGGAAAATTACGTAAGTATTCGATAATAAATTTTCCGTTTTCCTGACAGACTCCATGGCAGCACACGTATGGGAAATAACTAGCCATACACAGCTGGGTGGGTAACTGCTGGGCAAACAGAGAAAGGTTTAATTTGTACCATCTACAGACAACATTTTTAAACCAAAATTGACCAAAGACAAAGAATCCCGTTCAACACAATAATGCGTCATGAAGGTATTAATCGAGGACCATGAGGCCGCTCTGCAAATGACTTCAGGTGCAGCATGCAGGGAAGCTGCCCAAGACGTGGATATCCCTCTGGTGGAATGTGCAGTCACCACTTCCGACTGGCTCTACAGTATATGCCCACTGGATGGTCTGAACTATCCAACTTGCTATTGATCTAGAAGATGCCTGCTAGCCTTTGTTTTTCCCGTAGAAGAGCACGAATTGGTGGTCCGACTGGCGAAAAGGGGCCGTGGCTCCCAGATATGATTGTAAGGTCTCACCCACATCCAATGGATGGGTATTAAGGTCATCTTGAGATCTGAACGTGGGTATAATGATTTCCTGGTTAACGTGAAAAACCAACGTTACCTTTGGATTAGAACCCAGCATCGGAATTAAGACTACTCGATCGGGGAAAAAGGTTAGGAACGGTTCCTTGCACCCCAAGGCACTAATTTCAGATACACGTTTGGCTGATATGATAGCCACCAGAAAAGCCGTCTTCCTGGAAAGGTTTTTGAGGAAAAAAGGATCTTCATGCACCAAACTGGTTGAGAAAAGAAAATCCAGGACTAGCGGAAGGTCCCATTTGGGAAACCTGGGCTTCCTAGGAGGTCTCAGGCTAGTAGCACCTCTGAAAAACTGGCGAACCAGAGGATGTTTAGCCCATGCAGTCCCTGTGAAGGCAGAGATGGCTGAGATTTGGACTCGGAGAGAGCCAACCGCTAAGGATAGATCCAGTCCTGTCTGTAGAAAACCCAGGATATCATGGATTTTTGGATCAGTAATAGAGCCAGAGACACTAACCATGTAATCCTTGAATTTGGACCAAATTCTCTCGTAAACCCTGTTGGTACCCGGTTTTCTAGCACTGAACATTGTGGGATTTGCCACAATTGGACAACCAAGAGCCTTCAGTCTTTCCCTTTCAAGAACCAGACCATGAAATGAAGCTGTGCTGGGCAGGGATGAAGTACAGGACCCTGAGACAGAAGATTCAGCCTTATTGGCAGAGAAACAGGATCCCGACAGCTCAGTTGCTGCAACAGAGGAAACAATGGTCTCCTCGGCCAAAACTGAAGAATTGCAACGATCTCTACTCTCTCCTTCTTGAGTCTCAGCAGGAACTTGAATATGACTGGTACTGGGGGAAAGGCATATGCTTTGTGGAAACTCCAGTTATCTGTCAGAGCATCTACTCCGTAAACCTGGGTATAACGCCATCTCGTGTAAAACTTCTTCAGTTTGGCATTGTTTGGTGAGGCGAACAGGTCTACTTCCGGAAGAAACCCCAGAAAGATGACCCACCTGAAGACCTCTGGATGAAGGGACCACTTGTTGTTGTCCAGGTCGGTCCTTGACAGAAAATCCGCCTGGACGTTCTGGACTCCAGGAAGCTAAACAGCTGATAGGTCGGCCAGATTGCATGGAGCCCATGACATAATTGGTTTTACCTCCTTCAGGAGGGAAGAGCTGCGGGTACCCCTTTTCTCTTGATGTATGCGACAGCTGTCGTATTGTCCAGTCTTAGGAGGACCAAGGCTCCGGACACCAGATGATGAAAGGCCCTGAGAGCACAGAATGCTGCCCAAAGCTCCATCTGCCCTGGGCTCCCTCTGGCAGTGCGCACCCCAACCTGACCTGCTGGCATCCGATGTCATGACTACCCAAGGAGCAGGAGCAATCAAGTGGCAATTCAGGAGATTCTCCCGTTGGAGCCAACAAGTCAGGCCCTCCTTCATGGAGGATGTTATCCGGATAAGAGCATCTGGAATCCTGGGATGCTGACAATGCTGGACGTATCCTGTCGCAAATCATCGGAATCTTCTCCAATGGTAGGAAGATGGTGCCTTTGGAAGTGTCGAAGAGAGCCCCCATAAAGATCAGGGATCTTGTGAGTTCTAGGTGGCTCTTTTCCATGTTTAGAAGCCAACCGAACTCCTGAAGGGTGGAGATCACCTGAGACCTGTGATGCAGAATATGATCTTAATGCTGCGATAAAAGGTAATGATAAAGTTGAATCCCTTTTGCTCTGATAAGGGCTACTACAGCCAGTAAGATCTTTGAAAAGATTCAAGGTGATGTGGTAAGCCCGAAAGGGAGACAGGTAAACTGAAGGTGCACTTGACCTACCGCGAAGCGCAGAAACTTCTGCAGCTCTTTGGCCACTGGCACATGAAAATAGGCATCTTTCAAATTGATGGACACCATCCAGTCTTCTGGCTGCACCAACTGGCAAATGGTGAAAATAGTTTCCATCTTGAACCTCTCTTTCTTGATAAAAGAGTTTAGATGAGTCAAATCTATGACTGGTCTCCAGGAGCCGCTTTTCTTCAATACCATGAGGAGAGGAGAGTAAAGGCCTTGAAACCTTTGAAACCTTGAAACCAAAAGTGCGCATACTGAAGTAAGCGAGAGCCTACCCGCACCTTCTGAACAGGCTTGATATCAAAAGGACTTCGTGGCCTCCCGGCCACCCGAAGGTGTTCCCTTGGGAAAATTTTGACCTGTTGACTGAGTGCGTTTCCAGTTCTTCCTGAACTCGCGACCAGGTCTGTAGAAACGCGCTTCTCTAGATCGATCCAAGCTCTGTCTGCACTAAGATCTTCTATGATCTAGCAAACGGCGATTCTGGGGAAGGAACCCAGACTTGCCACCAGTAGCCCGGGGAATGGTACTGTCCAATTTGTTGCCAAAAAGGGACGATCCCTCAAAGGGGATCCTGCACCAAGCCTGCTTGGATGCAGGATCAGCCAACCAAGGGCACAGCCATAGAGCGCGCTTGGCCGTGACAGAGGACAGCATGACCCGTGCCACTAGGCGGATAACATCTATGGAAAAAAAGCCATCGCCAATCTCAGTTCCCGGAACCGCCGAACTTCTAGCCACTTCTTCGGAGACACTCTGAAGTGTGACCTCCACATTATCCACCCAGGCCTCCATGGCCTTAGACGTGGCTTCCAAAGCCAAAGCTGGTTTACAGGCCAAGCCAGCTGACAAATAGATCTTTTTAAGATCTGTGTCAATATGTCTATCTAATCCATCCTTAAAGGAAACCGAGTCTTCCAGCGGTAAGGAGACGTGCTTTACTAACCTTATTAAGGCTGCATCCACTGTAGGGGCAGAATCAAGATGCTTAACCTTCTCACTTTTGGAGGGATACATCCTGGAAACTTTGGAGAGTCCTTCCTTTCCACTCGTCCGTGATAATTTCCCCCAGCTCACCCAAAAAGGGAAGTGAGAACGCTCTTTTTTGAGGTGTTTAAATTACTTCCTCTGCTTGGCTGGGGATTCTGCTGGGTCTTCCCATTTTAGTGCCTCCATAACCGTCTTAACTAGCGGTAGAACCATGGCAAAATCAAAACCAGAGGCCTGGTCCTCTAGGTCATCTTCACTTACATAGGAATCCTCTGAAAAGTTCCCGGCTCTAAATCTTCCCTTGGGGGAAGAACTGGTGCCTCGAATGAGTGACCAGACAAACGGCTAGGATCCCAATCCCTGAGGGACTCTTGGATGATCCGTCTGACCAGGGATTCTAATGGCTGGTCCGTGTCTTTCTTTTCCTTTAGTGCCCGAGAATAACAGGCATCACACAAGGACCTGTCCTCAGGGAGACGGGCCTGACAGCCCCTACAAGACTTTCCCGTGGGACGACCAGAAAGGCGGGAAGGCTGAACCTGGAGTATCCTCATGACGCCTGGACCTGGACCTATGGCGTCGAGATCTAGAGGATGAGTGACGGTGAGTTGAAGGTGAACGATCCCTTGATCCAGTAACAGGGTGTTGCTCAGACCTAAGTGGACTGAAAAAGAAGGTAGGAAAGAAGCTCAGGCTACAAAGACCAGCTGGCAGACAGGTAAGGGTTAAAAATACCGAACTCACCTGTTGCGCAGGGACTGGCCACCAGGGGGTGTTGAAGCATCCATTGCAGACAAACAAAAGAAGCCTGCAATAGGGAGAGAGTAAGTATTCAAACCGTCCTCCCCCCACTCCACTGTCCCCCCTTATCCCCATCCAGGACTGACACAATGCAGGACTTACCAGACACAGGCAGAGACACCGCACGGGGAAGCTGCCGCAAAGCCCGCAGACATTCCAAGTCTAACAGCTATGACAGCTGTTTAAATTTCCCGGGAGCCGCAAAAACCACGCCCGCATGACGCATCACGCCATAGAGGGACGGATTGCGGTGCGCGCGCATGCGCAGACCGCTGCAAGGGCCAAGCCTCATCCTGAACACCCAATGGGAAGCCAGGAGAAGTGGGGGAGGAGCGGAGAGTGGCGGTCTGGAACGCTGGAGCGCTCCTGCCGCCATAGACAGCATACCAGGAAGTAAAACGGAGCAAATGGAAAATGAAGCAAAACAATACATTACTACCCACAGACAGCTCAGAACCTGGAGTGCTCTCCAACAGGAGTCCAGCGCCTGCATCAGGGCATCAGGGCCTCCCGCTAGTAGCAGGGACGTTTGGCCAAACATGCAGCCCACCTTTCATTCAGGATTTCAAGCATCAATACTGCCAGGGTCCACCCAGTTAATACCGGGATTGCTGGACTGTCACAGACAAGGCACCGTCAGGAAACATCAAGCCACACGCCGCCAGGTCTATTGAAGCTGACATACATCCTATAAGGTAAGACTTCTCTTGCAGGAGGAGGACAAAAAAGGAACATGGTTCCTGGCTTGGAGAAAACATTTACGGGAGTGGTGTCCTATAGGGTAGGAGAGGAGGCGGAGCTACCCATACGTGTGCTGCCCTGGAGTCTGTCAGGAAAGCTCTATTTATGGGGGGAAAAAGGACATCAATTTTATTCGGGTACAGCGTCACACGACCGCGCAATTGTCTGTTAAAGTAACGCAGTGCCGAATTGCAAAAAATGGTCTGGTCAGGTAGGGGGCAAATCCTTCCGGGGCTGAAGTGGTGAATTATGAATTATACGGTGCAAAAAAATACCTTTTGATTCTGTCATAAAAATGAAAAAAAAAAATGGGGCCAGAGGGGCCAAAATATGTAGCAGAATACAAATTGGCCTAAATTGATGAAAAAAAAATTATTTTATAATTTTTTTTATTAGGAATGTTTTACAGTAAAAAGTAAAAAATATTGGGGTTTTTTTTTTTCAAAATTTTGGTTATTTTTTGTTTTTTTGTGCAAAAAAAATCAAAGCCGCACAGATAATCAACCAACAAAAGAAAGCTCTATGTGTGGGAAAAAAAGGACATCAATTTTATTTGGAAACAGCATTGCACGACCGCGCAATTGTCCGAATCGCAAAAAATGGCCTGGTCATTAAGGGGGAAAATCCTTCCAGTCCAGAAGTGGTTAAAGAGTAGCTCCAGTCTGTAAAAATAATAATAATAAAAGTCAGCAGCTACAAATCCTGTGGCTGCTGACTTTTAATAAAGGGCACTTACCTGTCCTGGGATCCCTCCATGTTGGCACCCCTAGCCGATTCGGCAATCAGGGTGCAGACGCCGGCATCTGTAGTAAGGGAAAGAGGAAGTGAAGCCTTGCAACTTCACAGCCTGTTTCCTACTGCGCATGCACGAGTAGCACTTCACTTTCTGAAAGGTCCCACCATCTTCTGGGACCTGTGTGTGTCCCAGAAGGCAGCGGGGGGAGGAGGAGGGGCTGAAAATGTCATAGAATGTCAAAACCAGGTACTCTCCCCCCAAAAAGTGCTAAATGTGGCATTGGAGGGGAGGGGGGGAGGGTGTGAACAAGCTGAGCGTCCCCTTTTGGGTGGAGCTCCACTTTAGGTTTACTGTTTTTTTTCTCCTTTGTATCAGAAGGATTTTACTGCTGTGCTGTAAATAGAATATCCCTCTGGGAGCATACCCCTCCCCCCACCCAATCCAAAGGGGCTGTGTGAGTGGGGGGGGATAATGGGAAAGGAACCTCCAGACTCACTCTAATAAATGTTAATACCTACACCACCTAAAAGGTTTCCCACCTTTACCCTCCCGCTGCCTGAACCTTCCCACCTACCCCTCCTGACCACCCTCATCTAGACTACCTTCTCTACTTCCTTGTCTTACCCACTTTTGTTCCCATCACCCTCTCCTCATAAATACAGACTTCTCCTCCTCTTCCTCCTCCTCCCCCAATACTTCATCATCTCTGACCTCTTCTATTCCCATCTCACCTGATCCCTTTCCTAAAAGACATTACCCTCCCTGAACCTGCCCACCTACCCCTCCTGACCACCCCCATCCAGACTCCCTTCTCTATTTCCTTGTCTTACCCACTTGTGTTCCCATCACCTCCTCCTCATAAATACAGACTTCTCCTCCTCTTCCTCCACCTCCCCCAATACTTCATCATCTCTGACCTCTTCTATTCCCATCTCACCTGATCCCTTTCCTAAAAGACATTACCCTCCCTGAACCTGCCCACCTACCCCTCCTGACCACCCCCATCCAGACTCCCTTCTCTATTTCCTTGTCTTACCCACTTGTGTTCCCATCACCCTCTCCTCATAAATACAAACTTCTCCTCCTCCTCCCCCAATACTTCATCATCTCTGACCTCTTCTATTCCCATCTCACCTGATCCCTTTCCTAAAAGACATTCCTCTCCCCCCTCCATGAACCTGCCCACCTACCCCTTCTG
This sequence comes from Pelophylax lessonae, assembly GCF_965119305.1. Classification (NCBI taxonomy): domain Eukaryota; kingdom Metazoa; phylum Chordata; class Amphibia; order Anura; family Ranidae; genus Pelophylax; species Pelophylax lessonae. The sequence continues at coordinate 5,249,829 of NC_138768.1, forward strand.
ACCACCCCTCATCTAGACTCCCTTCTCTATTTCCTTGTCTTACCCACTTGTTTTCCCATCACCTCCTCCTCATAAATACAGACTTCTCCTCCGCTTCCTCCACCTTCCCCAATACTTCATCATCTCTGACATCTCAACCGATCCCTTTTCTAATTTTCCCAAAATCTAATTTATTTTATATAGTTACACAGATAGTCAGGTTGAAAAAAGACACAAGCCTATCTAGTTCAACCAATAAAAGGGGAGAAAAAAATCATACAATCCCATATACACAATCCTATGCCCACAGTTTATCCAGAGGAAGTCAAATCAATACAGCAAAGCATGATCCAGTTTGCTCCAATAGAGGAAAAAAAATTCCTTCCCGATCTGCTGAGAGGCAATCGGATTTTCCATATAGCATAAAGAGATATAAAGAGTCGGGATGGGCCGAACACCCCCCCCCCCCCCCGTTTGGTTCGCAGCAGAAATCCCGAACAGATTGGCAAGCCCCATTGAAGTCTATGGGAGGCAAACAGGAAACATAAAAGTGCCCATTTTGACGACTTATATGCAAGTGATTAGCCATAAAAGGGGTATGGGGGTCTGGGTACTGCCCTGGGGGATATGTATCAATTAAAAAATAAAAATAAACATTTTATTAGGAGCAATGATTTTAATTATGCTTAAAGTGCAACAAGAAAAATTATTTTGACTCTTTTTTTTTTTTTTTCTTTCGAAATTTCATTTTTGATGCAGCAGGTTCTATACACGGTACAGATGTGCCGCTTTACAGGCAGACTAAGGGGACCCCCAGGCACTATATTTAACAGAATGTTTCCTTTTTATTATTGCACTTCAAGCCTCATTAAAATCACTCCTCATTTAAAAAAAAAAAAAGTTTGCATTGATATACAGTATGTCCCCCATTTTAGTACCCGAGCCCCCACACCCCCTTTATAGCCAATTACTTGCATATAAGCCTTCAAAATGGGCACTTTTGATTGCTTATGTTCGGCTCCCATAGACTTCAATGGAGTTTGCAGTTCAGGGGAGAAATTTTCCCCTGTTCGGGGCGTTTTGCCCATCTCTACTCCCCATTATCTCTTCTCTGCCTATAACACATTTATTGTACATTCCATTTTTATCTTTTCACTGTTTACTGTGTCCTTATGGCAACACCAACCATCTATCTATCTATCTATCTATCTATCTATCTATCTATCTATCTATCTATCTATCTATCTATCTATCTATCTATCTATCTATCTATCTATCTATCTATCTATCTATCTATCTATCTATCTATCTATCTATCTATCTATCTATCTATCTATCTATCTATCTATCTATCTATCTATCTATCTATCTATCACCTCTCCCACAATGATGGAAAATCCCATTGCTAGATGTAAGACAACACAAGACAATTCATTTCCTCAGAAGCTCTGACCCCGATCCTCATTGTGTTTGTATTGTTCTTTCTGCAGACAGTGAAAACTGCATGAAATGTCCCGATGATGAATTTCCAAATGAGAAGAAGGATCGATGTGTTCCAAAATTGATGGAATTTCTCTCCTACACTGATGACACCATTGTTGCAGTATTTTCAGCTGTCTCCATCCTCTGTTGTCTTCTGACTGGTTTAATATTGGGGATATTTATCCATTACCAGGACACCCCCATTGTTAAAGCCAATAACCGGAACCTGAGCTATCTTCTCCTGGTCTCCATCATGCTGAGCTTCCTCTGTGTCTTCTTGTTCCTCGGCAGTCCAGTAGATGTGACCTGCATGCTGCGTGTGACCTCTTTTGGTGTCATCTTCTCAGTTGCCGTCTCTTCTCTACTTGCCAAAAGTATCATGGTGTGTATTGCTTTTAAAGCCACCAAACCTGGGAGTCCCTGGAGGAAATGGATGGGAACCAAACTGTCCAATTTTATCATTTGTGTCTTCTCACTGGTTCAAGTCATAATCTGTGTCACTTGGTTGTCTATTTCTCCCCCCTTCCAGGATCGGGACAATCACTCTTATCAGGGGAAGATCATCATTGAATGTAATGAGGGTTCAGTTATCGGCTTCTACTCCGTCCTGGGATATATGGGACTTCTGGCAGCTGTGAGTTTCATTATTGCGTTTTTAGCCAGGACATTACCGGACACTTTTAATGAGGCCAAGTTCATCACCTTCAGCATGCTGGTGTTCTGCAGTGTCTGGATTGCCATGATCCCAGCCTATCTGAGCACCAGTGGGAAATACATGGTGGCTGTGGAGGTTTTTGCTATAATGGCCTCAAGTTCTGGACTTCTTGGCTGTATATTTTTCCCCAAATGTTTCATAATTCTGTTCAGACCTGACCTGAATACAAAGACATTTATCCACTAATATGTATGGAGCAACGCTGGGCTACCAGTAGTTATAGCATTATTTCTATTATTGTTCATTTTATTATTTAGTTAGTGTAACGGAACCGCGACCCACGCTGTGCTTGTGGACTTCCATCAGTATACGGCTTCCTTCCAGTCATGAACATAGATATCAGATTTTCCCAGCCGCCCTACATACAAAGCTAGCCAACAACTTAGCTTGTACTAAAATCTCAGTTTATTGAACAGTCACACAGAATTTTTATAGAGCATGGACCCCCCCTCCTGATCAGATTACCACACACAGGTCAGGGGTTGCCTATTTACATTATCATATGCAGATGAAATTGTATACAGAATTAGAATTAACCTGAACTAATTATGTAGCCATCTGGACAGAAACAATGTGAGGTCATTAACATTTAACAATGGAACAGACGGACTTAACACAATCCACATCCCACCTCAATAGACAGACAATAGGGAGAGCCTGCCAGTGACAGTCTGTCCGTCTCCTACATTGAAGTACATGGAATACACATCTAAGCATTGCTTTGATTATTTAGGAGTCACAGACTCCATGGCAACAGGCTATAGGTCTCACGGTGTAAACTGGGATTAAATCTTCATATTTCTTGAGAGATATTGTTGATAAATATTACTCTCCCATTTTAAGTTATCTAAACCATTTTCTCAGTGTCCATTAAGTATCTGTATACTTATCCACACACAGGTCAGGGGTTGCCTGATTACATTATCCTATGCAGATTAAATTGTATACAGAAATAGAATTAACCTGAACTAATTATCTAGCCATCTGGACAGAAACAATGTGGGGTCATTAACATTTAACAATGGAACAGACGAACTTAACACAATCCACATCCCACCTCAATAGACAGACAATAGGGAGAGCCTGCCAGTGACAGTCTGTCCGTCTCCTACATTGAAGTACATGGAATACACATCTAAGCATTGCTTTGATTATTTAGGAGTCACAGACTTCATGGCAACAGGCTATAGGTCTCACGGTGTAAACTGGGATTAAATCTTCATATTTCTTGAGAGATATTGTTGATAAATATTACTCTCCCATTTTAAGTTATCTAAACCATTTTCTCAGTGTCCATTAAGTATCTGTATACTTATCCACACACAGGTCAGGGGTTGCCTGATTACATTATCCTATGCAGATTAAATTGTATACAGAAATAGAATTAACCTGAACTAATTATCTAGCCATCTGGACAGAAACAATGTGGGGTCATTAACATTTAACAATGGAACAGACGAACTTAACACAATCCACATCCCACCTCAATAGACAGACAATAGGGAGAGCCTGCCAGTGACAGTCTGTCCGTCTCCTACATTGAAGTACATGGAATACACATCTAAGCATTGCTTTGATTATTTAGGAGTCACAGACTTCATGGCAACAAGCTATAGGCCTCACAGTGTAAAGCGGGATCAAATCTTCATATTTTTTGAGAGATATTGTTGATAAATATTACCATTTGAAGTTATCCAAACCATATTCTCAGTGTCCATTAAGTATCTGTCTTTCCCTCTCAGTGATGGTGAGTACCGTCACAGTTAGTGTATTGAGAATGAACACTGTTATATATAAACAATACCTCGCCAGTGAACTGTGAGTTCATTTTTTTGCTCTGGACACCACTGGTATCATCCCCTGCTGGTTGCAGTGGTTCGTCTGAGCAGCCAATCACTACAGAAAAATACAGTCACTTAGTGAGGAGGAACCACAGTGACCAGAGGAGGACAAAGTATCCAAAACATCCTAAAGTGTCAGATAGCAGAGACACCCATCACTCTTCAAGAGAGGGGAGATTTCACTCACCACCTTCCCGGGAGATAAATATTAAACACGTTCTTCTATAGGCTGATTTTATTGTCATTTTCTGTGCCAGAGTCACTTTAATTATATTATATGTAGATGGCTGTGTCTATAGTAATAAATACATTTCGTTGGTGTATTTTAAAATCATTTTTTATACTAGTTAAAGTTGATGACATCATGTTCTCTGTAAGTTCAAACTGAGTTCATTACAAAAGGAGATTTTCTTTATGACCCAATAAAAAATAATCTTTATCTTTGTGTATGTTTCTTTGAAAAATGCTTCCACAAGGGAGTATTCGGCTTCCCCATACAATGCTGCAGAGTCAACACTCCACACCTCGCCAGATCCTGATATGAAAACTTCCAGGGGCTCATTGATCAATCGCAGGTTTTATTCTTAAGAAGACATTAAACATTAAAACTATATTAGCTTAACCGCTTCCCGCCCGCCCGCGGGAAGTGCGGCCCTCCTGTGTGAACTGACGTAGACCAACATCGGTCACACGTCTGCAGCTAGGGGGAGAGCGCACGCCGCCACCGGCGCCCTTCCGCCCCCACTCCGGACTCCAATGCATGGGGCAGGTGCCTCCGATTGCCACCTGACACCCGCGATCGTTCCCCGCTGAGAGAGAAGGACGGTCGGATGTTGTAAACACAGCTGACTGTTCTTCTCCCTGGAATGATCACAGAGCTCCCGTGATCCTTCTATACAGGATCACATGTCTCTTTGGTCCTTTTACAAGCCACCCCCCCCCCCCCACAGTTAGAATCACTCCCCTAGGTACACATTTAGCCTCTTGATCACCCACAGTGTTAACCCCTTCCCTGCCAGTGTCATTATTACAGTAAAAGTGCATATATTTATAGCACTGATTACTGTAGTAATGTCACTGGTCCCCCCAAACGTGTAAAAAAGGTCAGTCAAGGGTCCGATCTGTCCGTTGCAATGTCGCAGTCCTGCAAAAAAAAAGTAGATCGCCGCCATTACTGGTTAAAAAAAAACAGTAAAAATTACAAAAATCTTTCCCTTCGTTAGTAAACGCAATAACTTTTGCGCAAACCAATCAAAATACGCTTTTTTTGCGATTTTTTTTACCAAACATAGGTAGCAGAAAACAAATTGGCCTAAAATGTTAAAAAATTTTGATTTTTAAATTTTCATTTAAAAATGAAATTTCATATAAAATTATATTTCATATAAAAAAATGTGAAAAATATTGTTATGTTTGCAAAATTTTCGCTCTTTTTTTGTTTATAGCGCATGATCAAAAAAATTGCAGATTGCCGCCATTACTAGTTAAAAAAAAACAATAAAAATGACATAAAACTTTCCCATAGTTAGTAAAAGCAATAACTTTTGTGCAAACCAATCAAAATACGCTTATTGCGATTTTTTTTTTTTTACCAAAAATATGTGGAGGAAAAAAAATCAGCCTAAAATGTTAAAAAAAAATTATTTTTATTTATTTTTTTTTGGGGGGGGGGGGGAATGTTATATAGCAGAAAGTGAAAAAATATTGTTTTTTTTTTTTCAGAATTGTCACTTTTTTCATTTATAGCGCAAAAAATGTGATCAAATACCACCAAAAGAAAGCTCTATTTGTGGGAAAAATAGGACATCAATTTTATTTGGGTACAGCGTTGCAGGCCCGCGCAGTTGTCAGTTAAAGTAACGCAGTGCTGAATCATAAAAATGGCCTGGTCATTAAAGGAGAAAATCTTCCGGCCCATAAGTGGTTAATATGTTTTAAAATAAATGTTCCTACTCATAAGGGCCCTGTAATAGGGTTTTTCTGCCATCTCTAAGATCTTCTAGTCAAACATGTCAAATAGAGTTGGGTCCAATACCCTGACCACCCCCCGGTTCGGTTTGCACCGGAACTTTCGAACATGGCAAAAGTTCAGACCTGGACCACAAACCATAATAAAGTCTATAGGACCTGAACTTAAAAAAAAAAATCAAAAGTCCCCATTTTGAAGGCTTTATATGCAAGTTATTGGCCACAAAAAGGGTACGGGAGCCCGGGTACTGCCCCAGGGGACATGTACCATAGCAAAAATAGTTTTTAAAGAAGATCATTTTTAAAAGAGCAGGGATTTGAATTATGCTTAAAGTGAAAAAATAGAAATGAAAAATCCTTTAACCACTTTAAGACCAGAACATTTCCCCCTTAACGACCAGGCTATTTTTGGAGATTTGGCACTGCGCTATTTTAATGGACAATTGCGATTTCTTTTGGTGGTATTTGATCACCTGTGTGATTTTTAATTTTTGCACTATAAACAAAAAAAGAGCGACAATTCTGAAAAAAAAACAACAGTTTTCACTTTCTGCTATATAACATTCCCAATAAAAAAAAATAAAAAATCTGATTTATTCATCATTTTAGGCCAATTTGTATTCTGCTACATATTGTTGGTAAAAAAAATCCCAATAAGCGTATTTTGATTGGTTTGTGCAAAAATTATTGCATCTACAAACTAGGGGAAAGATTTATATCATTTTACATTTTTTTTTTACTAGTAATGGCGGCGATCACCGATTTTTAGAGGGACTGCGACATTGCGACAGACAGATCGGACACCTAACTGACATTTTTGATACTTTTGGAGGGACCAGTGACATTTTTGTTTAATAATTCTTTATTAAGAATTTTTTTCTGTACCAGAACAAATGCATGAACATAACTACACAGTGTATATAACAAACAATGCATCAACATAGACATTCAACGTAATGCGTCTTTAGCACAAATGGATACAGTCATTCCGGTATGGTTATCAGAACCCCTAAAAGGGGAGGGGGTTGAGAAGAAAGGGAAAAGAGAGACAAAAAGAGAGAACAGTAAGTGAAGAAGAAGGGGGGGAGGGGGGGGACAGGTAATTGGAGGAGGGGGGGGGAGGGGGGGTGTGGTGAGGTAGAGGAAATGGGGGGGGGGGGGGTACATGGAAAAGGATTGGTAGATGAGGGGGATGGAGGGGGCGGTAAGGGGTAGGGGGGAGGTGGGTGGTTGGCCAGTCAACAGTAAATTGAGTATTACATTTCACAACCTGTTAAGTACCAATGTTATCAGCGTCATTAACCAATCAATGTTATGTACCTCGTTCTACCAATGGGTTGTCTACTACATCAGGAGATTTATTCAGTAATGTAGCATATTCAGCCGAGTGTGTAAATAGCAACCAGCAAGCCCAGATGGAGTTAGCGTTGGACGAAAGATTGCGTAAAGAGTACGATGTATCTTCCATGCGGTAGATAAAGTCAACTGCCAGCAGCCATTGGCGAATCGTAGGAGCTCTGGGTTGGGCCCAAAGTTTTGTGATTAGAGATTTGGCGGCATTGAGAAGGTGGGGAGTTATAGAGTTCCTGTAGCTATAGGAAGGTTCCTTGGTGGAATGAAATAGTACCACCCAGGGGTCAGCAGGGACTGGGGAACCTTGAATTTTCTGTATCAACTTGAGTATGGCATCCCAGTACTGTTTGATGACTGGGCAATGCCACCAGATATGAGCATGCGTTCCTTTACCCCCACATCCCCTCCAACAACGATCGGAGGAGTCAGGGAAGATATTTTTCAGCCTGGCAGGAGTCAGGTGCCACCGGGTAATACATTTATAGTTCATCTCTGCCGTACGAGCAGAAACCGAGGTCTTGTGTGTCAGAGTTAGGACAGTCGTCTTCTGTTCATCCGAAAGTGAGCTCTCCAACTCCCTTTCCCAAGCCGTGAAAAAGCGTAAATCAGTGGAAGTATGCAATTCCAAGAGGGCCTTGTAAAAGGATGACAATGGTTTATCCGGCGGAGGAGAGCGGGCCAAAATTTTTTCAACAGGCGTGAGGTCCTCTAGAGTACGTATTGGGTTTGGCAAGGATTTCACGAAGTGTAGCAGTTGTGAGTATCGCCAAGAGTCCATAAACGTTGGGGGAGGGACCAGTGACATGACTAAGGCACCCCAGATGTAATCCTCAACCTCATATAACCTCAAAACCAACCCCCACCCCTTTTACCCCAACTGCCTGCAGAAAAATATAAAAACTCTATTGTTGGAGTAAAATTGGCCGTAACGGCCATTTATTAAAACCATTAAGAAAATATAACATTCCTTAAAACAGGAACCAAAATAATAATACAAAACAATAAACATAAGGTTGCCGATCTTTGGAGGCACCAAGTATCAATTATCCACTTAGTATCTGCGTAACTGCTTACACGGTCCCCAGCCGCTCCACACCGGCTCCGGGATGACCTCCACATTCTGCAGATTTTTTATTTTTTTTTAAAAGCCTGTAGCGTGTGAAACACACTCAAAAGACTTAACACCCAGTGCATAAAAATTGCACAGACGCAAACGTGAGAAGCACAAAAACTGCACAGGGTGTGTGAAATGGTCGTTCCCTCCGAAGAGGTTGGACCCTGACCTTGACCCCCGGTGCGCAAGACTCCTGACAGGGACTGAGGTACTTCCTATGGTTTGCCTGGCCGAAACCTGGCAAACCCCGTTCTCTAGGGGGACTGCCGAAACAGCCCACCCCAAGTACTGGGTGGGGCTCCCCCAAAGGGAGACACCATGAGAGAGGGCGAACTAAGCCAGAAGGCCATGTCCACACCCTCCCAAGACTTTCAAGGTAGGCCCGAAGACCCACACCATACTCATCGTGCAGGAAGAAAAGGTGAAAGTGCAGTGACACACTACAAAGAAAAAAACACACACAACAAAAAGGTGTGGAAGGGAAAGTGGAGAGGTGAATTAGTGCCAATGTGAAAATACAAAGGCAGGCCTTCCGGCCGGAATAAAAATTCCTCTGGTCTAAGCCAAAAGGCCTGGCCCAAGAGGCAGGTGCTGAAAAAGTGTGATGGTGCAGTGACCAAGGTGCCGAAAAACTCAGGTGGGCTGCCCCTCACCAGTGAGAATTAAGGCACCCCTGGGCTGCCACCCCAGGGGCACGTACACCACGGGCTTTTCCGGTCTCGGCCCATGGCCAGACCCAGTGTAGCCCTATCCTACCAGGAGGCATCAGAACTTTAGACAGCTTAGGGAGAACCTACCTTCAACTGGGGACAAGCCTTTTGCAAGGCCAGATTCAACCCAGGAGGAAAGGCTCTCCCACCGCCGTCCGCCATCCCTTACCAATCACATCCAAGAGCAGTACTAACTGGCCACGGAACAAATCCAGTTTTCTCGCTCCCTTCAAACTGATAGGGGCGGACCCATTCAAATCAGAAGGCAATGGACCCATCCGGCTTTCTCTGACATGGCTTACTTCCCGGTCCTCCAGTTACGCCCAGAGCGCCCCGGTTCCTTTCAGCCCCATGCCGATACTAACCATCAAGGTCCATACCAACTGATAAGAACAGATACTACACTTGATCTTAGCCAAAAGGACATTCTGCAGATATCTCACAATATTTAACCTAACAGTTAGCCCACCATTAACTGGCATTTTGCAGGTGAGTCCATACCTTAGATTGGACCCTAAACAGATTATTGTGATGGTACTCACCGTCACTGGGAGTGAAAGACAGATAGTTAAGGGACACTGAGAAAATGGTTTGGATAACTTCAAATGGGAGAGTAATATTTATCAACAATATCTCTCAAGAAATATGAAGATTTAATCCCGCCGCTGCCACCAATGTAACGGATAAACTGGCACCCCAACTGGGTACCTCCATTGACGGATGCTCCTAGTGCTTCCCGAGGACTCCAAGCACTCCACCAGACACCATAACCACTGCAGACCCCACGAACCGCCGCAGCTTGGTTGGGGCCTCGCCGTCTCCTACCCACCCTGGACATACGACAAGGCTCCAGGTTCCTGTTCCCCACTGGAACCTGGAGCCTTGTTGTAGGTCCACGGTGAGTAGGAGACGGTGGGACCCCAACCAAGCTGCGGCAGTTCGTGGGGTCTGCGGTGGTTATGGTGTCTGGTGGAGTAACCCTAACTCTCCCTGATTGTCTGCCCAGTCATGCTAGCCCTACGCTTATTTCTTTTGTTCTTTTTGCGGTGGGCTGTACTTTACTACAGTAACCAGTGCTAAAAATATACACTGTTACTGTAATAATGACACTAGCAGAGAAGAGGTTAACCTAGGAGTGATTTAAGGGGTAAATGTGAGCCTAGGGGGTGTTTTCTAACTGTTAGGGGGATGGGCTTGTGAAATCAACACAGAGACCTGTGACCCTAAATAGGAGGAACACAGGGGCTCTGTGCTGATTCCTGAGAGAACAATTGTCTGCTGTGTTTACAACAGCAGACCACCGTTCTCTCTTTACGGGAAGCGATCGCAGGTGCCCCGCGGCAATCAAGGTCGCCGGCCCAGTGGATCGGCATCCCTGCTGGCGGGTGGGCGCGCACGTGCCTCCAGAATCGTTCCTGCAAACCCCCGTACAGGTACAGCGATTCACAGGAACCTGCCAACCTGCCGCCATATAACTGCGCAGCTGGTTGGCAAGTGAACGGCATTTATTAAAATTGGACTTCTAAAAGCAAAGTAGAAAACAATCAAAAATATATCCAATACTGCGGCTCTGGCATGCTTGTGTCTTCATAGGAACCGTCTGACGCGTTTCAGCCAATGGGCCATCGTCAGAGTCCTCTTTGCTTTTGTAAGTATACTTTTAATAAATGCCGTTCATGGGTTACCATACTTCACTATGAGCCTTTGAATTGTCTTGTGAGTATGGTCCGTGTGATCGGTGGATTCTATAGAGTGGAGGATTGTTTACAGCCATCCATCCTGGATTTGCTCTTTTCTGATTTATGATCCAGCGTGGTTTATTCTCTGGTTGGCTAGAGTGTTGGATGTCCCTCTGGGGTGATTATTGAGAAATCTGCGATATACTGCCCATCTCTTCCTTAATTCTGGTAAGTGGATATCGGTATCTCACGGTGGAGTGGGGTGCCTCTCTTCTACACTGAAGTTGGTGGAGGATATTCATCTCTCTAGTGATAATTGGACTTCATACACCTAACACCAGCAGGTGTAGTGGAGACACCAAGCAGTGCCTTGAAGCTGTTTGTGAACAGTGTGGAGCCATTATAGAAGGGCAATCATCTCTCTAGTGATAATTGGACTGAGGGGAGGACTGGGGCAGGGGGGCAATTGCCCCCTGGGCTGCTCTAATGCCCCATAAAAAGGCTGCACTGCTTCTGCCACAGACATGCTCTAAGGATTCCTGGTGAAGAGAAGTAAGAAGTCCCCACTGCTGAGCTACTGAGTGCTGGATGAAGACAAGGACTGAGCGCAGACCTCCTCCCCAGCATGGATGGTGTAAACTGTGTCTGAGCAGAGGTCAGTTCCATTCCCCACTGGAGACTCCCCCCCCACCCAGGCAGTCCCGACCGAGCTGTCCCAGTTCCCTCCCAAATTCCCCCTGCTGACCAGGTCGGGAACCCGGATTAAGCCGGAGAGTAGAAAGTACCTGGAGCTGAGCTTTAACCTGGAATGGGGGTCAGGAGGAGGCCAGGAAGAGAGAGAGTGTGTGGGGGGGGGGGGGGGCGAGTCACTGCACCATGGGCCTCTAGCTTGTTCTTGCCCCCTGGGCCCAAAGTTGCCAGTCAGCCCCTGATTGGACTTCATATACGATCAATTTAATTAAAGTTATTCATACAGTAAAACATCTCAGTATTTATCATAATTGAATAATCATATACATATGATATTGCATGTCTGAAATCCATCACATGAACCACTTATGGATCGACGCGTTTCGCTATATTAGCTTTTTCAAGATCCAGTCAGTATGAGCATAAGTACCAGACAAGTTTTCAAAGTCTCCTAGAATCTAAAATAGACAATAATTTGAATCAATATATATTTTACATATAATCAAAAATAGATATATTAGCAATACACTAAAAGCCTAACTGCAACAAAATGTCATCTTATACCCACAAGAACAAAAACGAAAACAAAAAGAAAAAAAGGGTAAAAAAGGGGGGGGGGGGGCTTTTTTACTTTATATGAATAACTTTAAAAAAATTGATTTTATCAGTTTTTTCTTTCCATTTTTTGTATGTTATTATTGTAAAATAGGCACATTTAAAGCCCCATCTCCAGGACTACCCACCTGGTAATCTCTACTATTCCAAATTTACTACGGGGACGGTGCCAGTTGATCTCTATACCCTTTCTCTCCACACAATTTGCACTGAACTTCATATACCTAACCATATTTCAGTGCTGCATGTGGACTTTACATGCTTTATATTTTTGTCATCAACAAAATTTTAAGCTGGCTGCTAACTGTTTATTTTATTTTTAGTTGTTAGCTTTAGTGCGGATATTTCATTTGCATTTTGAAATAGTTATATACTGTATACATAGTTATATACTGTATAAATAGTTATATACTGTATAAATAGTTATATACTGTATAAATAGTTATATACTGTAGGTCAGTTCATAAGCTTTGTATTTCAAGTTATAAAGATGAAGACTTTCATGACATTCATTCATCCGTATATCTATCTGTGCCTGAATACAAGCCATTGGATTACTTCTACCAGACAAAACACTAGAATTATCATGAACATCTTTATAAATATATCATTTTAAAATATAACACAATGTTGCAAGCTATCTATAAAAGATTTCTCCTGACACAATATCAAATTGCTGTAAAAAGAATTTGTAAATAATAATTTGAGTTATTTATGTATAATCACCATTGTTAAAAACATACTGTATGCGTGTCATAGGGAAGTGATCATTCCATTAGATATTCATTGTGTTGGATTATTTATATATAGTGTTAAAAATATTGTATGTGTATAAGTAGTTTAGGTATGCAAATTATTATTTTTTTTTTATATAAAGTATATCTATAGTTATTTTCTTTCTTCTATGTGTATAACTACTGTGATATTGATCATTTTATACAAAACTTCACCTCTTTAAAGTTATGGTGTTACATTTAAAATATCCCTACCCCAGAAAGATAATGCTCATACATTGGCAGTTACCGGATCTCCTAAATATTCTATATACACTATATTACCAAAAGTATTGGGACGCCTGCCTTTATACACACATGAACTTTAATGGCTTCCCAGTCTTAGTCCGTAGGGTTCAATATTGAGTTGGCCCATCCTTTGCAACTTTAACAGCTTCACATCTTCTGGGAAGGCTGTCCACAAGGTTTAGGAGTGTCTATGGGAATGTTTGACCATTCTTCCAGAAGCACATTTTTTAGGTCAGACACTGAGAAGGCCTGGAATGCAGTCTGTGCTCCAAATTCATCCCAGGCCAGTCAAGTTCCTCCACCCCAAACTCTCTCATTCATGTCTTTATGTCTGTCATTCAGGGGATTATGGTGTGGGGTTGTTTTTCAGGGGTTGGGCTTGACTTCTTAGTTCCAGTGAAGGGAACTCTTAATGCTTAAGTGTCTATGGGAATGTTTCACCATTCTTCCAGAAGCGCATTTGTGAGGTCAGGCACTGATGTTGAAAGAAGGCCTAATTCCTCCCAAAGGTGTTCTATCGGGTTGGAGTCAGGACCAGTCAAGTTCCTCCACCCCAAACTTGCTTTTCCATGTCTTTTTGGACCTTGCTTTGTGTGCAGTCATGTTGGAACAGGAAGAGGCCATACCCAAACTGTTCCCACAAAGTTGTCCAAATTGTCTTGGTATGGTGACGGCTTAAGGCCCTGTCCACACCTGAGCAATATTCAGCTAATAAAACGCTCATGTCTGAAGTCTCGAAACGCCCAACAAGCAAAATCCCATACATTTCAATGGCCCCTGTTCACATATGAGAGTTTTGGAGCCTGAAGCAAAACGCCTGAATCTCAAAAAAGTACATGAGCTTCTTTTTTGGCAGATTACAAACATTTTTGTTAAATGTCAATGCCTGCCTCCAAACACCGGCAAAAAACTCCTGAAAAAACACCTGAAAATGATTCGCTCAGGTGTGAATGGAGAATAAGAGTTCCCTTCACTGGGGGCGTGGCCAGGATGTGAGCCTGAGCGGACGTGTGGCTGCAGAACTCCGTGACCATCCGTGCTTATCCTTTCTTTGTAGGGCGCTCCTGTCCCCGCTAGTGGGCTAGCCGGCTTGCCCTGATCTTCCGGATCGTCCTGGTACTTCTGCCATGTCGGCTAAACCCAAGGGTAAGCCACCCAAGGACCCGAAGACTCCGCGCCCGGGAAAAGGACGGGTCATGTGTCCTTCCGGCGCCATCTTGCCTATCTCCAATAGCGTCCAAGCGAGACGCAGCTCAGGGGCCTCGGCGGGGATGTCTTCTCCCCCAGGCTTGCAGACGCCGGAGCGGAGCTCCCCTGCACCGGCGGAGGTGGCGGTGGAGGCAGCGGCGATCACGGCACCTATCCTTGCGGCTATTGAGGGCTGCAAAGCGTTGCTGATGCTCCGCATCGACAGTGTGGCATCCGAATGCACACTCATTCGCCATGACCTGGATAAGATCAGGGGCAGACTGTTGGAGGCAGAAGGCTGGATCGGTGAGATGGAGGACCGCCAAGGGTCTCACTCGACCCAGCTCGCGGACCTGCAGGCCCTGGTCGCCTCGCTCACAAACAAGGTGGATGATGCTGAGAACAGGCAACGCCGAAACAATGTACGTGTGGTGGGCCTGCCGGAGGGAGCAGAGGGTGACCATCCTGAGACCTTTGCGGAGGCCTTTTTCAAGTCCTTGCTCCACCTGAACAACCTTCCCACCACCTATGTGGTTGAGCGGGTGCATCGAGTGCCCCCTGGCAAGCGCCCTCCGGGGGCCCCTCCCAGACCGTTCCTGGTCCGGCTGCTGAATTACCGGGATATGATCCTTGCTGCGGCCAGGAAACAGGAGGTGTTGCCCTACGAAAACACCAAATTGATGCTATTCCCGGATTTTTCTGCGGAGGTGCAGCGACGCTGCAGATCCTTCAATGATGTGAGACGCCGCCTGCGGGAGAGGAACATCAAGTATATTATGCTGTACCCCAGTCGGCTGAGGGTGGCCCATCAGGGAACGGTATGATTCTTCGAGACCCCTTCGGATGCGGGTGATTGGATCGACACTCTGGGTGCTGCTGTCTGATTGCTGCCTTCCCTTTGGGTCCCCTCGGTGGCGTGATGTCTTGGATACTGTAAGTGGAATCCTGCAATGACTCCTGCCCTTTTTTTTTCTCTTTTTCTCCCCTCATTTTGTCTTTTTGTCCTTTTTATGCCTCTCCTGGACGTGTCTCTCATGGCCCCTGGGCCCTTGCCCCTTCATACCAGCGGGGGATGCTTACCCTCTATCCTCCTTTTGCCCTGTTGTCCTTATTAACTCACCACGGAGCTTGGGTGGATTGTGTTTTTTTCTCCCTTGCTCTCCTCTTTGTCGTGTATTTATTTTTTTTGGACTACTCTTTGCCCTGTGCTACTTGCTAGCCTCGTCGGAGGCTGGTGGATGATTTTGGACAATTTTGGACGGACTGTTAATGGACTCGCTCCCGCGATAGGCCTGGTTGGTCGGACGGCCAGTGCCTATTCGAGTTTTTTTTTCTTCTCAGTTTTGGGTTTAAACTGTCCCCGGGCCCCCCCCCCATACGTTTTTGGGGGTGCCGGGGGAAAATGTAGGGTAAGAACTATGTGTTTGGGTTGTTGTGCTCTCCCTCCTGGAGAGCTTACTGTGTTTGTATATGTTCTTGTTAGGTGCATGGGTTTGCTCTGCCTTGCTGCTCCCCAGGTGACGGAGCCTGCATGTGTTTTCTCTGGGGCGTTCATTGTCATAACCTTCCATGATGGCATCACGTAAACCAACTACCTTTTCCGTGTTGTCCTGGAACGTGCGAGGTCTCAATTCCAAATTCAAAAGGGCATTGCTCTTTTAATATGTGCAACAATACAGCCCTTCCATACTGATTTTGCAGGAAACCCACCTGGTGGGCAGCAAGCTTCTTTCTCTGAAAAAACCCTGGGGGCAGAGGTCCTTCCACGCCTCCTATTCTACATATGCCAAAGGGGTCTCCATACTAATCTGCAAGTCCTTGCCCTGCGTGGTGGAGGCGGTTCACACTGACCCCTCCGGTAGATATGTTGTGCTGGTGCTCTCCATGTGGCAGCAAAGGTATGTGGTGGCGGGCATTTATGTGCCCCCACCGTTTAAGGCTGAGGTCTTATACACCGTCCTGGGGAGAATATCCGCTTACTGTCCGGCCAAATTGCTTCTCCTGGGGGACTTCAACGTCATCCTCTCCCCGGATCTTGATAGGCCCGTGAAGGTTTACTCCTGTTTCTCCACTACCCACAAGACGTCCTCTAGGATAGACTATGGCTTCGCTAACCCGTCCATGTTGTCAGATGTGTAGGATGTTTCATACCTCCCCAGTGGCTTGTCGGACCATAGTCCCCTGCAGGTCGTCATTCGTTCGGGTTGTGATCGCAGCAGCTCCATGTGACATCTAGGCGCCCAATGGATCGACCAACCTGAGATTGTGGCTCAGACTCCGTCTGTGATTCGAGACTATTGGGATATTAATGTGGGAACGTCCTCCCCCGGACTGGTGTGGGATTCCTTTAAGGCGGTTACTAGAGGCCACTATATTTCGGCCATTAAGGCTGTCCAGGTGCAGCAGGCGGCTGTTGTGTCTACCTTGGAGGCGGCGGTCGAGGAGACGTCTGGCCGATACACTCGGGACCCCTCGGCCGCCAACTTCGAGGGGATGCAGGTGACCAAGAGGGATTTACACCTTCACCTGTCTGAGGTCACCAGGCTATGTCCATGTACCAATCTAAGCAAAAGTTTTTTGAACATGGGGATCGGAATGGGAAATTGTTGGCAGTTATGTCTCATCATGATGCCCCCCTCACCCTGGTATCGGAGCTCACCTCCCCTACTAGAGAGGCTCTCACCTCCCCGACGGAGATCTTGGAGACCTTTCGGGACTTCTATTCCCGATTGTATGCCACTACCCTGCCCGCTGATCTCTGAGCGGAGGACCTGCAGCAGCTCCTTGACCCAGTGGCCCTGGGTTGGTTATCGGATTCTGAACGCTCTGACTTGGTTCGGCCGATCACGGTGGAGGAGGTGGAGATTGTGATTCATTCTATTCCTGGAGGCAGGGCCCCTGGCCCAGATGGGCTACCCATCGAATTTTACAAAACCCACTCTGGAGTGCTTGCCCCTCTTTTGGCAGCATTGTATAACCACTTACCGCATATCAACGTACCGATACGTCGGTACACTTTGCGGGTTTATACCGGGATGATGCCTCTAGTTAGAGGCATCATCCCGGTAACCGTGGTTTGAAGCCGACGGTCGGCTTTCCGTCGGTAACGACCGATGCGGCTCGGGAGCCGCTCGATCGTTACCCGGGGGGGGGGGGCGGGAGGGGACATCCCCCCCCTCCCGCCGCCTTCCGTGGCTTTGCCCGGGGCTCCCGTCCCACCGGGAGCCCCGAGCACCCAGCCGGCGCGTCCGCCGGCTGGATGGAGTCCCGATGAATGCCGGAAACGGCATAGATCGGGGCTCCGATGACGTAACCCGGAGGCGGCGTCCATGACGTCACTTCCGGGTTACTGTGCTGCAAAAGGCGGCAAATTTAAAAAACGGCTGTATGCAAAAATGCAGTTTTCGGCGTTTTGCATACAGGGAAGTGTAGTGGAGGGGTCTAGGGTCTTTTAGACCCTCGATCCCTCCATAAAGTGTACCTGTCACACATATTGCTGTCACAAGGGATGTTTACATTGCTTGTGACAGCAATAAAAGTGATCAGATTTTTATTTTTTTTTAAAAACCTGTAATAAAGTTTAAAAAAAATAAAAAATAAATAGGAAAAAAAAAAAAAAAATTTTGCCGCCCCCGTCACCGTTGGCTCGCGCACAAAAAAAAAACGTATACGCAAGTTGAGCCGTGAATGAAATCGCTGTTCAAACCCCACATGTATCGCCGCGATCGCCAGAGCGTGCGCAATAATTTAAAAAAAAGAGCTACACTCTACCTCTAAACTGGTAACCGTTAAATAAATTTAAAGCGTCGCAGATTGAGATCTCTATTGACAGTAGTTTGTCGCCATCCCACGGGGGCGCGCAATTTTAAACCGTAACATGTTGGGTATCTATTTACTCGGCGTGACATCATCTTTCACAATATACAAAAAAATGGGCTAACTTTACTGTTTAGTATTTTTTAAATGCAGTGAAATGTGATTTTTCAACTTTTTTCCAAAAAAATGGCGTTTTAAAGACCGCTGCGCAAATACCGCTTGACAAAAAGTTTTGCAATGACCGACATTTTATTCTCCAGAGTCTTTGCTAAAAAAATATACATAATGTTTGGGGGTTCTAAGTAGTTTTCTAGGAAAAAATACTAATTTTAACTTGTAAACAAAAAGTGTCCGAAATAGGGCTGGGGCTTAAGTGGTTAATGACTGTCTGGAGATGGGCTCCCTACCACCCTCTATGGCGGAAGCTCACATCATCCTGATTCCTAAACCACCAAAGGACCCTAAACTCTGCGCTTCCTACCGCCCGATAGCCCTACTGAATAACGATCTCAAGATTCTCACCAAGATCCTTGCCTCTAGACTCCGCCCCATCCTCCCCTCTGTGGTCGACCAGGATCAGACGGGGTTTATGGCCCACAGGTCCACTTTTGTCAACCTGCGTAGGCTTTTTACTAATTTGCAAACACAGCACTTGAACTTCGGTACGAGGGTGGTCGCCTCTCTGGACATAGAGAAGGCTTTTGATTCAGTGGAATGGCTCTTTCTGTGGGAAGTTCTCAGGCTGATGGGGTTCCCCCTCCTGTTTATAAGGTGGTTGCAGACAATCTATAGGTCTCCGGTGGCGGCTATTCACCTGGGGGGCAGGCTATCCCCCTCATTCCCGTTGTCCAGAGGCACGCGGCAGGGCTGTCCTCTCTCTCCGGCCCTTTTTGCCATCGCCATGGAGCCACTGGCCGAGGCACTCCGGACTTAGTCGGAGGTTCAGGGACTTTGGGTGGCATGGCTGGAGGAGAGAGTGGCTCTGTACGCGGACGACCTCCTCCTATTTTTGCAGGATGCGGGTCCCTCCCTTCGGGGGGCTCTGGCCGTAATGGACGGTTTCTCCAGGGTGATGGGTCTGAGGGTGAACTGGACCAAATCCCAGTTGCTCGCGATCGATGGGGCAGCCAGGAGCGCTGCCCCGTCGGATCTCTCACTGCAGTGGGTTGACAGCTTTATGTAGGGTGAGGGTTTCCAAAAGATCCCACTGAGTTCATATCCCTTAACCTAGACCCGGTGGTGAGGGATATTCGGGCAAAGCTGAAGGCGTGGGAGAACCTTCCCCTCTCCTTATTGGGTCGTGTGAATCTGGTAAAAATGAAGATCCTCCCTAAATTGTCCTACCTCTTTCGCCACTCACCCCAATGGATCCCCAAATCTTTTTTCACCAATTTGAACAAAATCTTCTCTTCCTTTTTGTGGGGCTCCCACCCCCCTCGATACAAATTTTCCACTCTGATGAGACCTCTGTCCCAGGGGGGCTTGGCCTTCCCGGACTGTCATAAGTATTTCTTGGCCTCCCAGCTGGTCTCTGCGGTATGGTGGTTGTCTCCTGACGCTTCCAATTCCGCGGTGGTGATGGAGGCTGTGGTGTTGGGGTCTGTGGAAGCATTGTCCCATCTGTTATTCCGGGGCCCCAAGGCTCCATATCCACTGACTTCTTCCATGCAAACGACGCTCAGGGCCTGGCGTCAGGGCCTGGCGTTGGAGGCATACCCGAGCACCGCGGTCTCCCCTAATGCGCCGCTGTGGATTAATCCTACCCTACCCCATCTGTGCTCCCTCCCTGACCCAGCGGCCTGGACCAAATTTGGCATAAAAAAGATCTCTGATCTGTCCCCGGACCTCTCCCTCCCTACATTTGCGCAACTCTTAGATTCCCACTTATTCTCACTTATTCCGTTATCTACAGTTGTCCCATGCCTTCAGGGCCCAGTTCCCACTGGGGGGGTGGGGGCGGTGCAGTCGGATCTGGAGCGAGTTCTCCGTTTTGACTGCTCCACGCGCGCCGCTTCTGTCCTGCATGCCCATCTCCTTCGGGTGTTCTCTCCGGAGCTCTCGGGTCTCCTGGATCGGTGGACCCGGGATGTCCCGGACTTGGGTGGGGAGGACTGGCAGCAGGTGTGGGACTCCCCCTTTAAGATTCTGGTTTCTCTCAGAGATCGTATGGTACAATACAAGATCGCCCACCGGTCCTACCTCACCCCCCACCGTCTGCACAAGATACATAGTTCCCACTCCCCGGAGTGCTGGCGGTGTGGCCGCACTCCCGGGGACTTTATTCATATATTCTGGACCTGCCTGGACCTGTCAGATTATTGGTCGCGGGTGTTCGCCACTGCAAACGGTGTATTGCAGGTTTCAATTGCTCCCTCACCCAAAATAGCTCTACTGGGCCTACTGGATGACCTATTGCCTAGGGTGGCGGACCGCACTCTCATGAGTCTCCTTCTTTTCTTCACCAGGAAAAATATAGTGCTTCACTGGAGACAATGGTCCCCCCCCCTCCCCCGTTTCAGCGGTTGAGGGCGCTGGTGGATTCGGTGATACCGCTGTACAGGGACACGTACTTTCATAGGAGGTGCCCCAAGAAGCACGACAGAGTTTGGGCCAGATGGCTGGCGGACTCTTCCGCCCCGCTGCTTGCTGCCTGTCTTGGTGGGGGTGACCCGGGCGTCACCTAGCCGCCGACTGTGCGTTGGCTGAAACACCGCACGTACTACACTCCTTGTCCCATGGTATTTATTGCTGTCCTGTTGAATTTTTTCTGATGCCAATGTCATTTCGCCCCTGCGTGGGCTCCCAGTGCTCTTGTATGCTCTACATGTTGATGACCATGTGTTGTAAGGCTACTCAGTGAACCCATTGCACCTGTTGTTTGTATGTTGTTGTTTTTCTGGTTGGAAAAATAAAAAGATTAAAAAAAGAAAAAAAAAGAGTTCCCTTCACTGGAACCAAGGGGCCAAGCCCAACCCCTGAAAAACAACCCCACACCATAATCCCCCTTCCACCAAATGGTTTGGAGGGGTGGCTCAATACTTTTGGCAATATAGTGTAGATGAGCGGGTTTGGGGTGGAGGATCTTAACTGGCCTGCCTTCAACCCAATAAAACACCTTTGGGATGAATTAGAGCGTAGACTGCGAGCCAGGCCTTCATGTCCAACATCAGTGCCTGAACTCACAAATGTGCTTCTGGAAGAATGGTGAAACATTCCCATAGACACTCCTAAACCTTGTGGACAGCCTTCCCAGAAGAGTTGAAGCTGTTATAGCTGCAAGGGGTGGGCCAACTCAATATTAAACCCTAAGACTGGGATGCCATTAAAGTTCCTGTGTGTGTAAAGGCAGGCGTCCCAATACTTTTGGTAATATAGTGTATTTTTGATAATATCACATAGTCACACTTGTTATAGTGAAAAATGAATTGATCCTATAGCAGGTTATTTTATAAGTTTCATTTAGAATAGTCTTGCCTTGTCTGAGAGTGACATCCAGTGGCCACAGGAGGTAATGCATAAGCAAACACAGATTTGATGATTCAACAAGTCCACCAATGAGAAGATTCCACCTTCTGGGTTAGGTTTAGAATATTTTTTATGAGTGTATAGTTCACAACTGAATATAAGTCAGGTAGAACATCAGATACACTGTAGATGATCAGATACATTATCAGAGACCATCTTCGGTACGTCAGAAAGAAATCCTCTCAGACATCCCATCATCTGACACCTCAGTGACACCAGGACACCGCTCCAGCATAGCTAGATGCCATTTTGGGAAGGCAACTAGAACCAGTAATAGGCAGTAATCTCGGGAGAGTCTGGTAAAGACCATTTTAACTAGCAGCCATAAATGGGCAATTCTAGTATACATTTAGTTGATTTGCTTGATTAGATTAATAAGCCTACCGCTATATAGTGATGAGCTGAACACCCCCGGTTCGGTTCGCACCAGAAATCCCAAACATGGAAAAAGTTCCGGACCCGAACCGCAAACCCTAATAAAGTCTATGGGAACCCAACTTGAAAAATCAAAAGTCCACATTTTGAAGACTTGTATGCAAGTTATTGGCCATAAAAAATGTATGGGGGCCCGGGAACTACCCTGGGGGACATGTATCAATGTAAAAAAAAAAAAAAAACTTAATATCATTTTTTAGTGATGCTTAACCACTTTACCACCGGAGGATTTTGCTGTCTTCCGTCCAGGCCACTTTTTGCGATTCGGCGCTGTGCGACTTTAACTGACAATTGCGCGGTCGTGCGACGCCGTACCCAAATGAAATTGACGTCCTTTTTTTCCCACAAACAGAGCTTTCTTTTGGTGGTATTTTATCACCTGTGTGATTTTTACTTTTTGCGCTATAAACAAAAAAAGAGCGTTTATTTTGAAAAAATAACAATATTTTTAACATTTTTTTATATGAAATTCCCCCCCAAAAAAATGTAAAAATCAAATTTTTTTTAAATTTTTGGCCAATTTGTTTTATGCTACCTATGTTTGGTAAAAAAAATCGCAATACGCTTATTTTGATTGGTTTGCGCAAAATTTATTGCGTTTACTAACTAAGGGAAAGATTTCTGTCATTTTTGGTGTTTTTTTTTTTAACGCGTAATGGCGGTGATCTGCGATTTTTTTTGTGGGACTGCGACATTGCGGACCCTTGACTGACATTTTTGACACTTTTGGGGGTACCAGTGACATTACTGCAGTAATCAGTGCCATATATATGCACTGTTACTGTAAAAATTACACTGGCAGTGAAGGGGTTAATTTTATTGGAGAGGGAGGGGTTAATGTATGCCTAGTGCTTACTGACGTGTGGGGGGGGGAGGTGACTGAGTGACAGAAGGACAGATCGGATGTTCAGCTATGCTGAACAATCCGATCTGTCAGTCCCTGTCACTATGGAGATCCGCCCGCTCTGTTTACACAAGTGGGCGGATCTCCTCACTCGATTCCCCGACGACCCGGCAATCGCCGCTGCTCCTCCCCTGGCCCGACTCCCGCTGTGAATGAAAACAGCGGGAGCGCACCTCCGGCGGCGCGCGAGCGCCGCCTACAGGGGGAGGAGTCCAGCGACGTAGGTCTGCGTCGCTGGACGGGAACGAGCCACTGTGCCGCAGTAGCAGCACAGTGGCCGGTGGGCAAGTGGTTAAAGTGAAACAATAAAAATGAAACATTCCTTTAACCACTTTCTGACCAGCCGCCGTAGTTTTACAGCTCTGTCCTGCAAAACGACGTACCTGTAACCTGTAACATGGCAGCCCTGGAAATAATTTTATGCCAGCCCCATAGCATTATTATACCGGCCCAACAGCATAACATAATTATTTTCTTGTTCATAAAAGGGAAAACCGTGCATTTTAAAGCACATTTGAAGAGTGTATTATATATAGATAAGACAGATATGAAAGTGAATAGGTCTTTATACATATATATATATATGAGCAAATTTGGGTTAAAAGTGGTAAAACTGCAGACATGGTACAGGAGGTGGTCATAGGCTGTGTGGGCATAATACAGGAGATGTCAGAGGCTGCGGACATGGTACAGGAGGACATGTCAGAGGCTGCGGGCATGGTACAGGAGAAGCAGGGGCTATGGGTATGGTGCAGGAGATGCAGGGGCTCTGGACATGGAACAGGAGATGCAAGGGCTGTGGACATGGTACAGGAGATGCAGGGGCTGCAGGCATGGTGCAGGAGATGCAGAGTCTGTGGGCATGGTGACAAAGATGCAGGGGCTTCGAGCATGGTGCAGGAGATGTCAGAGGCTGCGAACATGGTACAGGAGGACATGTCAGAGGCTGCGGGCATGGTACAGAAGATGCATGGACTGCGGGCATGGTGCAGGAGATGCAGGAGCTGCGGGCATGGTACAAGAGATGTCAGAGGCTGCAGACATGGTACAGGATATGTCAGATGCTTCAGACATGGCACAGGAGGACATGTCAAAGGATGCGGACATGGTACAGGAGATGCAGGGGCTGGAGGCAAGGTACACAAGATGCAGGGGCTGGAGGCAAGGTACACAAGATGCAGGGGCTGCGGGCATGGTACAGGAGATGCAGGGGCTGCAGACATGGTAAAAGAGATGCAGGGGCTGCAGACATGGTACAGGAGATGAAGGGGCTCTGGACATGGTGCAGGAGATGCAGGGGCTGCAGGCATGGTACAGGAGATGCAGGGGTTGTGGGCATGGTGCAGGAGATTCAGGGGCTGTGGGAATGGTGCAGGGGGCTGCGGACATGGTACATTAGATGCAGGGGTTACGGGCATGGAGCAGGTGATGCAGGGGCTGCGGGCATAGTGCACGAGATGCAGGGGCTGCAGGCATGGTGCAGGGGCTGTGGGCATGGTGCAGGGGCTGCGGATATGGTACAGGAGATGCAGGGGCTTCGGGCATGGTGCAGGAGATGTAGGGGCTGTGGGTATGGTGAAGGGGCTGCAGACATGGTACAGGAGATACAGGGCTGTGGACATAGTACAGGAGATGCAGGGGAACAGGAGAATCTCCTGTACCATGCCCGCAGCACTGCATCTCCTGAGGAGTCTCACTTACCGTCTGTCCGGGAATAGCCGAACGTGTACGGCCTTTCCCTGACGGCGGCAGTGCTGTATCTTGGCCTAGGCCAACAAGGCCCAGGCCTAGGGCGGCACTTTGCAGGGGGGCAGCAAAAAAGCTGCACCCTGCACAATAAAAACAGCCTCCTCCCAGTTCCCGCAAGAAAAGGGTCTCCGCCGGCTTGCGCTACACTTTTAATATAGTGCCAGCCTTATGGGGTGAATTGGGACAGAGGGCAGAGTCCAGGAGGAAAATCAATCTGGCACCCCCATAAAGCGGTCAGTGATGAGGCTGCACTGATGGGCAGTAATGAGGCGGCACTGATAAGGCTGCATAGATGGGCACTGATGAGGCTGAACGTGTGGGAACTAATGAAGCTACGCTGATGGGCACTGATAGACTTGTGGTCTGTGGTCCACAGATGACAGGGCGGGTCGTAAACAGTAAAGGGCGTGGCCTTTACAGGAAGGGGTTGGTCATATGTAAATTAGGGGGTGCACAAGTTTAGTCAGGCCTAGGGCAGCACAAAACCTAAATACACCACTGGACGGCGGCGCTGCATGCGCAGTACGCATATCGGGCCGCCCGCGGCCATTTTTTTTTACAGGTCCTTAGCAGACCCGAGGCAGGGGGAACTTGCCGAAATTTCCCGGAAGGCCAGTCCGACCCTGCAGACCGCTGTTCTCTCAGTTATGAACACAGGGATCCTCTTATTTTGGAACACGGATCTCTGTTTTCATGCAGCAAGCCCATCTCCCACACAGTTAGAAAACACCCTCCTAGGGACACGCTTAAACCTTTGATTGCCCCCTGGTGTTAACCCCTTTCCCTGCCAGTGTCATTAGTACAGGGACAGTGCATATTTTTTAGCGCTGATTACTGTAGTAATGTCACTGGTCCCCCCAAAAAATGTCAGTTAGGTGTCCGATCTGTCCGCCGCAATGTCGCAGTCCCGCTAAAAATCGCTGATCGCCGCCATTACTAGTAAAAAAATAAATAAATAAAAATGACATAAAACTTTCCCCTAGTTTATAGAGGTAAAAACTTTTGCACAAACCACTCAAGATTTACTTACAAAAATATGTAGCAGAATACAAATTGGCCTAAAATAATGAAAAAAAATAGATTTTTATTTATTTATTTATTTTGGGAATGTTATATAGCAAAATGTTATTTTTTCAGAATTGTAGCTATTTCTTTGTTTATAGTTCAAAAAATAAAAATCTCACAGGTTATAAAAAAAACACCAAAAGAAATCTCTATTTGTGGGGAAAAAAGGATATAAATTTTATTTGGGTACAGCGTCGCACGATCGCGCAATTGTCAGGTAAAGTATTGCAGTGCTGTATCGCAAAAAATGGCCTGGTCATGGAAGGGGTAAAACCTTCTGGTTAAATATAGTGCCTGGGCTGTCCCCTTAGTCTGCCTGTAAAGTGGCCCATCTGTACCGTGTATAGAACCTGCTGCAGCAAAACCAACATAAAGAAAAATATATACATTTTTTTCTTGGCTGTAAACTTTAAAAAAAAAAATAAAATTAACGTCAATAGAAAAATGTGAAAAAAAAAATGGAATGGGGGATTTTAAGGGAAACCCCACACTAACATTTTCTAAAAAACAGCGTGCCCCCCCCCCCTCCCAAAAAAAAAAAAAAATCCATACCAGGCACTTAGGTCTGGTATGGATTTTGAGGGGAACCCCCATGTCAATTTAAAAAAAAATGTTGTGGGGTCCCCCCAAGTTCTATACCAGGCCCTTTTCCATACATACAGCCTGACAGGCCAGGAATGGGGGGGGGGGGGGGTGAGTGAGCGCTCCCCTCCTCCTGAACCATACCAGGCCACATGCCCTCATTCCTAGAGGGTGCTCCAAAGCACCTTGTCCCCATGCTGATGGGGACAAGGGCCTCTTCCCCACAACCCTGGACAGTGGTTTTAGGGGTCTGCAGGCAGGGAGCTAATCGGAATCTGGAAGCCTTACTTTAACAAGGGGGCCCCAGATATGCCCCCCCCCCATGTGAATGAGTAGGGGTACATTGTATCTCTACTCATTCACCAAAAAACATATAAAAAAATTAAAAACAAACATACAGTTTTTGACAATTCCTTTATTAAATATAAAAAAAATCAATGTCCTTCGATGTAGATCCATCATCAATCACGACGCCCACCGCACCGCACCGCAGCGGATCTGGATCTGATGTAGATTTGTTTGATGTAAGCACATTATAAATGCATGCTAATTACTGATGGTATCAGACATACTACACCATATATAGTATTTTTTCTTTCGAGATTTCTTATAGACGGGAGGGAAAAATCAGAAAGAAGCTTCATCGGAAGGGACATCACTGGACTGCTACTTTAAGAGCAAATTCTATATATTTTTAGTAAGCGCTGTTTTTACTTATATGTTGTTTCCATATTGGGATTGTGGGGTTTTCTCAGCTGCCACCATAGCCTTGAGGTAGATAATACAAAAAACCCCGGTGCGCTGATTTTTTAACCTATAAGCTTTGCTGTACAGCTTGGTCCTCTCCTCTTCGAGCTGCAGAATCAGTTATTTAGGTACATATGGGAACACTCACCCGTATGACCGCATGACATAGTATTCCATATATCACTGAAGCTGGGCCAGTCGGGTGATCTGGGCTTTGTAGTGCACCCAACCCTGTAGCAGATAAGCATCATGTGGGAATAGGTATTCATGCCCCGTTCATTCTACTAGAGCTAGATCGGGTGAAGGAGGTCAAGGACAGGGCAATGTATAGCTCAGGGGGAGCGCTGACCTCCTCTCCTAGCCCGGCTCCTCCTTCCTACACTCAATGCTCTGACTCCTTCCGGCTCCTGCTGTGGGCGCTATCTGAGCCATGCCTGTGGCCTGAAGGAGGGAGCCCTGACTCCCCCGCCTCTCCTGCTTCTTTGCTGCCTCCGGCCCCTCCCGATTTTTTTGCCGGGACTTTGCTTCTGGTGAACTCTGAGCCCCTCAATGTTTCCTTATCAGTGCCCACCTCTCCCATACCTCAGAGAGCATCCCATTCTCAGGATTCCAGCTCCTCCAGGGGTATGATAAGAGCTAGTCATGCTGCTTGCTTCCCTGCAGCACCTTTGGGGGGGGAGATCTCAGTCCACCTGCTCCCTTTGCACCACATTCACCAGCCTGGTATGAACTGTGGGACCCCCCAGACTCAACCTCTTGCTCCTGTGATGCCACAATTTCCATCTACTTCTCCTAATCCAGCTTTCCAGCTCCCCCTTCAGCAGGCACCCCCTTATGGCTGTCTTACTTGCAAGCTATCCCTACCAAGGAGGACTATAAGCAGTTGATAGAAGATGTTAAATCAATGTGCCGTACTGAAATCCAGGCTCTCCAGTCACATTTCAAACATCCTGAGGAAATCATACTCAACTGCAGGGAGCTGATCATCATCTTTTTCTCGGGACATGCTGCGACATGTTGAGGACCTGGACAATAGGGGGCACAGGAACAATATCAGAAGCTCCTGAGGACTAACAGTCTACTCTGCATTAATTGTTTAATGACCTGTTGGGGGAAACCACCAGGTACCATATTGAGATGGACCGTACCCCCCACTCTTTGTGACCCAAAGGTTCTTCTTTTAAGCCACAGAATGTCCTCTTCAGAATTAATTTTTACCCGCTGAAAGAAGACATCATGCGGAAAGCCGGCTCCACTCGTAAGGTGGTCTTTGACAGTACTCAGGTGCAGTTATACCCCGATCTTTCCTGGATCACTCTTCAAAAATATAGACTTCTCAAACCCCTTCTCCGCACTCTACAGGAAGCTAATATTACTTACCATTGGGGATTCCCCTTCAGCCTTACTGCAAAATGTCACAGCAAGTCAGCTGTGCTGCGATATCTAGAAGACCTTACTGTGTTTCTTGACACCTTGGAAATACCTGTTCCTCAGCTCCCCGAGTGAGATCTTATGTCTACCCCTTCTCCACCACCTGTGGTTTGTCAGAAGGTCTCTCCCCCTAAACGCACTAGAGCTCTGGACAGTCCCCACAAGAACACTAGACATAAAGTCGGGTGAAATACTTATAGGCCTAGTCTTTCATATGCATCCCTCTAGGGAGTTACCTTACTTGCTGTTTTATTATTGTTGGTAGCTGTGCCCCTAATATTAGTACTCAAAATGACTATAGCCTCCTTTTTCCTTTTGTAGCAGGATTTCCAGCCATTTTGTTGGATGAGGGTCAGCCTGGGTTACCACTAGTACCAACAGCAGATTTAAGCATGTTCTCCAAGTGTAAGCACTAAGACAAGAAACAGTCCAGTATCTTTGTTTTTTTTGTATTTATTTTGAACTTGGATGGGAGAAGGGATGAGTGGGATACTCCTCTGGCTCAACTATGCACAATTTGAATGGGACAACTGAAAAACGCCGTTGGCGCTGACTTGACGCTGGCTAGATGCCGGTTAATGCTGGTTGACGCTGGTTAACACTGACTTGCTGTCTGTTAAGGCTGAACTGATGTCTGACACTTTCATGTGGCACAAAGTCCTAATTAAAGCTTCCTTGACCCCTCTTCACTTAGGTAGCTACTTGTAACACTGCTGCATTGCTTAACACTTCAGGGCCCACACCGGTACCCTCTTTTACACACACTTATCTTCATGGCTTAATCACTGGCACCCCCTTTCCAAGCCCTCTCTACTGGTTAGCTGGCTCCTGGATCCCTCCGACCTTCTGGAGTGGTCCCCTATCCTAGGCAGGCCCCTGGGCAGTTTACAGTACTCACGACACTGCTTTCCTGGAAACTTCTGCCCCAGCAGCTCCACTCGGTCCTCAGCACACTGGATCTCTCTCTGCAGCTCACCTCAACCTTCTGTCCTTGAGGCCGACCACCAAGGACACCTTCTCTAGCGCTGACAGGAGGAGAGACAGCTGTCACCCTCCTCCTGGGACTCTGCTTCCCGCCAAAGACGTCCTGTCATGTGCTCCCCTCAGACTTACAAGCCCTGATGTGCTATTGGTCAGATTTCCTCCACTGCCCAATAAGAGCCCTCGTTGGACACAGTGGGGTGACTCCCCAAACTCAACAGACACACCTGGGAACACATGACAGCCTACCTGAACAATCAGACCCCCCTGATAAGCAGGCAGGGCCCCCCTTATGGGTTTTCCCAGCATCTATCTAGGAGGGTGCTACACTTTTATTAGTCTAAGCTTTCTTTTCTTTTTTTATTGTTTTCTGTGCCAGGTTGACCCTTTTTTTTATTTTTTTCAGCTTTTTCTTTTTCTCTTTGGTCTGCCACGACACCACCTTTTCCTGCTCTGTCCTGTTAATGGAGAATAAGTCCTTCTGGCATTCGGGTCCTAGCTGTCCTGACTCAGAATCAGATAAGCGCTACTTTCCCTGCTTTTATCCAACACTATAGTCAAGGCATAGGTGTGCGCAGCCTAATGCATTAGGGTGTGCACAAAAAAAGCTCAAACACACACTACCGATCACTCACGATGTTCATTCAGAAAGGGAGGGGACCAGCAAATTATATATTTACCGGCCCCCTTCCCCACTCATCCTAAAACATCCCCACAGCAACAGCCGGCTGGAGAGGAGGGAAGCCGGCAGAGCTGTGAGCGTAAGAGGGAGGGGAGCCAGGGCAGTAGGGGGAATTTGTGCTGCACAGGGCGATTAGGGTGTGCGTGGGCACACCTGGCACACCCTGTGCGCACACCTATGAGTCAAGGATTTGTCCCTGAACGTTCATGGCCTTAACTTTAATGGAAAGAGACATCTGGCACTTAGGGAATTTAGGCAGACAATGTTGTCGATGATTGGGCTGATTTTATCCTAGTCCAGGAGACACATCTAGATAGGGGAGGCTCCTTCGCATACAAATATTTTCCGCAGATTTATCAAGCCTTAAATGCCCGTAAGAAGGCCGGAGTTGCTATCCTACTCAAGCGGAGCTCCCCATTTACCTGTTCTTACATAGACTTACAAGGTCACTTAGTCATTTTGCGCAGCACTTGGAAATCGCAAGGTGTTGCTTTCTGTACTCTATATGCCCTTGAATGTCCCACAGATTTTTTTTTTTTTAACTAAGGTATTTGCTCCACCTCTTTCATTCAGCCCCCACATGATCATGGGATCACTGTGCTTGATTGGCCAGCAAACTCGCCTGACCTAAACCCCATAGAGAATCTGTGGGGTATTGTCAAGAAGATGAGAGACACCAGACCCAACAATGCAGAGGAGCTGAAGGCCGCTATCAAAGCAACCTGGGCTTCCATAACACCTCAGCAGTGCCACAGGCTGATCACCTTCATGCCACGCCGCATTGATGCAGTAATTGCTGCAAAAGGAGCCCCGACCGAGTATTGAGTGCATCCTATACTGTACATGGACAGACTTCTCCTCCTATACTGTACATGGACAGACTTCTCCTCCTATACTGTACATGGACAGACTTCTCCTATACTGTACATGGACAGACTTCTCATCCTATACTGTACATGGACAGACTTCTCCTCCTATACTGTACATGGACAGACTTCTCCTCCTATACTGTACATGGACAGACTTCTCATCCTATACTGTACATGGACAGACTTCTCCCCCTATACTGTACATGGACAGACTTCTCATCCTATACTGTACATGGACAGAGTTCTCCCCCTATACTGTACATGGACAGACTTCTCATCCTATACTGTACATGGACAGACTTCTCATCCTATACTGTACATGGACAGACTTCTCCTCCTATACTGTACATGGACAGACTTCTCATCCTATACTGTACATGGACAGACTTCTCATCCTATACTGTACATGGACAGACTTCTCCTCCTATACTGTACATGGACAGACTTCTCCTCCTATACTGTACATGGACAGACTTTTCATCCTATACTGTACATGGACAGACTTCTCATCCTATACTGTACATGGACAGACTTCTCCCCCTATACTGTACATGGACAGACTTTTCATCCTATACTGTACATGGACAGACTTCTCCTATACTGTACATGGACAGACTTCTCCCCCTATACTGTACATGGACAGACTTCTCCTCCTATACTGTACATGGACAGACTTCTCATCCTATACTGTACATGGACAGACTTCTCCTATACTGTACATGGACAGACTTCTCATCCTATACTGTACATGGACAGACTTCTCCCCCTATACTGTACATGGACAGACTTCTCCTCCTATACTGTACATGGACAGACTTCTCCCCCTATACTGTACATGGACAGACTTCTCATCCTATACTGTACATGGACAGACTTCTCCCCCTATACTGTACATGGACAGACTTTTCATCCTATACTGTACATGGACAGACTTCTCCTATACTGTACATGGACAGACTTCTCCCCCTATACTGTACATGGACAGACTTCTCCTCCTATACTGTACATGGACAGACTTCTCATCCTATACTGTACATGGACAGACTTCTCCTATACTGTACATGGACAGACTTCTCATCCTATACTGTACATGGACAGACTTCTCCCCCTATACTGTACATGGACAGACTTCTCCTCCTATACTGTACATGGACAGACTTCTCATCCTATACTGTACATGGACAGAGTTCTCCCCCTATACTGTACATGGACAGACTTCTCATCCTATACTGTACATGGACAGACTTCCCATCCTATACTGTACATGGACAGACTTCTCCCCCTATACTGTACATGGACAGACTTTTCACTAAGACAACATTTCTCAATTAAAAATCCTTTTTTTTATTGGTCTTATGTAATATTCTAATTTTTTTGAGATACTAAATTTTGGGGTGTCACTCGCTGGGAGCCATAATCCTCAAAATGAAAAGAAAGAAATGCTTGAAATCTCTCACTCTGTGTGTAACACATCTATATAAAATAAATACGTTTTACTTTTTAAATTGAATTACTAAAAAAAAAAACACCTTTTGATGATATTCTAATTTTATGAGAGGCAGCTGTATATACTGAAAAAATTAATAATTATATCTAACTGCTGAAAATGTGCTGGATACAAATGATAAGAATAAACCAACTTTATTAGATCAGTTACGCTGCCTGTTATAGATTTCATATTTTCAGAGTGAAGTTTCTATTCTTCTGTTCTTTGTTCTGTAGTGTAAATCGGTGTCAGTCGATGTGTATAAAGCTCCGGTGATTGTGTCTCCTCCTGGGCAGAGCTGCCGGGGACTGAGAGGATCTGCTGTGTGCCATGAAATGTTCTCCGGTGTTCTGTACTCTGTTCCCCGATGTTACTCATCCTGTTCATCACATCCTATGGAGTCGTATTGACCCGGAGCTCAGAACCTCCTTGTAGACTTCAGATGAAAAATTCAACATTGTTTGAGTATGAATATTACGAGGAGGGGGATGTCATTATCGGGGGGTTAATCTCCGCTCACCATTTCCTCCGATATTTGCAAAAAGTTACATTCAAATATGTTCATTTCAATGATATACGTGACGTCTTTGACTTTTGTGACTGGTAAGTCTCTTTGTATCATCTTTCCTCTCTCTGTATACCTCAACAAAGAGAAAATAGATTGGATTGTCTTCACTTTCACTCTAATATTCTATGACAATGTATAAAGTTATATTCTGATCATTTCTATACCCTGAGTATTAGATTACAGTCTGTGTTTTACCAATAATACAATGAATTCATGGGGCTTCCATCGTACTTTGTCTTCAGGTCATGCTGGGATTTCTGATAGAGAGTCATGTACGGCTCCTGCAGATTGAGAATCCAGATGGTCTCGTCTCTGACAGGAGGGAGGGGGGAGGGAGGTGTGCTGTCATTCAATAGCTTGTGTATGTGTGATCTCCTACTCTTCTGGTCTATTCACAATAAAGGGTATGCACAGCGTAGAAATAAATCATTCTGCTGAATCTTTAAGGACATATTTTTTTCTTGTCGGCAAATAGGACTATTTTGGTTCTAAAGACAACCATTCACAGCCACATCGCTGTAGACCAGGGGTCCTCAAACTTTTTAAACAGGGGGCCAGTTCACGGTCCCTCAGACACTGTTGGGGGCCAGGCTATAGTTTGAAAAAAAATATGAACGAGTTCCAATGCGCATATATTTTATTGTTTTATTTATATAGTGGCGGGTGGTGCTCAAAATTTTTTGGGGGGCGCAAACAGAAAAATGTAATAGGCATTGCTTTGCGGCAAAAAACGCTGTAAAAAAATTGCGTGACTTTGAGGTCACAAAAGTGTGAAAGGGGCCTTTAGTAAATCAAGGTATAGTGTGCCCCCTTCAATGCAGAATGACCACAGCGTGCCCCCTTTCAATGCAGAGTGACCACAGCGTGCCCCCTTTCAATGCAGAGAGACCAGCGTGCCCCCTTTCAATGCAGAGACCATCGTTCCCCCTTTCAATGCAGAGACCATCGTTCCCCCTTCCAATGCAGAGACCAGCATGCCCCCTTTCAATTCAGAGAGAACAGCGTGTCCCCATTCAATGCAGAGAGACCAGCGTGCCCCCTTTCAATGCAGAGACCATCGTGCCCCCTTTCAATGCAGAGACCAGCGTGCCCCCTTTCAATGCAGAGACCATCATGCCCCCTTTCAATGCAGAGACCAGCGTGCCCCCTTTCAATGCAGAGACCATCGTGCCGTGCCCCCTTCAATGCAGAGAGACCAGTCAGTGCACTTACCTGCAGCGGCGGTGGCGTCTCCTCGAGTCCTCCTGCCTCCTCCTCAGCCAATGGCATGAGCTCGCCTTTCGGCCAATCAGGAAGTGGGTCTCGGACCCGCTTCCTGATTGGCCAGGAGGAGGATCCGTGTGACAATAGCGAATTTCCATTCGCTATTGTCACACAAATGGGTGGGCTAGGGTGCAGTGCTCTGCGCTCCGGGTCCACCCTTTTCTGAAGCCTATTAGCGCCACTGGCTCTAATTAGGTGATTCATGAACAAAAAAAATACATGAATGATACATCCCGGCCGGCGGGCAGGGTTCAGGACCCTGGCGGGCCGCGGGCCATAGTTTGAGGACCCCTGCTGTAGACTATATAACAAAAACAAGATAAAGGGGGGGAGAGTGCCAGAAATTCGATTGGAGAATTTCTGGCACTCTTTCCCCCTTTTTCTTGTTTTTGTTATATTTTTTCTTGTCAAAGAAGCTTATTGGTTTTAACTAAGGATAGACCAATATGTTTTTTCTCTGGGCCGATACCGATATTTTGGTCACAACGTATCGGTATCGGTCGATATAAGACAATATTTTGTACATTTAAAGTTTTGAAAAATAAAGACAATTTTTGACACAAATATGGTACTGAACTCGTACTGAAATGTTAATTTTTGTTTAATGCTTAATGGCTGGCTTTCTGGCACCCTGCGGTGGATGGCTGGCTGTCTGGCACCCTGTGGTGGGTGGCTGGCTGTCTGGCACCCTTATGGCTGGCACCCTGTGGTGGGTGGCTGGCTGGCACCCTGTGGTGGATGGCTGGCTGGCACCCTGTGGTGGGTGGCTGGCTGGCACCCTGTGGTAGGTGGGTGGCTGGCAAAGGGGCTGTGGGTGGCTGGCTGGTACAGGGCCTGTGGCTGGCTGGCTGGTACAGTGCCTGTGGCTGGCTGGTACAGGGCCTGTGGGTGGCTGTCTGTCTGGCACCCTGTCTGTGGGTGGCTTTCTGTCTGGCACCCTGTGGTGGGTGACTGGCTGTCTGGCACCCTGTGGTGGGTGGCTGGCTGGCTGGCGCCCTGTGGTGGGTTTGTGGCTAGCACAGGGGCTGTGGGTGGCTGGTTGGTACAGTGCCTGTGGCTGGAAGGTACAGGGCCTGTGGGTGACTGGCCAGCTGGTACAGGGCCTGTGGGTGGCTGGCTCACTGGTACAGTGTCTGTGGCTGGCTGGCTGGTACAGGGCCTGTGGATGTGGGTGGCTGACTGACACCGGACTTCTGTGGTTGGGTGTATGGCTGTGATACACTCCCGCAAGACTAGTCCCGACTCAAGACGAGGCTGTCCAAGGCAGAATGACGTCACAAAAATATCGTCAATATCGGTCAGTTCCGGGGCCAATACCGATATATCGGGGAAAGTGCATATCGGCCGCCGATAATCGGTCTATCCCTACTTTTAACATAAGACATTGGAACATGTAGACAAGGGAGGAATTTGAATCCATCCCGAAAATGTGTACATAAAAAGAGAGGTTGGGAAACCAATCATAATAATACAGAAAGTACAAGTAAATAAAAAAAAAAAGGGTGCTGAATAGGACTGTCAGCTGGCTAGTAAAACAGAATTATTGCCTTAACCACTTAAGCCCCGGAAGATTTTACCCCCTTCCTGACCAGTAGTTTTTTTGCGATTTTTTACTGAGTGAATTTATCGGACAATTGCGCGGTTCTGACGCTGTACCTAAACGAATTTGATGTCCTTTTTTTCCCACAAACAGAGCTTTCTTTTGGTGGTATTTGATCACCTGTGCGATTTTTACTTTTTGCGCTATAAACAAAAAAAGAGCATAAATTTTGAAAAAATAACAATATTTTTCACATTTTCTTATATGAATTTCCCCCCCAAAAAAATGTAAAAATCTAATTTTTTAAACATTTTTGGCCAATTTGTTTTATGCTACATATGTTTGGTAAAAAAAATTGCAAAAAGCGTATTTTGATTGGTTTGCGCAAAAGTTATCGCGTTTACTAACAAAGGGAAAGATTTTTGTCATTTTTGGTGTTTTTTTTTTTAACGCGTAATGGCGGCGATCTGCAATTTTTTTTGCGGGACTGCGACATTGGGGCGGACAGATCGGACCCTTGACTGACATTTTTGACACTTTTGGGGTTACCAGTGACATTACTACAGTCATCAGTGCTATATATATGCACTGTTACTGTAAAAATGACACTGGCAGGGAAGGGGTTAACTGTATTGGAGAGGGAGGGGTTAAGTGTGTCCTTAGGGGCGTGCTTCTAACTGTGATTGGACATGTCTCCTATTGTAAAAACAGAGATCAACGGTTCTACATAGTAGAACCGTCTGATCTCCATTTTTACAGAGGGGAGAATGACAGGCGGCTTGTTTACATAAGCCGCCCGCCTTTCTCCCGCTCTACCGACAATCGTAGTGTGACTAGAGATGTATAGAACTGTTCGCCGGCGAACAGTTCCCGGCGAACTTAGCATGTTCGCGTTCGCCGCTGCCGGCGAACATATGCGATGTTCGGTCCGCCCCCCATAAGACATCATTGAGGCAAACTTTGACCCTGAACTTTACAGTCAGCAGGCACATTTCCAGCCAATCAGCATACCTCCCTCCCACACCCTCCCACCTCCTATAAATAAGCAAGGGCAGCATCCATCTTAGATCATTCTGAAGCAGTGTGTGTAGTGAGAGTAGGGAGAGCTGCTGCTGCTGCTGCTGCTGTTAAGCTAGGGACAGTTAGTCAGTGGTCCACTACTGCTGTAATATCAGCACCCCAAAAAGCCCTTCTAAGGGCTGGTATTTGTGGGTTTTTTTTTTATATATATATATATATATATATATATATATATATATATATATATATATATATATATACCTAGCGTCCCCAAAAGCCCTTTTAAGGGCTGGTAATTGAGGATTTTTTTATTTATATATATACATATATATATATATATATAGTGTCCCCAAAAGCCCTTTTAAGGGCTGGTAAGGTAATAGATTTTTTTCTTTATATATATATATCTATTGTACACTGCAGTTGCCTGCCCGCTGTGTGTGAGAGGCCACAGACCTACCACAGACTGTACTGTGTGCACACCACACTCATTTCGGGTGGCACAGGCACAGTACCTGGCATTTTAAAAAATATTTTTTTTTTCCTCTGTCATAATTGCAGTGAGTGCTGTGTCAGGTCCACAGAGTGCACTGTACCCACTGCAGTGCACTGCCCACCACTGATATATATACGTTGGCACAGCATCTTGTTGCAATAAATTGAAAAAAAAAATATTTTTTATTATTGCAGTTGCCTGGGCTGCCAGTGACTGTCAGGTCCACAGAGTGTACTGTGCCCACTGCAGTGCCACTGTGTGCCCACCCACTACTGATATATAAGGTGGCACAGCAGCTTGCAAAGTAAAAAAAATATATATATTTTTTTAAATTGCAGTTGCGTGGGTGCCAGTGACTGCTGTCAGGTCCACAGAGAGTGTACTGTGCCACTGCACACCCACCACTGATATATAAGGTGGCACAGAAGCTTGCAAAGTAAAATAAAATATATTTTTTTAAAATTGCAGTTGCCTGGGTGCCAGTGACTGCTGTCAGGTCCACAGAGAGTGTACTGTGCCACTGCCCACCCACCACTGATATATAAAGTGGCACAGCAGCTTGCAAAGTAAAAAAATATATATATATTTTTTAAATTGCAGTTGCCTGGGTGCCAGTGACTGCTGTCAGGTCCACAGAGAGTGTACTGTGCCACTGCCCACCCACCACTGATATATAAGGTGGCACAGCAGCTTGCAAAGTAAAAAAAATATATATATATTTTTTAAATTGCAGTTGCCTCGGTGCCAGTGACTGCTGCCAGGTCCACAGAGAGTGTACTGTGCCACTGCCCACCCACCACTGATATATATGCCTGCAAGAGAAAAAGCCAGCCGCAGAGAAGCCGTATTCCTGAAAATATAAGAAAAATGCTTTTTTTTAGGGGTTCTGGACATGCTACAGAGCTGAAACTTGACAGGTACACTTTTTAGACCCCCCAGACACTAAATACAAAAAATGACATGCCTGCCTAAAAAAATGCCCGATAAATGCCTGCAAGAGAAAAAGACAGCCGCAGAGAAGCCGTATTCCTGAAAATATAAGAAAAATGCTGTTTTTTAGGGGTTCTGGACATGCTACAGAGCTGAAACTTGACAGGTACACTTTTTAGACCCCCCAGACACTAAATACAAAAAATGACATGCCTGCCTAAAAAAATGCCCGATAAATGCCTGCAAGAGAAAAAGACAGCCGCAGAGAAGCCGTATTCCTGAAAATATAAGAAAAATGCTGTTTTTTAGGGGTTCTGGACATGCTACAGAGCTGAAACTTGACAGGTACACTTTTTAGACCCCCCAGACACTAAATACAAAAAATGACATGCCTGCCTAAAAAAATGCCCGATAAATGCCTGCAAGAGAAAAAGACAGCCGCAGAGAAGCCGTATTCCTGAAAATATAAGAAAAATGCTGTTTTTTAGGGGTTCTGGACATGCTACAGAGCTGAAACTTGACAGGTACACTTTTTAGACCCCCCAGACACTAAATACAAAAAATGACATGCCTGCCTAAAAAAATGCCCGCTAAATGCCTGCAAGAGAAAAAGCCAGCCGCAGAGAAGCCATATTCCTGAAAATATAAGAAAAATGCTGTTTTTTAGGGGTTCTGGACATGCTACAGAGCTGAAACTTGACAGGTACACTTTTGTGACCCCCCAGACACTAAATACAAAAAATGACATGCCTGCCTAAAAAAATGCCCGCTAAATGCCTGCAAGAGAAAAAGCCAGCCGCAGAGAAGCCATATTCCTGAAAATATAAGAAAAATGCTGTTTTTTAGGGGTTCTGGACATGCTACAGAGCTGAAAATTGACAGGTACACTTTTTAGACCCCCCAGACACTAAATACAAAAAATGACATGCCTGCCTAAAAAAATGCCCGCTAAATGCCTGCAAGAGTAAAAGCCAGCCGCAGAGAAGCCATATTCCTGAAAATATAAGAAAAATGCTGTTTTTTAGGGGTTCTGGACATGCTACAGAGCTGAAACTTCACAGGTACACTTTTTAGACCCCCCAGATGCTAAATCCAAAGAAATTTTTTATTTTTATTTTTTTTAATTTTTCCAATAATTGGCTCTCTATCAAAAAATTATAATTTTTAAGAACTTTTTTTTGCGTGATCCCTCTCCGGCATGCCACAGTCCAGGTGTTAGTCCCCTTGAAACAACTTTTCCATCACTATTGTGGCCAGAAAGAGTCCCTGTGTGTTTTAAAATTCGCCTGCCTATTGAAGTCTATGGCGGTTCGCCCGGTTCGCCGGTTCGCGAACATTTGCCGATGTTCGCGTTCGCCGTTCGCGAACCGCAAATTTTAGGTTCGCGACATCACTAAGTGTGACTGGCGGACATCGGGTCCGCCGGTCACACGCGCGGACACCTCTGTGAACGAGCCGGGGCGGGCGCGCGCCTCAGCAGGCGCGCGCTCGCTCTCTATTGGCTCAAAAGCCGGTCACAGGCAAGCGACATAGATCTACGTCACTCTGCCTGGCCGGGGCTGACTGCTGCAGTAAATATACTGTGCGCAGTCGGCAAGCGGTTAAACATGTACTGAAGGAGCTGACACAGGTGGTTGCAAGTAGGTATGGAAACCCTGAGTGTAATGCCCCGTACACACGTGCAGATTATCTGAAGACTTTTGTCTTCAGATTTACCTTTTCTATGTAGTGAAGGGCCTGCCGGATTGCATACAAATTGAAAGTGTTTAGGTTTGACCTCATATTATCTGGTTTTGGTAAGTCTACAGACAAAAGTCTTCAGATAATCTGCACGTGTGTACGGGGCATAAGGGAGAAGAAAGGAAGGGGGGGAGAAAGGGAAAGGAGAGGACAGTTGGTATGAAATGAGTTGAAAATGTGTAGAGAAATCAAACCCTTCCATGATTAACCCTGCCCAGAAGAAGATTGGTTTTAGGTTTAAGAGATCTGTTGTTGGATCTGGCTGATACTTACATAGCATTTCATAGGTGTCAAAGACTTTTATTGACAATGACATGAAGTTTATGCAAAGAGTCAAAATTTGCATTGTTGACCCTTCTTTTTCAAGACCTCTGCAATTCACCCAGGCATGCTGTCAATCAACTTCTGGGCCACATCCTGACAGATGGCCGCCCCCCATCCTTGCATAATCAAAGCTTGGAGTTTGTCGGAATTTGTGTTTTTTTTTTTTGTTCTCCCGCCTCTTGACCACACGTTCTCAGTAGGGATGATCGAACTTTTGAAAAGTTTGGTTCGGCCAGAACACCCGAACTTCCCGAAAGTTTGGGTCCGGATTCCAGAACCCCATTAAAATCAATGGGACCCGAACTTCGGTAATCAAAAAACACCATTTTGAAGCCCTAAAACCCAATAAATGCCACTAAAAAGTGCCTAGGGTTCTGGGTCATGCCCCAGGGACTATTAATCGCACAAAAAAAAGTTCTTAAAAATTGTCGTTTTTGATAGAGAGCCAATTATTGAAATAATGATTGAGATTTCTTTGGATTTAGTGTCTGGGGGGTCTAAAAAGTGTACCTGTGAAGTTTCAGCTCTGTAGCATGTCCGGAACCATAAAAAAAGTTCATTTTTCTTAGAATTTCAATAGCGCAGGGATGGGGCGACGCTCCTTTCACACCTGGGCGTTTTTGTTGCAGGCGTTTATTGGGCTTTTTTTGGGCGTCTTTGTAGGCAGGCGTGACATCTGAACTTCTGTGTAGGGGTATATATATATATGTGTGTGTGTGTGTATATATATACATAAATATATATATATATATATATATATATATATATATACATACATATATATATAATCAAAAAACACAATTTTTAAGCCCTAACACCCAATAAATGCCCCTAAAATGTGCCTAGGGTTCTGGGTCATGCTCCAGGGACTATTAATCACACAAAAAAAAAGTTCTTAAAAATTGTGTCCTGGCCATGGACCCAAAATTTCAATGTTTTGTTCCCCAAGCCACTTAGTTATTATTTTCGCCTTATGAAAGGGTGCTCGATCATGCTGGAAAATGCATTGCTCGTCACCAAACTCTTCTTGGATGGTTGGGAGACGTTGTTCTCTGAGGATGTTTTTGTACCATTATTTGTTCAGGGCTGTGTTCTTAGGCAGAGTTGTGAAGGAGTCTACTGGCTGAGAAGCAACCCCGCACATGAATGGTTTTAGGATGCATGACACAGGACTGGTGGTAGCGCTCCCCTTTTCTTCTCTGGACAAGGTTTTTTCTGGGTGCCCCAAACAATGGAAAAGTGGATTCATTCGAGAAAATTATTTTACCTCAGTCCTCAGTAGTCCAATCCATGTACCTTTTGCAGAATATTAGTCTGTCCCTGATGTTTTTCCTGGAGAGGAGTGGCTTCTTTGCTCCCCTTCTTGACAGCAGGCCATCCTCCAAAAGTCTTGTCCTCACTGTGCGTGCCGATGCACCAACATCTGCCTACTGTCATTCCCAGGGATTTTTTTTCAGCGGGAACGCGGGGGAACGCAGTTCCGGCACCTCTGAATGTATGCCATGGCAAGGGGTGATGGAGGGTATACTGATGCTGGATCTATTGATGCTGGAGGGGATCCATTTTTGGATGGCAATCTATTGTTGCTGGTGGAGGATCTTTTGATACTGTGGGTTAATTGTTGCTGGAAGGGATCTACTGTTTGGGGAGGGGGTCTACTGTTGCTGGCTGCTAGAGAGTCTATTGGTGCTGGCTGTTGGGAGATCATTTGCTGCTGCTGGGGGTCTATTGCTGCTGGGGGGGTATATTGCTGTTGGCTGTGGGGGATCAATTTTATTGCTTTTCTTGTTATCATAACCAAATTCCATTCATTCCACTACAAAATTTTACTTGGCTCTATATTCTCTAAAAGGGGATGTACTGGAAGCTGGGTAGGGGGTGGATCCAAGTGTCGGTGCTCAGAGGTGGAACCAAGGGTTAGTGCTCAAAGGTGGGTAGGGGGCGGAGACACAAAGTAACTTAGAAAGGGGAGTTCCTGCACCTTTTCTCTGAGAAAAAAAGCCCTGGCCATTCCTGAGCAAGCCCTGCACTGGTGGAGCCCTGATCCTGCAGCTCAATCAACTGTCAGAGACGGTCATGGTGCTTGCTGGACTTTCTTGGGCGCCCTGAAGCCTTCTTCACAAATGCAGGGGATGCAGGGAGAAGTACAACTGACAGGCATTCCTGAAGACCCTAAACTTATGACTGTCCCCTGAAAATTATTTAGGAGTAGGTACCCTGGGTTCTGGTGGCAGCAACACCACTATATAAGTTGGCAAAATCAATGGAAGATACATTATAATTACCCTCCAAATATCAGGTAACCTTTTAGATAACTGATGATCAGACCCAGAGATGGCTGCTGATTAATGGGTGGAGTTGAGCTTCCTAAAAATTGCATCTGTCCTCATGTTGATAAGCGTCTTCATATGATCTGAGTGTCCTCATGAGATGGTGTCTACCTTCCAGATGGTGTGTGATGATGGTCCTCCTGTGTTTAGAGGATCTCCCCCTGAGTGTGTCCCGTTGCCATCTTATTGCGTGGCGAAACAATACCTCAATAAATGTGAATAAACCTGGACCAGAAGGAGGAACCTTCTCCCTTTTGGTGGGTTTGTTTGATAATCACTTCTGTGTTTACTTTTGTATTACCTCCCATGACCACTAGAGGGTACCCTAGGACCAGATATTCATCCCAAGTCTATCTGGAGACTGAAGTAACTAATCTGTTATAGGGAAAAACGAATATTTACTACTGTATGTGATATTCAAGTAATGCTCAGGTGAGAGGATAGAGAGCACAGAGGTGGCACATTGGATGAAGACTTCACACACAAGATTATCGATTGAATTGATTCTGATGGTGAAGGGTCACTGCTTTGAAATACACCATTGACCTCACTGAGATACTTGCACTTGGACTACGGAAATATATATGGATATGATACTTTATTATACTGTGCACGTTCTTTTGTTTTTATTGTTGAGATTAA
This sequence comes from Pelophylax lessonae, assembly GCF_965119305.1. Lineage (NCBI taxonomy): Eukaryota > Metazoa > Chordata > Amphibia > Anura > Ranidae > Pelophylax > Pelophylax lessonae. Next base: position 5,293,310 of record NC_138768.1, read on the forward strand.
ATTTAATTTTGGATTTACTAATGAATATATATTTTGATTTAATCTTGAATACGCAGTTTTACACATTCATTTATTGACTGCGCAGCACTTAACCCCCCGAAAGATTTTACCCCCTCCCTGACCAGGGCCTATTTTGCGATTCGGCACTGCGTGACTTTAACCACTTAAGCCCCGGAAGATTTTACCCCCTTCCTGACCAGGAATTTTTTTGCCATTTTTTTACTGCGTGACTTTAACGGACAATTGCGCGGTCGTGCGACGCTGTACCTAAACGAATTTGACGTCCTTTTTTTCCCACAAACAGAGCTTTCTTTTGGTGGTATTTGATCACCTGTGTGATTTTTTGATCATGCGCTATAAACAAAAAAAGAGCGTCAATTTTGCAAAAATAACAATATTTTTCACATTTTTTTTATATGAAATTTCCAAAAAAAAATAAATGTAAAAATCAAATTTTTTTAACATTTTTGGCCAATTTATTTTTCTTACCATATGTTTGGTAAAAAAAATCGCAAAAAGCGTATTTTGATTGGTTTGCGCAACAATTATTGCGTTTACTAACAAAGGGAAAGATTTTTGTCATTTTTGTTGTTTTTTTTTTTAACGCGTAATGGCGGCGATCTGCAATTTTTTTTTGCGGGACTGCGACATTGCGGCGGACAGATCGGACCCCTGACTGACATTTTTTACACTTTTAGGGTTACCAGTGACATTACTGCAGTAATCAGTGCTATACATATGCACTGTCACTGTCAAAATGACACCGGCAGGTAAGGGGTTAACTTTATTGGAGAGGGAGGGATTAAGTGTTTCCTTGGGGCGTGTTTCTAACTGTGATTGGCTGTGGCTTGATGTGTAAGAACAGTGATCAACGGTCCTACATAGTAGAACCGTTTGATCACGATTCTTACACAGGGGAGACTGACAGGCGGCTGTGTTTACATTAGCCGCCTGCCTTTCTCCCGCTGTCACGGACGATCGCGAGTGCCCGGCGGACATTGGGGCACACGCCCAGGGGGGTCCGTGACCGAGCGGGAGCGTGCATCCGGCGGCGCGCGCTCACTCCCAAAACCCTTACAGGCTAGTGACGTAGCCCTACGTCTCTCTGCCTGTTAGGGGCTGACCGCTGACGTAAATAGTAGTGCGGCAGTCGGCAAGTGGTTATTACATTACACTTATTTACTCTGTGTGACATCATCTTTCACATTATACAAAAAAATTTGGCTAACTTTACTGGTATTTTTTTTTCAAAATCAGTGAATTGTATTTTATTTTTATTTTTTTTTAATTGTGTTTGAAAGAACGCTGCACAAATATTGTGTGACTTAAAATATTGCATTGATCACTGTTTTATTTCACAGAGTCTCTGCTAAAAAAATATACCTAATGTTTGGGGGTTCTAAGTAATTTTCTATAAAAAAAATACTGATTTTAACTTGTGTAGCACTGCCCCCTTGAGGACTGCTGGATTTCACACTTACGGGTCCCCCTGGGTTACCATTAGCAACCTGAGCTGAGGCTATGGGTATCCCTACATGGAGATGGCACTTGTCTTATATCTTTGTTTTTCTACCCTACACGCACATGGCATTGCTCCCTCAGTTCCCAGGCGAGACGGTTACAGAGGACCTTCCTTTAGTAGCCCCACGTGGAAACAATTTTAACCAATTTGTGAGTATTTCATTAATTGTGACAGGCATGGCCCCGTTGAGGCAGTGACATTTTCAGGCATATTGTTATACTCCTTTATATTCATACTATTTTCTTGTAGATAGTCGATTGTATCTGCTCCTGAAGAAGTGTAGAAACATGAAACGCGTAGAGTACATTTGGATGCATTCTCCTAAGTAAACTGTCATATGGTTTTACATGTGTCTGTCTTCATAATTTTCCGATTTTTATTGGTACCCTACTACCCAGATGATTGTTATACTGTATACCCTGTTTATGTCTTGGTCTTAATGGACCATCCATGTATGCTACCCTTTTTTGTCCTAACATGATTCAGCTTTGTTACCTGCTGTTTTCATTAAAATTGTTACTCATTTTATTTACTTTTACATTCATCAATGTTTTGTTGGTGTTTGCACATGTCATTTTCTACTCTGAGTTCTATAACCAGGTCCGGTCACATGCCTCATTCAAAGTCCCAAACCCCCTTTCCTTTGCTACCATTAGCAACCTTGACATTAACAGTCTCCCACTTTCCTTCTTGGCTCATTCAATAAACATTCCAGGGGTATGCAGTTGTTTTTGTGTTTTATTGATACATTAGGGATGGGAAAAAGGAATAGTAGGATACTCCAAATTAACTATGCACAAGATTTGAGACCTTCTATCACTTGGTACAGCCAGGCTGTTGATCCACCTTGCCACTGAGGTGAATTTAGCTTTAAGTCTCTTTTCTAGATGACTTGATAAACTAAGGTTATCTTCAGGACACTCTCCGTAGTATCCCCTTTCTTGGCTGCTGACACCCGTCCACTGACTATCCTACTCTTGGGGTGGCCCCCCTCAGGTCAGGCCCCTTGACACGATCCCCTGTACTCACGATACTGTTTTTCTAGGGTCTCCAGTGTCTCCCCCTTAGTCAGCTCTCCTGGAACTCTGGGTTCAGCTCCGTTCCTCTGGTCCTCAGGACGACCCTCCTGAGGCCATGTGCCACTGCTACAGAGGAGGAGGCAGCCGCCTCCCTCCCTCCGGGACTCTGCTCTCCAGCCAAAGACCCCGCAACACATGTGCTCCTGGCTTTTATACATTATCCTAGAATGCACTGAGACAGCCTGTCTCTATCAATAACCAAGACTTTTTTCAAAGCCTATGCATCCATTTGTCAGGTTTCCTCCCACTGTCCAACATGCCTCCCTATTGGACCAGTGTGAAACACTCTCTAGACAGAATGCCGAGCACAATGAGCAGACCTCACTCACAGATCCTGCTCTCTGGTAGGCAGAGAGCAATATAGATTTGCCTGCAGCTCCTCTGATAGGCAGACAGAGCCAAAAACTATACTCACTCACTAGCACCTACCTAGGAGGGTGATACACTAACCCCCCACCAATCCGAGCCATGTCCTCACTAGCACCTACCTAGGAGGGTGCTACACTCACCCCCCGCCAAACCGAGCCATGTCCTCACTAGCACCTACCTAGGAGGGTGCTACACTCACCCCCCCGCCAAACCGAGCCATGTCCTCACTAGCACCTACCTAGGAGGGTGCTACACTCACCCCCCGCCAAACCGAGCCATGTCCTCACTAGCACCTACCTAGGAGGGTGCTACACTCACCCCCTGCCAAACCGAGCCATGTCCTCACTAGCACCTACCTAGGAGGGTGCTACACTCACCCCCTGCCAAACCGAGCCATGTCCTCACTAGCACCTACCTAGGAGGGTGCTACACTCACCCCCCGCCAAACCGAGCCATGTACTCACTAGCACCTACCTAGGAGGGGGCTACACTTGTAAGCAACAAATGTCAGAAATAGGCCTGTTCTTTAAGTGCTTAAGCAACATTGCAATGTTTACTGAATACCATTAGCATTTTACTATTAGTATTACATGTTGTTTGCAATTGCCTTTTACATTTAGATCATTATTGTTCTTTGGGAAACAAGTTTGTGTCTTATTGTACGCTTGATGCGCAAGTAACTCCGTTGCGCTAATAAGTACACTTTTGGATATTAACCACATGCCGACCGCCACAAGTACATATACTGCGGCGGTCAGCCCCTCCTGGGCAAAGTGACGTATTGGTACGTCACTCGCCTACGAGCCTCTAGGGGGCGAGGGCGCGCCGCCGGAGGAGCGCTCCCACCCCCGCTCATTCCCTGACATCCCGGCGCGAGTGACCGGAGGCTCCGATGTCCGCCGGCCACTCGCGATCTCCCGCTGGAGAGGGAGAAAGGCAGGCGGCTGATGTAAACAAAGCCATCTGTCATTCTCCCTGATGTAACTGCAGAGATCATACGATCCTGCTATGAAGGATCGTATGTCTCTGTGGTTACATCAAAAGCCACGCCCCTTTACAGTTAGAAGCACGCCCCTAGGGACACACTTAACCCCTTGATCACTAATAAAATTAACCCCTTCCCTGCCAGTGTCATTTTTACAGTAACAGTGCATATGTATAGCACTGATTACTGTAGTAATGTCACTGGTACCCCCAAAAGAGTCAAAAATGTCAGTCAAGGGTCCGATCTGTCCGCCGAAATGTCGCAGTCCGGCAAAAAAAAATCGCAGATCGCCGCCATTACTAGTTAGAAAAAAAACAATAAAAATGACATAAATCTTTCCCTTAGTTAGTAAACGCAATAACTTTTGCGCAAACCAATCAAAATACGCTTATTGCAATTTTTTTTACCAAAAATATGTAGCAGAAAACAAATTGGTCTAAAATGTTTAAAAAATTTTGATTTTTACATTTTTTTTTGAGAATTTCATATAAAAAATGTGAAAAATATTGTTATTTTTTCAAAATTGTCGCTCTTTTTTTGTTTATAGCACAAAAACTAAAAATCGCAGAGGTGATCAAATACCACCAAAAGAAAGCTCTGTTTGTGGGAAAAAAAGGACGTCAATTTCGTTTAGGTACGCCATCGCAGGACCAAGCAATTGTCCGTTAAATTCATGCAGTGCCGAATCGCAAAATAGGCCCTGGTCTTTGAGTAGCTAAATCCTCCGGGGCTTAACTGGTTAATATACGCCAAGCGCAATCAATCCTGTTATGCTAAAAAGCACATTTCTCAGCTCTGTGTATAAGGTAAGGGAGAGCGCTCAGCAGTACCCAGTAATACAGACACACAGGCTGCTATCACATAGAATGTCCGGCCTAAAGCATTGAGCTCCATTTATTTATAGGACAACAGCAGGAAGTGATGGCTATTAGGGATGATCGAATGGTTCGGGTCAACCATCGGTTCGGCCCGAACATTGGGTGTTCGAGGTTCGGCCGAATTTAGAACTTTTTGCCCAAAAAGTTCGGAATTCGGCAACCAGAACCGACCAAAATGCAATGGTTCAGGAAATGGGCTTTAAAAGCCCGTGATTGGACCAGAACCATTAGCAAAAGCCAATTGAGGGGGCAGGAGAATGCTAGGAATGTGATTGGAGTGACTAGGGGGTCCCTAGACCAATCATTAGTGAATACGCCCCCCAGTATATAAGATAGCCCCGCCAAATTCCTAGCATTGTTATACTGGACATGTAAGAGAGTGGAAGCAGTTCTGTTAATTTTACTTTAAAAGTGTCATTTAGCATTTATTAGTGTCAGGAAAGGGATATCTAGTGTAGTTAGGGTGCTCCTTTACACTTTAGTTAGCTTCAAAAATTTAGTTTCTGTAGGGAAAGTGTGAAGTGTCAGGGGACCGTAATGTAGTGTAGGGTTAACTGACTCTGACTGCTATGGCAGGGTGACTGAACCCTTCCATGTCAGGGTGACTGCTATAGAGAAAAGATCGTTTCTCTTTTGTCACTTTCGCTGCAGTAATATGGCTTCGCAAGCCAGCATTTTTGGCTGCAGGCGTTGCTAGTGATTTTTTGAGGACATGTTTGGAGTCAGGCATGACATCTGAACATGTGTATAGGGGGTATATATACACACACACATGTATGTATATATACACCTAGACATATATAGGTGTGAAAGGAGCAGAAAAAACTACTTGCGCTAATGAAATAATTAACACCAATATAGTTACGCTCCTATTACACCTATATATGTCTAGGTGTATATATACATATAAGTATGTGTGTATATATACCACTATACACAAGTTCAGATGTTTTGCCTGCCTCCAAAGAACCCCCAAAAAATGCCCAAAAAAAACGCTAACGTCAAAAAAAAAAACCGCCCAGGTGTGTTGTTGCAGGCATTTTTTTGGGATTTTTGGAGGCAGGCAAAACATCTGAACTTGTGTATAGTACCACTATACACAAGTTCAGATGTTTTTCCTGACTCCAAAGAACCCAAAAAAATGCCCAAAAAAAAGCCTGCTATTAAACCGGCAAGGTGTGAAAAGAGCGAAGCCATATTACAGATCTATAATTGCACTAATACAAATGATCTTTTTTTTATGGTTCCGGACATCTTACAGAGCTGAACTTTCACAGGTACACTTTTTAGAACCCCAGATACTAAATCCAAAGACATTTTTTTTTCAATAATTGGCTCTCTATCAAAAATCTATCAAAAATGACAATTTTTAAGAACATTTGTTTGTGTGATTTTGTGTCTGGGGGGGTCTAAAAGGTGTACCTGTGAAGTTTCAGCTCTGTAGCATGTCCAGAACCCCCAAAAAAAGATCATATAGGTATAAAAGGAGGGTCCCACCATCCCTGCTCTACTGAAAAATTATCTTTTTTTCTGGTTCTGGACATGCTACAGAGCTGAAACTTCACAGGTACCCTTTTTAGACAATTTTTAAGAACTTTTTTTTTGTGTGATTAATAGTTAATGGGGTATGACCCAGAACCCTAGGCACTTTTTAGGGGCATTTATTGGGTTTTAGGGCTTCAAAATTGTGTTTTTTGATTACCGAAGTTCGGGTCCCATTGATTTCAATGAGGTTCTGAAATCCGGGCCGAACTTTCGGGTAGTTCGGATGTTCTGGCCGAACCGAACTTTTGAAAAGTTCGATCATCCTTAATGGCTATACAACATCAGCCAATCAGTTCCAAATGTACAGTCACATGGCATAAGTTACTCACATAGAATCAGCCAATGACACACCTGTATACATTCAAATATACAATAGAAAATGAGAATACACGTTCGTGAATGAGTAGAACAGTGCGCACGGCTTCCCACCGTTGGTGTGTGGAAAAACCGTAGTTAGCAATGAAACCCACGTGTAGCAGAATTCACACCTAACACTTCGCAATGAAACCAGCGTGTAGAACCGTGAACGCTGCTCTGATCGAACTCGTGCATGTATCCCCCCCCCCACTACTACTGCCCTAAATCCCACTCAGAGAACAAAGCCTAATAGAATTATACTACTGTTCCCATAGACGTGAAGCTATCTGCAGGGAAAGAGCCACGCTGTTTCCACTATGGTGATCAGGCACAGTAGAAAGACATGAGCGTGTATCCCTTCATAAAGTCAGATAGATATCAAAACCTTATTGACTTCACAGAGCAAACATATCCCCACTGAGTGAACTGGTCTGCACATTATACAGGGGCCCCTCGCTGGTGATCATATGCTTGCTGTTTTATCCTTGAACTCCGTACCGCAATACACATAGATCTCTACCGGCAAACAGACCCACGTATAGTGCATGGAGTGTTCGCCGGCAGAGAGGTCTATGTAGAGGAAACGCATCTACACATCTAAGGGAAGGTTTTCACTGCCGGTAGTCTGTCCTCAATGCCGGGTCGCCCGTACACGCTCTAATGCATTGCTAGCAAACCGACAACAGGAGCCATAATGACAAGCTAAATAAAACACATGTGTTAGTTCTGATGGAACTGTGAGATGTGCCCAAACTATGATCGTAGAAATATCTATTTTGTGTGGTTTGAATACCTCTCAATATCCTGCAGTGTTGACCCTGAAGAGTACAAAAGCATCTTGGAGATGATCGTTGCTGTTTATAAGATCAACAAGGACCCTGAACTTCTGCCCAATGTTACCCTGGGCTATCATATATTTAATACTTGTAATGATCCAATGAAATCTTTGGGATATGCCATAAAGATATTGTCTGGAGAAAAAGAAGCTCCTAACTATTACTGTGGGGGACGTGGAAAAGTGGCCGGTTTTATTGGTGACAGTACTTTCCATACAAGTAATGCAATGGCTCAGTTACTTAGTCTGTATCATTATACACAGGTAAGCAATGTCTTCAATATATTATGTATTTACCATGGCGTGTTCAATAGAAGGCTCCGTACATTCTATGTGTATTTTTGTAGCTGTGCTTACCTCAAAATTAATGGAGATTAATGGAGATACCACATGTGCAGGGCCGGTGCTGGACTATTTTCTGCCCTAGGCAAGACAGGCTTCATGCACCCCCCCCAAAAAAAATGTGACAACAAGTAGGGGCATTCTGCTCTAGAAATACGTCCCTGTATCCAGTATAAAATATACAATACACTACCAATAATAGTGATACTATCTGCCACATGCAAACCCAACATACATTAGACATGACTCATTAAGAGAGGATTCAGCTGGCCACATGCTATATGATAGCCAGAAGAAATATTTTAACCAAATGGATCTCATTTTCTCCTCCTACAATTAAAGACATAAAAATGGAGCTGACAAATCTATGCAAAAAATAAAAAATGGACCTAATATTCTCTAACCAGCGAAGTGTCCTCAGGTTCAATAACAAATGGTCCTCCTTTCTACAACTACAACCCCTGTTATGTAACCCTTAGCTTGGAGAATTGGCCCACTTCCAATATAAGCAAACCTACCAAAACCATTGAGGGTTTTTTTTTTCCCGGAGAGTAGGCTGTACTTAAGACTTTCGCCACTTGGACCTATCTCTCGAAATCCTAAATCAACTGGCAATGGGCATTTCAAATGTTCAAACGGTCAAAGGGCCACATAACCCAATAACTCAATCCACAGTCAGTTTTCGATCGGACGCACATTAGCTGGCATTGAACGGTTGACCCACAGGGTCTGGCCTGCCTCGATCCTACCTCTTCACTGCACAAAACTGAGTGCTATGTTATTTGTACTTCATCTACTTCTTTGAATTATCCCTTACCCTTCATCCTACACCTTTCATATTGTGCTATAGTTTAATTCAATAGTGTTATGGCGAAATGTTATAGGAACCGTTTTTGTTCTACATAATTGTACTGAAGCTGTTAAGGGACCTTCCTTCCTTCCTTCCATCCTTCCTTCCATCCTTCCTCCCTCCCTCCCTCCCTCCCTCCCTCCCTCCCTCCTTCCTTCCCTCCTTCCTTCCTTCCCTCCTCCCTTCCTTCCTTCCTTCCCCTCCCCCCTCACTTTCTTCTTCTTTTCTCATTTTTCCTTCTTTCTCCCTCTCTCCCTTTACCTGGATTTTTACCTTATACTTCCTACTCCATATTATCACAATTGCTATGTTGCTTGTGTTAACCCTGGTTATGCAGTAATGTCCAGACCACTACCTGTTAGCATTATTTTTGTTTTTGTACCGCTTATTTGAAAATCGTTAAAATTTTCCTAAAAAAAAAAAAAAGGGGGATTTAGAGGATGTTTGGACACGCTGGCACTCTTAGTTCTCCAGCAGGTGGAGGCACGTGACATTACCTGTGTGAAGCGCACCAGCCATCCAGGGTTCTCCCCCGCTGTGATGTGACCAGAGATGGGGGAGCACATGCCGCTATGTCACTAACAGCTCCAGTCACCTAGCACCACACCAGCAAGGTCAACAAGGCAGCCAGCCTGCCCCAGAAGTGATTTCTCATACAGAGCAGCATTAACAGGATGAGGCTGCCAGTTGGGCAGGGAAGGTGTGCAGATGCGGCTGTGGGGAATTGTGCACTTGGCAAGTGAGGGGGAGTTGTGTAAAGAGGAGGGGGACATGATGACCACCTTCTTCTCCATCTGCCCAGCTGTCCTCAAGCTCCCAGGAGCCAGCTCAGTGTGGCTCTCCTCACATGCAGAACTGCTGCTGACCTCCTCCACAGCCCCCATGACAGGCATCCGCCATGGCTGCTGCTTTCCCTGGATTGGCCAGCAGAGAGTCAGTCAGCCTCTCAGCCCCATGTAGGGGGGCGACCTTCAGCCCTTCATGTTCCCTGGTCAAGCTGGTAGGGTAACCAGTAGCTGTGGCTGCACCCTTGGTTGCCTAATTCTCCTAGCAGTAGCTCTGGCCCTGCACATGTGTGAGACTTTTTCACAGCCTAGATGCACAGAGGGGCCCAAACTCCAAGGAGAACCTTTGGGCATTTGAGTAGCATAAATGACAAGTCCATTTTCTTGACTATCTATCATATTTTTTGAGTTCCTGAAGTGCCAGTGCAGTGGGAACATCTGCACATTGATGTCATCTGGAAAGCAAACACCTCAAGGTATTTTTGAAAGGCATAATGAGTCTTTATAAAATATAATTTTTTGTCACTACTTTTTGGAAAATGAAGGAAAGAAATTAAAATTTATTTTTTTACACAAAGTTGTCAATTTATTAATTTATTATTTATTAATTAGGTTATTTCTAACACACATCATAGGCATATTTATTATTACACCACAAAACACATTCTGCTACTTCTCCCGAGTATGGGGGTACCAAATGTGTGATTTTTTTTTTTTTTTTTTACAGATTACAGCCTAGCCACATAGAAAAAAACAATATCCAAGGAGAACCTCCAGGCATTCTAGGGACATAAATTACAGATATAATTTTCCTGACTACCTATCACATTTTTGGTGGCACTGAATCACCAGGACAGAGGAAACACCCAAAAAATGACCACATTTTGGAAAGCAAACACCTCAAGATTTTTTTAAGAGGCATAGTGAGTCTTTTTAAAACTTCATTTTTTGCCGCAAGTTTTTGGAAAATTTTAAATGAAAATGTATTTTTTACACAAATTTGGCAATTAATAAAATATTTCTAACACACAGCGTAGGCATACCTAGCATTACACCCCAAAACATATTATGTTAGTCCTCGAGTATGGTGGTAACACTTATGTGAGACCTTTTCACAGTCTAGCCACATAGAGAGGCCCAAAATCCAAGCAGCACTATAAGGATGATGCATTTAATTTCCTGACTGCTTATTTTATTTTTGCATACTGTGGCTGGTGTGGTGGTGATTGGAGACACTGTGACTGGCTGCACTATTAGGGCTCATTTACAAAAGAGGTTGGGAGTTGTAAAACCTCGTTGTGGAGCCAAGTTTTACAAACCCTCCAACTAACCCCATTAGCTGCAGAGGCAATGGCTGGGGGGTGTACACATGCTGCAGCTGTGATTCTTTGCATAACAGCTGTGACAGAACCGTCCCACACTCTGCTTGAGTGGTTCCATCAGTATACCGCTTCCTCCAGTGTAAACATAGATATCAGATTTTATAGCCTCATATTGCCACCAGGAACTAGACATAACTAGTTTAGCTGCAAAAACTGGAACTCTTTATTGAACAAGAATACAGGCTTTTTATACAATACACACTCAGGTGAGGCTGATCACATTATCATATTCAAACACAACTGTATACAGAAATATAAAATAACACTATGAACATTAAGTTAATGAAACAATTAGCCACCTGGACAATCAAGGATATCATTCCAGGTCAGACTTGCCGGCATTGAGCTCACAAAGTACAATACACATTACTACAAGTATAAACACATATAGTTACATAGTTTGTGAGGTTGAAAAAAGACATCAGTCCATCCAGTTCAACCAATGATGTGTGTGTGTTTGCTGTTAACCGTACATTGTATACCCCTGTATGTTGTGGTCTTTAAGGTGCCCATCTAATAGTTTTTTGAAACTATCGATGCTCCCTGCTGATACCACTGCTTGTGGAAGAGAATTCCACATCCTTACTGCTCTGACAGTAAAGAACCCCCTACGTACACACCCCCCCAATAGTTTTCTAGCAGACAATAGATGTGTTAATTAGCACAATTACCAATACAAACAGTGATCTCCCCCCTCCTCAAACGAGTAGGCAACAGACTATAGCAGGAGACCTATACAATAAACACATTATAGCAGGCCACCGCAGACAGGTGGCTCGCTGATGACATCATCATCTGCTAGTCCCACGGTGTAAAGCAGTCACTGTTTTAAATTAGGTAGCTAGGCCCTAAACAGGGACCATGGGCCTAGAGTCCCAGAGTCTGTGTGTCTTGGGGAGACATGGGCTTAAATCCAAAGTAACATTACTCCAAGGATCACCCCAGCATACACCTAACAAAGAGTAGTGTTTCCTTAAAAGCCAGGGCCCATAGTCAGTAGGCAAGTGGCTAGCCTGCAGTCCCCTCCAAAAGCCCCTGTCCCAGGTGGGTCTGTCTCAACAGCATTGGCAGGAATTACACCCCCTGTTGCTTTCAGTGGTAGTAGCACCCACCAATTGCTCCCTGTTCATGTTCTTGTGCAGGGCCCATGGGATCAAGGCAGGTGGTGAGAAGGCATTACAATGCCCCCTCACTGCTTGCCAAAAGATTTCTGAAGAATGATTCTATTATCAGTGTAGAATATCGATTTTGTGTAAATCTAGTGATAGCTCAGTCAGTGTGAGTGTAGTGACTAGGGCTGTGCATCTTCACTTACCTCACGATTCGATGCGATTACGATTATTAGGGTCGCGATTCGATACGATTCGATTCCGCGATGCATCACGATGCATCACGATTACTATGGGGACCCTTTTCTAAAGGGGGATCTATGGGGACCCTGCTCTAAAGGGGATCTATGGGGACCCTTCTCTAAAGGGGGATCTATGGGGACCCTTCTCTAAAGGGGGATCTATAGGGACCCTGCTCTAAAGGAGGATCTATGGGGAGCCTGGGCCTGCCCTAAAGGGGATCCAGGGGAACTGAGCTCTAAAGGGGGATCTATGGGGACCCTGCTCTAAAGGGGGATCTATGGGGACCCTGCTCTAAAGGGGGATCTATGGGGAGCCTGGGCCTGCCCTAAAGGGGATCCAGGGGAACTGAGCTCTAAAGGGGGATCTATGGGGACCCTGCTCTAAAGGGGGAATCTATGGAATAGATCCCCTTTAGTGCAGGCAGGTCTCCCGTAGATCCCCCTTTAGTGCAGGCAAGGGCAGGTCTCCCGTAGATCCCCCTTTAGTGCAGGGAAGGGCAGGTCTCCCGTAGATACCCCTTTAGTGCAGGGAAGGGCAAGTCCCCCATAGATCCCCTTTAGTGCAGGCCAGGGCAGGTCCCCTATAGATCCCCATTTAGTGCAGGCCCCCCCTTTAGCGCAGGCAGGTCCCCCCATAGATCCCATTCCCCTTTAGAGCAGACCAGGGTCCCCTACCAATAGAACCCCCTTGGAGCAGGCCAGGGTCCCCCTTCCACAGACCCCCCCTTAGAGCAGGCCTGGCCTGCTCTAAGGGGATCTATATGGGGACCCTGGTGGTCCTGGCCTGCTCTAGGGGGATCGATGTGGGGAGGACCCCTGGCTTGGTGACTGGTCCTAACCAATAGACCCCCACCCCCCTTAGAGCAGGCCAGGGTCCCGACTCCCAAGCGACCCCCTCCATTATAGATCCCCCTTAGAAGAACACTGCAGCAGACCAGGGCCCAGCCCAGTCCCCCCCAGGGTGGATCCTCCATAAATAACCCTTAAAACAGGCTAGGCCCCAGGGCCAGAGCAGGTCCCATCCCTTCCTGAGGTGGCCTACTGGCTACTGGCCCCCCCTCCCCCAAAGTTAAAACTTTAAAAACTTCTTCTGTTACTGTACCTTGTGTAAGTTGTGTCTCCCCTCAGTCTCTGGTCCCCTGGTCAGTCCGACTCCGGCCTCTCTCTCTCCACTGGTCCAGCAGTGGGGCCCCCCAGCTGCCTGCAACAACACGATTCTTCCAGTGACCACCGGAGTCTCACCGCCGCACCAATTCCACAGTCCATCCCCCAGCCAGCAGAGAGATAATCTCACTGGCCAGCAGGACTCGGGAGGCTGAGCGGGACTGTCTGCAGGGGGGAGCGGCGGGCGGCGACTCCGGCCGGCGAGGCAGTGTCAGTGAGCACATGATGATCATCTCTGGGAGTAAAAAAAAAATCAATGATGGCAGGGCAGCGTGGCGGACCCGGCAAGAACCACTCACGGACACCGGTGTCCGTGAGCGGACACCTTGCCGACCCCTGATCCCGGGGCCAGAGAGAGCACCGATAGCTCCGCTCTCCTCTACCGCGCCGCAAGGAGGAGCTCCGTGTTCCACAAGCCCGGCCAGCGGCCCAGCGCCGCCATGTCACTTCTGTCCCCGCCCCCGGAACTGACGTCATTAGTAATCGATTTTTCAAGCACCCCGAATCGATGCAGAATCGCGAAGGGTCGCATCGCGATGCATCGATCTTCCGATTATATTGCGCAGCCCTAGTAGTGACTATTCATTTTTACATTAGTGTCAGTTTAATTTGTCAGGGCAGGTTTCCTGCAGTACATATAAGTGCATTACTGCACATTTAACACAGTATATATCCATGCATTACTGCGTGTTAAATGCAGTATATATCAGCTTGTTTCTGTACATTTAAGGCAGTATATATCAGTGTGTTACTGCACGTTTAATGCAGTATATATCTGTGCATTACTGCACGTTTACTGCAGTATATATCCATGTGTTACTGGACGTTTAACGCAGTATATGTCAGGGCATTACTGCACATTTAACGCAGTATATATATCTGTGCATTACTGGACATTAAACGCAGTATATATCAGTGCATTATTGTACGTTTAACGCAGTATAGATCAGTGCGTTACTGCACATGTAACACAGTATATATCTGCACGTTACTGCATGTTTAACGCAGTATATATCCATGCGTAACTGCACATTTAGTGCATTGCTGCACGTTTGACACAGTATATTGCAGTGCGTCAGTGCAGTTTTACTGCAGTATATTATAGTGTGTCTGTGAAGAGTGTCTGTGAAGTGAATACTCAAGTGCACCAAACACCACTTTCCATTAAGTAAAGTGCATCCACGTACACATTTCCACATCTTTATTACATTTTGTTAATAAGCGACCCCCCCTTCCCCGGCATCATGTCTGGTAGGCCAAAAGGAGAGGCAGACATTCCCATGGCACTGTGAGGGGGACAGCAGCATATGTGTCCACAGGCAAACGTGGACAAGGTGCGTCCTCAGGCAGAGCACCACCATTTTCTCTGTTTAGTGATGTTGCCTGTGCCATCCAGCCACAGCATGCAGAGGAAGTGATGGACTGGCTTACTAAAAACCATCCTCATCCTCCGTCGACCAAACAGAGACTAGTGCACAGTCTACTGCAGCTGCCAGAGTGGCTAAATCTGCTTCCTTGTCCACAGCTACTCCTGCCATAGAATTTGATATAATGATAGGGTTAAGGCGCTACTCTACATAAATCTTTGCGGTAGAATAAATAAATAAATTAAATTCTGTGTATATATATATATATATATATATATATATATGTATATGTATATATATATATATATATAAATGTCCCAAGTGCTTCCTATTTACAGTAGCTCCATGTTCTAAATGTCAGTGTTCTTGTGTATCAGAAAAAAATATGTATATATATATATATATAATTAAAAAAGCCATACGATATATTTGCTGGTAAAGTGAATGGTTATACGTGCTAATGGATAATAATATACCACAAATAAATATGTGTACAAAACAAAGTGCCAAGTGCTTATGAACAATCCATCCACCATAAAGTGCTTAGTGCATATCACAATGCTGGTGATTACTATAAATTCCAAATAAAACTGTGCTTCAAACAATGATCTATTGATCCACCACTAGAGGGAGTGCTTCCCTATGTTATACACCCCTATACAAAATTGTAACCAAATTATTTATTATAGATCAAAACAGGAAAAAATATATATTTTTTTGTGCAAAGTATATAAAGTGCCAAGTGTTTATCTAGCTACTGAAGCTCTTGGGACATATATACAGAATTCAAATTATTTATTTATTCTACTTTATTTTTTCCACCGCAAAGATTAATGTAGAGTAGCGCCTTAATCCTATCATTACATCAAATTCTATAGACTTCAGTTAGGGGAAGAAAATGGGTTACAACAAAGAAATTGGCCTCTGCTCCCACCTATAACTGGCCTTCATAGCAAAGAACACATGGAAGGGCAACGTACATGAGACAAACAAAAATAAAAATTCCCAGTTCGATTTGCTAACCAGTTTGCTTACCAACCAAATTAACCTGTCTAACAGTTTGCTTCAAAACAGGGGTTTAGTTAGCACACATTTGCAAATGCATGTGTAAGCTGCAGCGCCACTCCACGGCATCCTGTATTACCTGCAGTCCGAACTCTAGTGAATTTATGAGAGTCTTCACAGTGGAAGCACATGCAAGCCAATGGATAGATAGGGGGCAGGTGAGCCTGGAGGTGGCTCATCCCTCCCAAAAGGGAAGAAAATGGGTTGGCAGCAACTCCATTGATTATTAACACAAACCCTTAATTCTCAGGAATATCCACTCCTCTGCACGGGATAAAAAATCCAACTACTCCTGCTATAGCCCCAGCATCAGGCATGGAGGTGTCAGCTGAGTTATTTGAATGCAGCATCAGCCACTTGCTCATTGAGGATGCACAGCCATTACTTGATTCAGACGTTTGTTTTGAGGTTGAGGAATGTAGGAACATGAGCATACAGAGAGGGGAGAATACTGATAAACAACAAGTTGGCAGTCATGTTCCTTCAGCCACAGCATATTGCCAAGTTGTCTCCAGTGATGATGAGGATGGAGGGGATGATGAGGTCACTGATATGACTTGGATGCCAGATAGAGCAGATAAGATAAGTGAGGAGCACAATCCCAAAGAGGCAGCCATCATGGAAGAGTAGAGAGCAGCCACCCTATTCCACCAGAATGTGGAGCTGTTATCTCCCAGCCCACTTCCCACAGCTCAGCTGTCTGGGCCTTTTTTAGCAAATGAACAGCTGATCACACTGTTTCAATTTACAAACTTTGCCTCAAGTACATCAAGCATGGCAAAAACACCAGCCATTTAGGTACCACATGCTTGACAAGGCATTTAACCTCCTGCCACCCAACTCATTGGCAAGAGCACCTAAAAGCCACACAAAAGGAACACAATTCTGCTCCTCCTCGCTCTTTACCTTTTAGGTCTACCCCTGCAATACCTCTCAGCAGCCTCCATTGTCGGGGATAATGGTATAGCGCAGGGTGTCCCAGGTCCTTGCAGCACATCTGCCAGTAGCTCACCAGCAGCTGTAGACTATAGCAAGAAAATTTCTCTGCCCCATCTGCTGCAGCAAAAAAAATAAAAATACAGTCACTGCCACCCACATGCCCAGCATCTAAAGTCAAAGTCAAAGCTGCTGGCTTTACAACGTCTGCCTTTCCATCTGGTGGATTCTGCCCCCTTCTGTGAATTTGCAGAATGTGCTGTACCACAATGGCTCATTCTTTTCATGTAAGGTCATTCCAGCTCTGTACCATGATGTGGAAGGCAATGTTGTGGTATCGTTGGGCAAGGCAGTCCGCGTTACTGCTGACACGTGGTGCAGCAAGCATGGTCAGGGACGATATATTTTGTTCAAAGCACACTGGGTAACTCTGTGAACCATAATTTCAAAAGGAACCTAATGCGAGAAAAGGCAAGTAGTACATTTTTTTTTCTTTTAAAGATTTTTATTACGTTTAAGGAAACAATTTTACAATCATCAAGAGAATAAATCTAACATACGTTCAGAAGAAGTATCCTTGGTTAAACCTTTATAGGTGTAACGCTCCTGCGTTTTACGTATGATGTGGATTTTCAGCTGCAGAAATATTCCACTTCAGTAGTCATGTAGAGAAACGCTGAGACACCATTCCCAACTCTCAATGACTCATCATGTGTGGATGATCTCAATTCAGCAAGTAAATACACACACTCAATAAGATGTTTCCTAGAGTGACTTATGTATATAGTAACACAGTGATGATAGGCTGAAGAGACAGGTTGGGTAGAGATTAGGGTTGAGCGGACACCTAGATGTCCGTGTTCGACGGGTTCGGCCGAACTTTAAAAAAAAGTCCGGGTCCGTGTCCCGGACTTTTACCGAACTTTTCCCGGACACCGAACCCCATTGAAGTCAATGGGGACCCGAACTTTAAGGCACTAAAATGGCTCTAAAACACCAAAGGAAAGGGCTAGAGTGCTGCAAATGGCAGCAAAACGTAATTAAGAGCATGGCAAGTGCTCTGCAAACAAATGTGGATAGGGAAATAACTTAAAACAACAAAAAAAAACAGAAAAATAAAACAATGTTCTTCTTCATCTCTGAAGGACGAGGCCCATATGGAGTAGGAGGGAGGTTGAGGTGGTGGTGGATGTGGCGGTGACATAGGCGTGCGCACAGGGTGTGCTGGGTGTGCCTGGGCACACCCTAATCACCTAGGGCACATAGCATTGCCAGTGAGGAGATGGGAAAGATCTCCCTGGGACCTGCTCTGCTCTATTTCTCCTTGCCTACAGGTACATGGCCCCGATACATTACTCTCCCTGCTGGCAAACACATGCATGTGTATTTCAACTTTGGGGTGCACACCTTAATGCAATAGGCTGCGCACACCTATGGGCGGTGTAGGTGGAAGCGGCGGTGGAGGAGGACCAGGGCCGGATTAACAGCATCATGGGCTTGGTGCTGAGGATTTTGAAGGGCCTTAGGGCCGTGCCTTGCCATGCACCCAGAGGAGGAAGGGTGCAGCCATGCATGCCTAATTCAACATGGGATGCTGTCTCTGAAGCCCATAAACACATCCATGCATCGCCAACTGTCCCTCCTTGTCCGGCCTTCACGCTGTGTGGGGAGGTTCTGAGGGTGCTGCCTGGGGAAGCGAGCATAGAAGCCAGACTTCTGTGTTTACAAGTGACAGAAGAGCGGTAACAGTGAATATGGCCAACCCGGGGCCTATATAAAAGGTAGGGGCCTGGAGCTGCAGCTCCAATAGCCCCTACATTAATCTGGCCCTGAGGAGGAGGACGAGGTAGCCAACACTGCTTCTTTTCACAAATTTTAAATGAGGGTACACCCCAAAAGAGTGAGAAAGAGCAAAAATGGAACAATGGGTGGGTAAGGTCGGTATCCATTGCTATTCTGCATAAGGTACGGAAAAGTCCCGTGGGATCCATGCCTGGTTCATTTTAATGAACGTGAGCTTGTCCACATTGTCTCTGGACAGGCGGCTGCGCTTGTCTGTTATAACGCCCCCAGCCGTGCTAAATACCCGTTCAGATAATACACTGGCTGCAGGGCACGCCAGCACCTCCAAGGCGTAAAGGGCAAGCTCAGGCCATGTGCCCAATTTGGAGACCCAGAAGTTGAAGGGGGCAGACCCGTCATTCACTACATGTAGGCGTGTGCACACATACTGCTCCACCATGTTGGTAAAATGCTGCCTCCTGCTAAGACGTTCCATCTGAGCTGCTGGTGCTGCTGTTTGTTGTGGCGTGCTGACAAAGCTTTTCCACATTTCGGCCATGCTAACCCTGCCTTCTGAGGTGCTGGCGGTGCCCTGGTTGCGTTGGCGACCTCCTCCTCCTCCTCCTCTGCCTTGTGCTTCCACTGTGGCCCCGCTGTCAGATGGGAATGCCAGCAGCATGGCGTCTACCAGCGTGCGCTTGTACTCGCGCATCTTGCGATCGCGCTCCAGTGAGTGAATTAAGGACGGTACGTTGTCCTTGTAACGGGGATCCAGCAGCGTGGCCACCCAGTAATCAGCACAAGTTAGAATGTGGGCAACTCGGCGGTCGTTGTGGAGACACTGCAGCATGTAATCGCTCATGTGTGCCAGGCTGCCCAGAGGCAAAGAAAGGCTGTCCTCTGTGGGAGGTGTATGGTCCGTGTCCTCTGTATCCCCCCAGCCACGCACCAGTGATGGCCATGAGCTGGCCTGGGTGCCACCCTGCTGTGAACATGGTTCCATCTCCTCCTCCAGCTCCTCCTCCTCCTCATCCTCCTCATCCTCCAGAACTGTGCCCCTGCTGGACAATTGCGTCCCTGGCGTTTGCGTGTGCAGGAACCCACCCTCGGAGCCCCTTGCGAATGACTGCCCTGAAAGCCTTGGAAATGTTACCTCTTCATCCTCCTCCTCCTCCTCATCCTGTGCCACATCCTCTTCCATCATCGCCCGAATTGTTTTTTCAAGGAGGCATAGAAGTGGGATAGTTAAGCTGAGAACGGCGTCATTGCCACTGGCCATGTTGGTGGAGTACTCAAAACAGCGCAACAAGGCACACAGGTCTCGCATGGAGGCCCAGTTATTGGTGGTGAAGTGGTGCTGTTCCGCAGAGCGACTCACGCGTGCGTGCTGCAGCTGAAACTCCACTATGGCCTGCTGCTGCTCGCACAGTCTTTCCAGCATGTGCAAGGTGGAGTTCCACCTTGTGGGCACGTCACATATGAGGCGGTGAGCGGGAAGGCCGAAGTTACGCTGCAGCGCTGCCAGGCGAGCAGCAGCAGGGTGAGAACGCCGAAAGTGCGCACAAACGGCCCGCACTTTCTGCAGCAGCTCTGACATATCGGGGTAGTTTTTAAGGAACCTCTGCACCACCAAATTCAGCACATGCGCCAGGCAAGGGATGTGCGTCAAACCGGCTAGGCCCAGAGCTGCTATGAGATTTCGCCCGTTATCGCACACCACCAGGCCGGGCTTGAGGCTCGCTGGCAGCAACCACTCATTTGTCTGCTGTTCCATGCTCCTCCACAACTCCTGCGCGGTGTGTGGTTTGTCCCCCAAACAGGCAAGTTGTAAAACTGCCTGCTGTCGTTTACCCCTGGCCGTGCTGAAGTTGGTGGTGAAGGTGTTACGCTGTCCGGATGAGGAGGCGGTAGAGGATGAGGAAGCGGAGTAGGAGGAGTTAGGAACAGGAGGCAAACTGAAGCGCCCTGCAATCCTCGGTGGTGGAAGGACATGCGCCAAATTGCTATCCGCCTCAGGCCCATCCGCCACTGCATTTACCCAGTGTGCCGTTAGGGAGATATAACGCCCCTGACCGTGCTTACTGGTCCACGTATCCGTAGTTAGGTGGACCTTGGCACAGATGGCGTTGCGCAGTGCACACCTGATTTTTTCCCCCACTTGGTTGTGCAGGGAAGGGATGGCTTGCCTGGAAAAGTAGTGGCGGCTGGGCACGACGTACTGTGGGACAGCCACCGACATAAGGTTTTTAAAACTGTGCGTCTCCACCAGACGGAATGACAGCATTTCAAAGGCCAATAATTTTGAAATGCTGGCATTCAGGGCCAGGGATCGCGGGTGGGTAGGGGGGTACTTCCTCTTCCTCTCAAGTGTTTGGGAGATGGAAAGCTGAACGCTTCCACGGGACATTGTGGAGATGGTTGTTGGTGACCCAGGTGGTGGTGTTGCTGACAGATCGTCTGTTTGCGGGGTGGCAGGTGCCGGTATCACTACAGATGTGGCTGGAGCGGCCGAGACTGCAGCAGAAGAGGAAGCAGGATGAGCCAGAGACGTTTCTTGGTTTTGAAGGTGTGTACTCCACTGCAGCTCGTGCTTTGCACTTAGATGCCTGATCATGCAGGTTGTGCTCAGGTTGAGAAGGTTCATGCCTCGCTTCAAGCTCTGATTGCACAGGGTGCAAACCACTCGTGTCCTGTCATCAGCACATTTTCTAAAGAACTTCCACGCTAGAGAACTCCTTTGAGCTGACTTTGGTGCGCTCGTTCCCTTGCTGCGTTGGGCAGTAGCGGGCGTAGTGTCTAGGGCACGGCCGCTCCGCTTCTGCACCCTGCTCCCTCTTCTGCTGTGCTGGTGGCTCTGTGCGACCACCGCCTCTTCCTCCAAACTACTCAGTTCACCTGCATGACGTTCATTCCATGTGGGGTCGAGGACCTCATCGTCCTCCACATCATCTTCCACCCAGTCTTCACCCCTGCCCTCCTTGTCGGTCTCCACAATGCTGAACGCCGCAGCAGTTGGCACCTGCGTTTCGTCATCATCGGAGACGTGCTGCGATGATCCTTGCATGTACTCATCTTGAGAAATAAGTGGTTGGGCATCGCTGCACTCAATCTCTTCCACTTCTGGGGCAGGGCTAGGTGGATGGCCCTGGGAAACCCTGCTGACAGAGTCCTCAAAAAGAATAAGAGACTGCTGTATGGCTTGGGGCTCAGACTGCTGGCCTGATTTGCAAGGGGGTGAGGTGAAAGACGGTTGGACATTGGCTGCAGGTGCCAACTCTGACCTTTCTGCAGTAGACTGGGTGGGAGACAATGTGAAGGAACTGGAGGCACTGTCAGCAGCAAACCAATCTACTATCGCCTCAACTTGTTCTGGCCTCATCACTTCTAGGGGCGTTTGATGCCCTACCAAATACTGATGCAGGTTCTGTCGCCTACTCACACTTGAGGAAGGTGTTTCACTTGTGCGTGTAGCTGGCACAGATCGACCATGTCCTCTCCTTGCAACAGGAGCTCTACCAGCAGCACCACGACCCAGGCCACGGCCCTTATTTGACGGTCTCCTCATATTTCTGTAATTTAAGATCTTGCCCTAGAAAGGTTTTTATTGAATAGCGGAATAGAAAATATGATCCAAAAAAAGTGTATGTATATCACACGTACACAACCACACTAGGCCCCAATTACTATTGTTTGTACCCCTAAAAGGCTAGATGAGGAGTAGGGGGAGTATGGAACAGGCAGCACCCTCAAACCTTCAGAAGTATGAGATGAACCCCAACAACTTGGAAAGGTGGATCTCTCTCACACGTACCGACACAGACTATCCCGCAATTCAATTGATCCTCAAAGGTTTTTATTGAATAGCGGAATAGGAAATATGATCAAAAAAAGTGTATGTATCTCGCACGTACACAACCACACTAGGCCCCAATTACTATTGTTTGTACCCCTAAAAGGCTAGATGAGGAGTAGGGGGGGTATGGAACAGGCAGCACCCTCAAACCTTCAGAAGTATGAGATGAACCCCAACAACTTGGAAAGGTGGATCTCTCTCACACGTACCGACACAGACTATCCCGCAATTCAATTGATCCTCAAAGGTTTTTATTGAATAGCGGAATAGGAAATATGATCAAAAAAAGTGTATGTATCTCGCACGTACACAACCACACTAGGCCCCAATTACTATTGTTTGTACCCCTAAAAGGCTAGATGAGGAGTAGGGGGGGTATGGAACAGGCAGCACCCTCAAACCTTCAGAAGTATGAGATGAACCCCAACAACTTGGAAAGGTGGATCTCTCTCACACGTACCAACACAGACTATCCCCCAATTTAACTGATCCCCAAAGGTTTTTGATTAAATAGCGGAATAGAAAATATGATCCCAAAAAAGTGTATGTATATCACACGTACACAACCACACTAGGCCCCAATTACTATTGTTTGTACCCCTAAAAGGCTAGGAGTAGGGGGAGTATGGAACAGGCAGCACCCTCAAACCTTCAGAAGTATGAGATGAACCCCAACAACTTGGAAAGGTGGATCTCTCTCACACGTACCAACACAGACTATCCCCCAATTTAACTGATCCCCAAAGGTTTTTGATTAAATAGCGGAATAGAAAATATGATCCCAAAAAAGTGTATGTATATCACACGTACACAACCACACTAGGCCCCAATTACTATTGTTTGTACCCCTAAAAGGCTAGGAGTAGGGGGAGTATGGAACAGGCAGCACCCTCAAACCTTCAGAAGTATGAGATGAACCCCAACAACTTGGAAAGGTGGATCTCTCTCACACGTACCAACACAGACTATCCCCCAATTTAACTGATCCCCAAAGGTTTTTGATTAAATAGCGGAATAGAAAATATGATCCCAAAAAAGTGTATGTATATCACACGTACACAACCACACTAGGCCCCAATTACTATTGTTTGTACCCCTAAAAGGCTAGGAGTAGGGGGAGTATGGAACAGGCAGCACCCTCAAACCTTCAGAAGTATGAGATGAACCCCAACAACTTGGAAAGGTGGATCTCTCTCACACGTACCAACACAGACTATCCCCCAATTTAACTGATCCCCAAAGGTTTTTGATTAAATAGCGGAATAGAAAATATGATCCCAAAAAAGTGTATGTATATCACACGTACACAACCACACTAGGCCCCAATTACTATTGTTTGTACCCCTAAAAGGCTAGGAGTAGGGGGAGTATGGAACAGGCAGCACCCTCAAACCTTCAGAAGTATGAGATGAACCTCAACAACTTGGAAAGGTGGATCTCTCTCACACGTACCAACACAGACTATCCCCCAATTTAACTGATCCCCAAAGGTTTTTGATTAAATAGCGGAATAGAAAATATGATCCCAAAAAAGTGTATGTATATCACACGTACACAACCACACTAGGCCCCAATTACTATTGTTTGTACCCCTAAAAGGCTAGGAGTAGGGGGAGTATGGAACAGGCAGCACCCTCAAACCTTCAGAAGTATGAGATGAACCCCAACAACTTGGAAAGGTGGATCTCTCTCACACGTACCAACACAGACTATCCCCCAATTTAACTGATCCCCAAAGGTTTTTGATTAAATAGCGGAATAGAAAATATGATCCCAAAAAAGTGTATGTATATCACACGTACACAACCACACTAGGCCCCAATTACTATTGTTTGTACCCCTAAAAGGCTAGGAGTAGGGGGAGTATGGAACAGGCAGCACCCTCAAACCTTCAGAAGTATGAGATGAACCCCAACAACTTGGAAAGGTGGATCTCTCTCACACGTACCAACACAGACTATCCCCCAATTTAACTGATCCCCAAAGGTTTTTGATTAAATAGCGGAATAGAAAATATGATCCCAAAAAAGTGTATGTATATCACACGTACACAACCACACTAGGCCCCAATTACTATTGTTTGTACCCCTAAAAGGCTAGGAGTAGGGGGAGTATGGAACAGGCAGCACCCTCAAACCTTCAGAAGTATGAGATGAACCTCAACAACTTGGAAAGGTGGATCTCTCTCACACGTACCAACACAGACTATCCCCCAATTTAACTGATCCCCAAAGGTTTTTGATTAAATAGCGGAATAGAAAATATGATCCCAAAAAAGTGTATGTATATCACACGTACACAACCACACTAGGCCCCAATTACTATTGTTTGTACCCCTAAAAGGCTAGGAGTAGGGGGAGTATGGAACAGGCAGCACCCTCAAACCTTCAGAAGTATGAGATGAACCCCAACAACTTGGAAAGGTGGATCTCTCTCACACGTACCAACACAGACTATCCCCCAATTTAACTGATCCCCAAAGGTTTTTGATTAAATAGCGGAATAGAAAATATGATCCCAAAAAAGTGTATGTATATCACACGTACACAACCACACTAGGCCCCAATTACTATTGTTTGTACCCCTAAAAGGCTAGGAGTAGGGGGAGTATGGAACAGGCAGCACCCTCAAACCTTCAGAAGTATGAGATGAACCCCAACAACTTGGAAAGGTGGATCTCTCTCACACGTACCAACACAGACTATCCCCCAATTTAACTGATCCCCAAAGGTTTTTGATTAAATAGCGGAATAGAAAATATGATCCCAAAAAAGTGTATGTATATCACACGTACACAACCACACTAGGCCCCAATTACTATTGTTTGTACCCCTAAAAGGCTAGGAGTAGGGGGAGTATGGAACAGGCAGCACCCTCAAACCTTCAGAAGTATGAGATGAACCCCAACAACTTGGAAAGGTGGATCTCTCTCACACGTACCAACACAGACTATCCCCCAATTTAACTGATCCCCAAAGGTTTTTGATTAAATAGCGGAATAGAAAATATGATCCCAAAAAAGTGTATGTATATCACACGTACACAACCACACTAGGCCCCAATTACTATTGTTTGTACCCCTAAAAGGCTAGGAGTAGGGGGAGTATGGAACAGGCAGCACCCTCAAACCTTCAGAAGTATGAGATGAACCCCAACAACTTGGAAAGGTGGATCTCTCTCACACGTACCAACACAGACTATCCCCCAATTTAACTGATCCCCAAAGGTTTTTGATTAAATAGCGGAATAGAAAATATGATCCCAAAAAAGTGTATGTATATCACACGTACACAACCACACTAGGCCCCAATTACTATTGTTTGTACCCCTAAAAGGCTAGATGAGGAGTAGGGGGAGTATGGAACAGGCAGCACCCTCAAACCTTCAGTATGAGATTGTGTTCACTGTACCCCACAAAGATTGAGTTCACTGCACCCCACAATGATTGTGTTCACTGCACCCCACAAAGATTGTGTTCACTGCACCTCACAAAGATTGTGTTCACTGTACCCCCCAAAGATTGTGTTCACTGCACCCCACAAAGATTCTGTTCACTGTACCCCACAAAGATTGTGTTCACTGCACCCCAAAAAGATTGTGTTCACTGCACCCCAAAAAGGATGTTGTTCACTGCACCCCAAAAAGGATGTTGTTCACTCCACCCCAAAAAGATTGTGTTCACTGCACCCCACAAAGATTGTGTTCACTGCACCCCAAAAAGATTGTGTTCACTGCACCCCAAAAATGATTTTGTTCACTGCACCCCAAAAAGGATTTTGTTCACTGCACCCCAAAAAGGATGTTGTTCACTCCACCCCAAAAAGATTGTGTTCACTGCACCCCAAAAAGATTGTGTTCACTGCACCCCACAAAGGATTTTGTTCACTGCACCCCAAAAAGATTGTGTTCACTGCACCCCAAAAAGGATGTTGTTCACTGCACCCCAAAAAGGATTTTGTTCACTGCACCCCAAAAAGATTGTGTTCACTGCACCCCACAAAGGATTTTGTTCACTGCACCCCACAAAGATTGTGTTCACTGCACACCAAAAAGGATTGTGTTCACTGCACCCCAAAAAGATTTTGTTCACTGCACCCCAAAAAGATTGTGTTCACTGCAGCCCAAAAAGATTGTGTTCACTGCAGCCCAAAAAGATTGTGTTCACTGCAGCCCAAAAAGATTGTGTTCACTGCAGCCCAAAAAGATTGTGTTCACTGCAGCCCAAAAAGATTGTGTTCACTGCAGCCCAAAAAGATTGTGTTCACTGCAGCCCAAAAAGATTGTGTTCACTGCAGCCCACACACAGAAAAATGGATGTGGATCACTGACACCTGCCTATCTCCAATCCCACACCACACAGCAATATCGATTGTAGTTTGTAGAACACAGTTTCCCTAAAATTCAGCAGACTCTATCCCTAAAATGCCTACAACTCGCCCTGCCTAAACACTCCGACCTGTCCCTCAATTCTATCCGGACACAAATGGTTTTTTCCTGCCTATCTTTCCCTAATCAGCAGCCAGCACGTTGATGTGTGCTCTGTCCCTGAATCTAAGCAGCATAATGACGCCGCTGCGGCTGCCTCGAACTTATAAAGACTTGGTCACATGCTTCAGACGGCCAATCACAGCTACTGAGACATTTGCAGGCATGGCTGGGATGGCTTAAGGCACACCAGTTAAACGATTGTTGATTGGCTGTTGAAAGCCCGCCATGAAAAGAGCGCCAAAGCATGCAAAACCCGGAAATAAAACGACCGAACACGGATTTTTACCCGAACATACAGTAAAGTGTCCGTGTCCGTGTTCGGGTACAAAAAATCCAATTATTCGGTACGAACACGAATAATACAGTCCGTGTTCGCTCAACACTAGTAGAGATGGTAGATGACAGACACTTGAAAGGAAATGTTCTTGAAAGTAAGATAGTAGCAGATGGGATGCAGATAGGTTTAGCAATCACGTATGGTAGCAGATGACAGAGTAGCAGGTGGACATACAAGAGAGATCAACCCAGTGCAAGAACAGGTGGTAGTAGGCTCAAGAGCTAGCAATCTTAGATAATGCAGATGTAGTAATAGTCCTTAGTATGCAGAGCTAAATAGTGTAAGCTTTAGTATAAAGGTTATAGAGGTTTCCCCTGTGGGGTACTTATCACTAATAGCAATGTAGCAGAGGAGAGGTTCGGCAAGAGCGGATGATCCGGTAGCGGGATACAGGGATCAGCGCAGCGTGGTTCCGACAGCGAAGTATGCTTGCAAGCATGTGAGCTTCAAGACAGGTTAGCATCAAGGCACAAAGCAGTTTGAACGAACACATGTGAGTGAGAGCCGGCGATCTAAATAGCCATCCAGTCCGGCGCTCAGTGATGACAGCATCAGTCTTAAAGGTGTATGCGCACCTTACCAAAAGAGAATGGTGGGGCGCATACACTTATGAAAGAGTAATTAGGGTACCCAAAGGTACCAGAACATTACAGTACCCCCCCTTAAGGCCGGCTCCTGAAGGCCTCTGGAGCTGGTTTGTCTGGGTACTTCGCATGAAAATTGCGGATTAATCTAGAGGCATGTATGTCAGAGGTGTTTAGCCAGGTGTCGTCTTGGGGCCCATAGTTCTTCCATCGAACCAAGTACTGAAGTCTTCCTCTGTGGATACGAGAATCCAGAATCTCTTTTATCTCATATTCTTCTCCACCTTCAACTTGTACAGGAGGAGGAGGTGGGATAGTAGGCCTTATTCCTTGGTCAGGAACATGGGGCTTCAGTAGCGACACATGGAAAATGGGATGTATTTTGAGGTCTATTGGCAATGTAAGCTGTACTGCAGCTTTTCCAATAATTTTCTTGATTGGGAAAGGTCCCAAGAACAGAGGTCCAAGCTTTTTGCTAGGGATTTTCAGTCTTAAATTTTTTGTTGAGAGCCAAACGAGGTCCCCGATAGCGTACTGAGGAGAAGGTCTTCTGCGAAGATCATAGTACTTCTTTTGTTGACTATGAGCGTGTGCAATGGTAGTATTAAGCAAACCCAGAGAGTCCTTTATTTGGGTAAGATAGTCTGAGGCTACTGGGTTATTTGAAGGAAGGATGTGTGGTGGAAGAATAGAGGGATGAAACCCATAGTTCAAGTAGAACGGACTCTGCTTGGTCGTACTGTGGGTTGCGTTGTTGTAGGCAAATTCTGCCAGAGGGAGAAGATCCACCCAATCATCCTGTTGGAAAGAAGTGTAACAACGTAAATATTGCTCGATGCATTGGTTGACTCTTTCAGTCTGTCCGTTGGTTTGCAGATGGTAAGGAGAAGTGAGCTTCCGCTCGATCCGTAGTATGTGACATAGTTCTTGCCAGAACTTGGAAATAAATTGTGATCCACGGTCAGACAGAAGAGTTTTTGGGATACCATGTAACTTAAAGACATGTTTCATCAGGAGTTCTGCCGTTTGTTTGGACGAAGGTAGTCTGCGAATAGCAATGAAATGTGCCATTTTTGTCAGATGGTCCACTGACACCAAGATGGTATTAAATCCTTTGGAAGGGGGTAGTTCTACTATAAAGTCCAAGGACACAACTTCCCATGGAGTTTGGGGTATTGGTAGACTGCATAGTAGACCGGATGGTCTCGTAGTGTCAATTTTGGACCTGGCACAGACATTGCATGAAGAGACGAATTTTTGTATAGATGTTTTCATGTCAGGCCACCAGAATTGTCTGGTAATCAGATTAAGAGTCTTTGTCATACCCATATGTCCTGCCATAGGCACATCATGCGATAATTCCAAGATCTTGGTGCGTATGGTAGGTGGTATGTAAAGTTTGTCGTTGTAGTAGAGGAAGCCTTCTGCATCAGTATTTAGTTGTGGTGGGGGTGAATCCAAACTTATACCATGCAAAACCTCTTCCTTCAAGGAACGGACAACTCCAATAATGCGTTTGTGAGGTATTATAGGAACGGAAGGGATTTCGAAGTAGTTTTCTTCAGTTAGTCGTGATAGTGCATCCGCCTTTTTGTTTTTATCTGCAGGTGTGTAAGTCACTAGGAAGTTAAACCTTAGAAAGAATAGTGACCATCGTACCTGTCGGTGAGAGAGAGTTTTGTTAGTCTGAAGATATTGGAGATTTTTATGGTCCGTGTATATAAGTATTGGTAATTGGTTGCCTTCGAGTAGATGTCGCCAATTCTCCAGAGCCAATTTTATAGCAAGCAGTTCCTTTTCACCCACGGGGTAATTTATCTCTGGACTGCTTAGGGATTTAGAAAAAAAGGCGACTGGATGAAGTGGTGAAGTGTGAGTTGGTCGTTGGGAGAGTATTGCTCCTACTGCCATGTTTGACGCATCTACTTCCAGAATGTATTGGAGGGATGGGTCTGGATGGCGTAATATGGGAGCGGAAGTAAACCTTGTCTTTAACAGGTGAAAAGCTTTATTTGCTTCATCTGACCATTTGAATGGTTTTTTAATGCTAGTGAGCTGTGTGAGGGGTCTCACAATGGCAGAGAAGTTTCTGATGAACTTCCTGTAGAAATTTGAAAATCCAAGGAATCGCTGTAGCGCCTTGCGTGTGGTTGGTGTAGGCCAATCCTGAATGCAGGATATCTTACTCATGTCCATCTCGATTCCTGTTTTGGATATGATGTAGCCTAGAAACAGTACCTCTTCTTTATGAAACAAGCATTTTTTCAGTTTCACATAAAGGTTGTGTGCAAGCAATCTCGATAATACTAGTCTTACATGTCTTATGTGTTCAGACAGGGATCGTGAATATATAAGTATATCGTCCAGATATACCACAACACAGACATCTAGTAAGTCTCTGAAAATATCGTTTATAAATCGTTGAAAAACTGCAGGGGCGTTGCATAGCCCGAATGGCATTACAAGATATTCGAACAATCCGTATCTGGTTCTGAATGCAGTCTTCCACTCGTGTCCATCACGGATTCGGATGAGATTGTATGCTCCTTTCAGATCCAATTTTGAAAAATAGGTAGCTCCACGCACCTGCTCAATGAGCTCAGGGATAAGCGGTAGAGGATAGCGATCTTTTATTGTAATAGCATTCAATTGCCTATAGTCGATGATAGGCCTGAGACTTGAGTCCTTATTGCGGACAAAAAAGAGTCCTGCTGCTGTGGAAGAAGTGGAAGGTCTAATAAAACCTTTCTTCAAATTCTCATCCAAATAGTCTTTGAGATGGGAAAGCTCATCCTGTGAAAGAGGATAAACATGACCGAACGGCAATTTGCTATTTGGGAGTAGATCAATACTACAATCATAGTCTCGATGGGGAGGTAGTGCTTGAGCATTTTTCTCAAGAAAAACCTCAGAGAGATCCTGATAACATAGTGGTGCAATCTCATCTGTCACCACAGACAGGATCTTCCCGAAAGACGGGAGGTTACACGTTTCCTCGCAATAGCAAGAGAGGAAGGCCAGGGTCCGTTCCTTCCAATCTATGGTTGGTTGATGTGTGCGCAACCAGGGAAGTCCCAACACAATGGGAAAGTGGGGTGAAGGTATTAGATCGAAGGTAGTGGTCTCCATATGAGACCTGTTAGTAGTGACTAGGAGTGCCTGTGTCTGATCAGTGATCGGACCAGAGGATAAAGGAACACCGTTAATAAGACTCACTGAGACAGGTTTAAGTTTAGAAATAATAGGAACTTTATTTAAAGCAGCAAAACGTATGTCAATATAATTTCCACAAGATCCTGTGTCAATCATGGCCTTAGTAGTAATCCTGTTCTGGTCCCACTGTAATGTTAAGCAAACAGAAAGGTAAGGGTTAGTGATTGAAGTTGTCAATCCCCCTAGGAGGACATGTGAACACTCACCCTTCTTTTTGTAGACTAGGGGACAGACGTTTATCTTGTGATCAGGGGATGCACAGTACAAGCAGAGATTACCAGATCGTCTTTTGGCTCTTTCCATAGTTCATAGAGGTGGGCGTATGGTTCCTACCTCCATAGGAACGGGGTCAACGGCCGAAATCCGAGAAGAACTGGATAATGGCATTCCCATTTTCTCAGCCTTTCTTTCTCGTAGTCTTCTATCTATGGTGATACTGAGTTGTATCAATGCATCCAGGGTTTTTGGCAGATCCGCTCGGGCGAGCTCGTCTTTAACGGCCTCTGATAGGCCAAGCCTAAATTGGGATTTCAGAGATGCATCATTCCATTCTGAATCAAGGGTCCATCTCTTGAATTCTGCGACAAAGTCTTCTACAGGTCTCCTACCTTGTTTCAAGGATCTTAATTGAAGATCGGCAGTACTCTGCCTATTGGGATCATCATATAGGCTAGTGAGTTCTGCTAGGAACAAGGCATAGGAGTTGAGAAGCTGGTCGTTTTTCTCAAAAAGAGAGTCTGCCCAGGCCCGAGGATCGCCTGTTAGGTAAGAAATAATAGTACAAACCTTAATGTGATCAGTAAGGTAGGTACGGGGTTTTAGCAAGAAAAGTAACTCACATGCGTTTTTAAATTCGCGAATTTTTTTGCGATCGCCTGTAAATACCAAAGGAGGATTTATTTTGGGTTCAGGGGACTGAGCAGAGGTAAGTTGTGTCAGTCTAATTACCTGCTGCGACAGAGCCTGATTGTCTTCTTTTAATTCAGCAAGTGTGTGTATTAACGCAGTTACTTGCTGTTTTAATTGTGTCATCTGAGTGGTTATTTCTGCTGAATCCATTTGTGGTTCGTTCAATCTGTAACGCTCCTGCGTTTTATGTATGATGTTGATTTTCAGCTGCAGAAATATTCCACTTCAGTAGTCATGTAGAGAAACGCTGAGACACCATTCCCAACTCTCAATGACCCACAGTGTTGCCAACCCCCCCGGAGGGAAATTTACTGGCAGAACGTCCAAAATTACCCTTACAGTGTAACTCTGACATAAAGAGGAATGCTGCAGATCTTGATTTAAGGGGAACTCTGATTTAAGTGGGTGCTCTGGTGACCAGAAACCGCCTTATATCAGAGTCCACTGCATTCCCCTTTACATCAGAGTTCCCTTTTACATCAGGGCCCGCAGAGTTCCCCCTTCGCACTTTAAGGGGAGAATCCTGCAGACTCTGATGTAAAGGGGAACCCCAGGAACTCTGATGTGGGGGGCAATCAGTGACCAGAGACCACCTTCTACAGAGTGACTACATTAAGATATGGGGGGGGGGTTACTAATATAGAGGGATCTTTATATCAGTGCCCCCTTACATCAGTGACCCCCCCATCAGACTGGTCTGTCGGCGCTGTCACTGACCTCCTCTCAGGTGCACTGTGCACTGTCAGACTGTTCTGGTCTCCACTTTGCAGGCCCCACACATCTGACTTCTCCTGTGACCCCCATCTCGGCGGCGCTCTCACTCTTGACTCCTCTGCAGACTCCCCTGCAGACATGATAAAAGACAAGAGATAGTCAGAGACTGCGGACATGGTACAGGAGGTGGTCAGAGACTGCGGACATGGTACAGGAGGTGGTCAGAGACTGTGGACATGGTACAGGAGGTGGTCAGAGACTGTGCTTATGGCTGCTTAAGGCACAGCTCCAGGCAAACATGTACAGTATATGGTCAGCAAGCAGTTAACATGGTAACCCTGCCATTAACTTTCTGCCCTACGGTGACAACCATACTGAGAAGTGTTGTCATGCTAGGGCAGGCAATTTGTTAGAGGAAAAAAGAAACAAACTGTAGTGCTAAAGGTGAACTAGTGTAGAATGAGAATAACAGATGACGTCAAGTGTAAAGTTCAGAACCACAATAACTATATGCTGTAGGAGCATTAAATCTTACAATGTCTGTTCAACAGATAGGGAAAAAAACTTTAAAACTTAAGGGGAAAAAAAAACTTGTAGAGGTTCTTTTCTTTTGGTCAGCCATACGTTAGATGCAGCATCCACAAAAACCACCTTGGGAATGTCCAGTCTCAGGAGTGCAGAAAGATGTCATCCACCAGGCAGACTATTTAATATAAAATAAGCATCCACTTACATATAAAAACAGGAATGTCAGCCACAGCAAGGGAGGGAGCCGTGTCATCAGCTCACAGGGAGCAGCATAGTGACAGGTGGAGGAGGAAAAGAGCCAGGATTTACAGGCTCTTATATGGTATATACAGGCAGCTCTAGCAATAGCAACTCACACAAGGGACTCTGGACTGGAGACCATCCGTGATCCGTGCGTCCAGCAGCATCTTCTAGTCTGTCCAGTCCACTCCAAGTCCACACTGTCACTGGCGCAGTCGCAGTGGCGCCTGGCGGGCAGCCGGCGGGAAGACTTGAATAACGGCGGGGGCGGAGGCAGGGGCGGGCGCAGGCGCAGTGCGAGCCTGCATCTCTTCTCAGCGAGTCCAAGAGAACTCGGGAATCTCCGGAGTCCGGAACTGCGCGCCGCACATGCGCAGTTCTGACTTTGCCGCCGCCGCCGTACATTTACTGGCACTTTTCTCCTGCTACGGGCATTTACGGGCAGGAGAAAAGTGCCCTGATTTTACGGGCTGTCCGTAAATCTACGGGCGGTTGGCAACACTGATGACTCATCATGTGTGGATGATCTCAATTCAGCAAGTAAATACACACACTCAATAAGATGTTTCCTAGAGTGACTTATGTATATAGTAACACAGTGATGATAGGCTGAAGAGACAGGTTGGGTAGAGATGGTAGATGACAGACACTTGAAAGGAAATGTTCTTGAAAGTAAGATATTAGCAGATGGGATGCAGATAGGTTAGCAATCATGTATGGTAGCAGATGACAGAGTAGCAGGTGGACATACAAGAGAGATCAACCCAGTGCAAGAACAGGTGGTAGTAGGCTCAAGAGCTAGCAATCTTAGATAATGCAGATGTAGTAATAGTCCTTAGTATGCAGAGCTAGATAGTGTAAGCTTTAGTATAAAGGTTATAGAGGTTTCCCCTGTGGGGTACTTATCACTAATAGCAATGTAGCAGAGGAGAGGTTCGGCAAGAGCGGATGATCCGGTAGCGGGATACAGGGATCAGTGCAGCGTGGTTCCGACAGCGAAGTATGCTTGCAAGCATGAGAGCTTCAAGACAGGTTAGCATCAAGGCACAAAGCAGTTTGAACGAACACATGTGAGTGAGAGCCGGCGATCTAAATAGCCATCCAGTCCGGCGCTCAGTGATGACAGCATTAGTCTTAAAGATGTTTGCGCACCTTACCAAAAGAGAATGGTGGGGCGCATACACTTATGAAAGAGTAATTAGGGTACCCAAAGGTACCAGAACATTACAATAGGTAACAGACAAATGCTATATAACCTTGTAAACCAGTATCGATCTGTAAGCCCCATGAAGTAAACACCCGTGGGGTCCTCCCGATCCACAGGAGACCCCAATGGGAACACAAACTGTCTCCCAGAGAGCGAGAACAACCCCCCATCCTGATTTGCACATAATTTAAGTGGGGACATAAGTGCTAGTGTAGGCTTAATACAAAAGATAAGGGATTTCTAAGTTACTATAACATTGCCACTCGGAGTGGTATCCGAAGGAGTAAATTGTGAGCCATTCTGTACCATGCTAGACTAGGGTGGAAAGACACCCTCTGTATAGAATGTGAGACATTAACAAAGCATCCTGGCCCTTTTTATGAGAAGGGCTCAACTTTAACTTATAATTAACCAAGAAAGGTGAGGAGAAGAGAAAAGAAGAGGAGAGAGTAGAAGGAAAAGGTAGCTCAGTAAGACTATGGAAAAAAGCAGGAAAAAAGATAAGGAGAGGGAAGATAGTGTCCCGGCATGACCTGAGCAGTACCACCACCATACCAAACTCTAAATGATGGTCAAAGAAGTTTTTGTGAATGAGGCCCAAGGTTCCGAGACGGTTTCGAAGGATTGATGAGTATTCAGCAACCTACTAACCAGCTTTTCTTGAGTCATAATCCATGCTATTTTCCTTTTTGTCATTTTAATCAAGACTGTGGGTTGTTTCCAAGCTCTCGCCAGGGTCATCTTAACACCTAGTAGCATGAAGTGGATCAGCTTTTTTTGGTGTTTGGTGGCTTTGTCTATTGGAAAATTTAGTAGAGGCAAGTAGTACGTTTTATTAGAATAGAAAAAATAAATCTGACATAGAGATCTTTGTGCACATTTATAAAATTAAATTCTCATATTTTTTTTAATAAACATTTTATTAAAGTTTTGCAGTATATGAACAGAAAGAGAAAACAATTTAGTCCGGTTGAAGCAACATAGTACCTCTATTGACCAAGAGACCTGAAAATGTAAACCAACAGGGGAGGGGAGGAGATGGGATAGGGGAGTGGGTTGGGCAGGGAGCAGATGTCAGGGCGGGCAGCAGTAAATGAAAATCTAGCCGGTCATAACTCAACATAGGTTGCAACATAGGTATAGAAAAATCATAGGAACATGTAGGAACGTAACAAAATATAACATAGAAATGTCAAGCGACATGTGGCAAAAGCAGATTTTGGGACGGGCATCATAACCTTGTGGGACCCGAAGGGGGTGGAGGGGGATGCACTGTTAGATAGGTGTGCCACTTCCTTTGGAAGTGCTGTTGGGCCGAACCACGGCTATGGTTCAAGTCTATAAGGTCCCTCCGCAGTAGGATATGTAAGTCTTGTTGCACTATAGTGGGGGGGGGGAGGCAGTCCATTGCTTCAGAATTGCCCTCCTTGTCATCATAAAACAGTTCAGAATCCAGGATTTATGATGAACCAGGGATTTTCTATCAGACTTAGGGATGTGGGCGAGTGTTGTATCCAAGTATCCAAACAGTAGAGCATAAATGTCTTTGGGTAAGAAGAGCCCCAGTGTAGCCAGGATTAATTGCAGGATTTTGTCCCAGAAACGGGAAATCCGTGGACACGACCAAAGTTTGTGGAGCAAGGTAGGTAGGTACTCCCCACACAGGGAGCATATGCGGTGAGTGCGGTCTGGCGCCCACTTCAGGCAGGGGAGATATGCACCATGTAGGATTTTGAATTGCTGTTCCCGCCAGAACTCATTTTGTACAAAAAGACGCATTGTGTTGTAGCCCCTGAGAATGCGGTGTTGAGCTTCCGAGGACCCTAGAGTTTTATTCCAGGTGTTTGCTACTTGTAACGCAGCCGAGGTATGCCATTCTTGGCGGAGTGGGTTATATATGTGGGAAATCCTGTGCCTGCCCTGTTGTACTAATAGGTCTATCAGAGTAGGCGCAAAGCGCACAGATTTGTCCAGATTTGTACAAAACATATACATTGCTGTAAGAAAAGATGGTGTGAGAGAGGAATTCCATATTTAGAAGACAACTCAGATATACTGTGAGGTTGGCCCGTAGAGGCATCATACAGTTGAGAAAACCTGGTCAGGCCCAATGAGGCCCATTGAATGAAGGCCCTATGTTGCTGCGCCTTGGGGAACAGAGGGTGATTACAGATAGGGAGTCGGGGGGATAACCTCTGAGGAGCTTTCAATTTCTTCCGTATTTCCCTCCATGCCAAGACAGTTTCCCTGATCGGGACATTGTGTCGTAGATTGGGAGGGAGATCTCTGTGCCCACAGTGTAGCAAAGCCACGAGGTCATGGGGCAGGGGAGGACTGGGCCAGGAGGCGAGGGGGGCAATTTCCCCCTGGGCCTCTCTGATGCCCCGTAAAAAAGGCTGCACAGCTTCTGCCACAGACATGCCTAAAGTATTCTGGGTGAAGAGCAGTAAAAAGTCCCTGCCGCTGACCTACTAAGTGCGGGTTAAAGACATGGACAGAGTGCAGCCCCCCCCTCCCCTAAGCATGGATAGTGTAAACTGTGACTGAGCAGAGGCCGGTTCCATGCCCCACTGAAGACTCTTCTCCCCTGGCCAACCCCAACCAAGCTGTCCCAGCTTCCCCCAACCGCCCCCTGCTGGCCAGGTTGGGAACCCGGATTTAGCCGGTGAGTAGAAAGTATCTGAAGTGGAGCTTTAGCCTGGAATGGGGGGGTCAGGAGGAGGCCGGGAAGAGGTAGAGTGGGAGGGGGGCCGAGTTTCCTGCACCATGGGCCTCTGGTTTGTACTTTCCCTTTGGGCTGAGAGTTTCCAGTCAGCCCCTGTCATGGGGGCCGGCCATTTGAGATTCGAGTTTTAAGTTGGTATACTTGGATTCCCGGGATATCCAGTCTAAAGCCCCCTGAAGCAGACAAGTCAAATTATATAGACGAATATCCGGCAGGCCTACCCCCCATCCCGCTTTGATAGATACAGTTTAGACAGGGCTATACGTGTCTTGCGGCCCTGCCATATGAAATTAGCTACTGCCCTATTGAGTCTGCGGACATCTTTGTGCTTCAGGAGAAGGGGGTAAAGGAGAATTCTCATATTTTTTATTGTTTGAATAATAACAATCCTATTCAAATATTTCCCAACATATAATCCAGATCATTTATGGAGTCACTGACCCTCGCCTGAAACATGGAAAAACGTATCCAACTGTATTCCGTATGACACCAGACAATCGGGTCCATTATGCAGCTCTTATTACATTTTTCCAGCATTTTGGGTGGAACTGGGTTGGAATAATAACATCACAGGACGGCAGCGGAGATGAGGAGTCCCAAGAACTGATGAAGATGATGAGAGAACATGGGATCTGCACAGATTATATCATTAAACTCACTCACTATGATCTATTAAATTTAGCGAGAATGTACGCTATTAGAAAATCATACGCAGAAGTTATCATAGTGTGTGGAACTTTCACAACAACATTTTTTAATAGTTTAGATCCCTTTTATATAGAAAATATTACATTTATTTTCCCACCATTATGGAGTAAAATGAATATTATGTATCATGTTCATAATAAAGTAATCAACTCCGGTTTCATATTTCTATGGTCACAAAAAACAAACCTAAAAATCGATTTTTATAAAAATGGTGTCAACGTCTTCAACTGCTTATATGACCCGGTACTGGAAGATATTTGGATTAATTGGTTTAAGTGCCTTTCCCCAAACCCACTAAAAAATTATCTTTTTAAAATAGCCTATGGGATCTCTGCAAAAGCTTGTACAGACGTAAAAAATATTTCTAATCTTATTTCTTCTGATACATCTACGCCTTCCAAAGCATACAGGGCTGTATATGTTCTGGCCAATGCTCTGCATGAAATCTACACGAAGGAAAATAAATCTGAACAAACTGGATTCCAGCACAAAGTAAGTTGGATAATAAGTGATTAAATTACTATGATCCTGTCCTAGATTATATAATAATTATTTGAACGATGTGAGATGGATCTCTGACCTCCCTCTCACTGTCTGGATGATCAGGAAAACAACAATCACCCTCATTTATTTATTTTTTCTATACAGTTTTTAAGTACAATTAACCACTTCTGAACCGGAAGATTTTCCCCCTTAATGACCAGTCCATTTTTTGTGATTCGGCACTGCGTTACTTTAACCACTTGCCGACTGCCCACAGTATATTTACTGCGGCAGTCAGCCCCTCCTGGGCAAAGCGACATCGCTCACCCAGGAGCCTGTAGGGGGCGAGCGCGCGCCGCCGGAGGCGCGCTCCCACCCCGCTCGTTCCCCTGCATCCCCCCGCGTGTGACCGGCGGCTCCGATTTCCGCCGGTCACTCGCGTTCTCCCGCTGGAGAGGGAGAAAGGCAGGCGGCTGATGTAAACAAAGCCGTCTGTCATTCTCCCTGATGTAACTGCAGAGATCATACGATCCTGCTATGTAGGATCGTATGTCTCTGTGGTTACATCAAAAGCCACGCCCCTTTACAGTTAGAAGCACGCCCCTAGGGACACACTTAACCCCTTGATCACTAATAAAATTAACCCCTTCCCTGCCAGTGTCCTTTTCACAGTAACAGTGCATAT
The DNA here is from genome assembly GCF_965119305.1 of Pelophylax lessonae. Lineage (NCBI taxonomy): Eukaryota > Metazoa > Chordata > Amphibia > Anura > Ranidae > Pelophylax > Pelophylax lessonae. Next base: position 5,332,578 of record NC_138768.1, read on the forward strand.
GTATAGCACTGATTACTGTAGTAATGTCACTGGTAACCCCAAAAGTGTCAAAAATGTCAGTCAAGGGTCCGATCTGTCTGCTGTAATGTCACAGTCCCGCAAAAAAAATCGCAGATCGCCGCCATTACTAGTTTTAAAAAAAAAACAATAAAAATGACATAAATCTTTCCCGTAGTTAGTAAACGCAATAACTTTTGCGCAAACCAATCAAAATACGCTTATTGCGATTTTTTTTTACCAAAAATATGTAGCAGACAACAAATTGGCCTAAAATGTTCAAAAATTTAGATTTTTACTTTTTTTTTTGGGGGGGGGGGAATTTCATATGAAAAAATGTGAAAAATAATGTTATTTTTTCAAAATTGTCGCTCTTTTTTTGTTTATAGCACAAAAAGTAAAAATCGCACAGGTGATCAAATACCACCAAAAGAAAGCTCTGTTTGTGGGGAAAAAAGGACGTCAATTTTGTTTAGGTATAGCGTTGCACGACCACGTAATTGTCCGTTAAAGTCACGCAGTGCCGAATCGCAAAATAGGCCCTGGTCTTTAAGCAGCGAAATCCTCCGGAGCTTAAGTGATTAATGGACAATTGCGCGGTCGTGCGATATTGTACCCAAACTAAATTGATGCCCTTTTTTTCCTCACAAACAGAGCTTTCTTTTGGTGGTATTTGATCACCTGTGCGATTTTTATTTTTTGCGCTATAAACAAAAAAAGAGCGACAATACTGAAAAAAAAAAAAAAACAATATTTTTCACTTTCTGCTATATAACATTCCCAAAAAAATAAAAAAATCTAATTTTTTTATTTCTTTTAGGTCAATTTGTATTCTGCTACATATTTTTGGTAAAAAAAAAAATAACGCAATAAGCATATTTTGATTGGTTTGCACAAAAGTTATTGCATCTACAAACTAGGGGAAAGATTTATGTCATTTTTATTTATTTATTTTTTACTAGTAATGGTGGCGATCTGCAATTTTTAGAGGGACTGCCACATTGGACCCCTAACTGATATTTTTGACACTTTTGGGGGGGACCAGTGACATTACTGCAGTAATCAGTGTTAAAAATGTGCACTGTTGCTGTAATAATGACACTGGCAGAGAAGGGGTTAACCCAGGGGTGATCAAAGGGTTACGTGTGAGCCTAGGGGGTGTTTTCTAACAGTATGGGGGAGGGACTTATGAAATGAACACAGAGACCTGTGATCCTAAATAGAAGGATCACAGGCGCTCTGTGATCATTTCATAGAGAAGAAGGGTCAGCTGTGTTTACAACAGCCGACCGTCCTTCTCTCTCAGCGGGGAGAGATCGTGGGTGCCTGGTGGCAATCGCGGCCTCCGGCCCAATGGATTCTGCCTAGTGGGGGCAGCTTGCCCCCAGGAGCGCTCCTGCAAACTGACGTACCCATACGTTGGTTCGCGCAGCCAAGCCAGCCTGCTGCAGTATATCTGTGGTAGGCGGTCAGCAAGTGGTTAAAAAATACAATGCTGTATTAGTCATGTCATTGGTTCTTTTCCATGTATAGCTTGAAAAACTTAAAATAAACTTATAGTTAAAAAAATAAAAAAAAAACAAAATACAAAAATCTCATCATTTCCCCATTTTAAAAAACAGCCATTTGTTTATTTGTACTTACAGGAAGGGAGGACCTTCACCTTACTAACATCCAATTAATAGAGAAAGGTTGAGAAAAGTAGGTACTACTTCCTCAAAAAAGGACGTTGGAGGCACAACATGAGGCAGATAATATATAAAAAATATCAAACTTTATTACAAAATTTCTAAAACATCATAAAATAATAGCAGCACCCTCTACTAAACAATATGCTAACAGATGCCCAAACACAAAGCATGGAGGTATGGAACCGATCATGTGGAATTTGTAGAAGTCCATCAATGAAAGGTAAGACTAGTATTAACGTAGATATCAGTAGTTAGGTCCATGTCTATAAGGCTTCTAGACATGGAGGAATTGTGGACCTAACTACTGATATCTACGCCAATCCTAGTCTTACATTTCATTGATGGACTTCTACAAATTCCACATGATTGGATACCTCCATGCTTTGGGTTTGGGCATCTGTTGACCTATTGCTTAGTAGAGGGTGCTGCTATGATTTTATTATGAAGAGAAAGTGGGCGCACACATGTAGTGAACACGTCTACCATTTCCATTCTGTTGTACCTTGTATCCAGATTTGTACAATAAATCTTTGCTACTATCAAGTCATCGTTTGGTGTGCGGCCACTCTCTCTTCGTGTTCTCATTACCCGGTGGCGATCCAAGGTCCAGCACCCACGGTGGATTGTGGAGATAGACCCACCTGCGCGGTGTACATCTTTTTTCCATGATTTTATGATGTTTTAGAAATTTTGTAATAAAGTTTGATATTTTTTATATATTACCTGCCTCATGTCGTGCCTCTAGACATGGAGGAATTGTGAACCAAACTACTGATATCTACGCCAATACTAGTCATACTACTTCCTCAAAAAAAGTGGACGTTGGAGGCACAACATAAGGCAGTTAATATATAAAAAATATCAAACTTTATTACAAAATGTCTAAAACATCATAAAATATTAGCAGCACCCTCTACTAAACAATATGCTAACAGATGCCCAAACACAAAGCATGGAGGTATGGAACCGATCATGTGGAATTTGTAGAAGTCCATCAATGAAAGGTAAGATTAGTATTAACGTAGATATCAGTAGTTAGGTCCATGTCTATAAGGCTTCTAGACATGGAGGAATTGTGGACCTAACTACTGATATTTACGCCAATCCTAGTCTTACATTTCATTCATGGACTTCTACAAATTCCACATGATTGGATACCTCCATTCTTTGGGTTTGGGCATCTGTTGACCTATTGCTTAGTAGAGGGTGCTGCTATGATTTTATTATGAAGAGAAAGTGGGCGCACACATGTAGTGAACACGTCTACCATTTCCATTCTGTTGTACCTTGTATCCAGATTTGTACAATAAATCTTTGCTACTATCAAGTCATCGTTTGGTGTGCGGCCACTCTCTCTTCGTGTTCTTGTTACCCGGTGGCGATCCAAGGTCCAGCACCCACGGTGGATTGTGGAGATAGACCCACCTGCGCGGTGTACATCTTCTTTCCATGATTTTATGATGTTTTAGAAATTTTGTAATAAAGTTTGATATTTTTTATATATTACCTGCCTCATGTCGTGCCTCTAGACATGGAGGAATTGTGAACCAAACTACTGATATCTACGCCCATACTAGTCTTACCTTTCATTGATGGACTTCTACAAATTCCACATGATCGGATACCTTCATGCTTTGGGCATCTGTTGACCTATTGTTTAGTAGAGGGTGCTGCTATTATTTTATGATGTTTTAGAAGTTTGTAATAAAGTTTGATATGTTTTATATATTACCTGCCTCATGTCGTGCCTCTAGACATGGAGGAATTGAGAACCAAACTACTGAAATCTTAGTCAATACTAGTCTTACCTTACATTGATGGACTTTAACAAATTTCACATGATCGGTTCCATACCTCCATGCTTTGGGTTTGGGCATCTGTTGACCGATTGCTATGATTTTATGGTGTTTTAGAAATTTTCTAATAAAGTTTGATATGTTTTATATATTACCTGCCTCATGTTGTGCCTCTAGACATGGAGGAAATCTGAATCTAACTACTGATATCTACACCAATGCTAGTCTTACCTTTCATTGATGGACTTCTACAAATTCCACATGATCGGATACCTCCATGCTTTGGGCATCTGTTGACCTATTGTTTAGTAGAGGGTGCTGCTTTGATTTTATGCTGTTTTAGAAATTTTGTAATAAAGTTTGATATTTTTTATATATTATCTGCCTCATGTTGTGCCTCCAAAGTCCTTTTTTTGAGAAAATAGTACTTACTTTTCTCAACCTTTCTCTATTAACTGGATGTTGGCAAGGTGAAAGTCCTCCCTTCCTGTAAGTACAATTAAACAAATGGCTGGTTTTTAAAATGGGGGAATGATGGGAATTTTTGTATTTTATTATTATTATTATTATTTTTAACTATAAGTTTATTTCAAGTTTTTCAAGTTATACAGGAAAAAGAAACAATGGCATGAGTAAAACAGCATGGTATGCATTTGAGCATCAAACGGAGAAAAATAGGTTAGAATGTATGACCAGACACGTGAAATTTAAACCGGGCAAAAAAGAGAATAATAAGAAAAAGAATGTTTATAACCAATGAGGTACACATAGTTATGTGATACCAATAAGTGATGAATCTCAAAAGATGCAACATCTACATTTATCGGTAAGCATACAGGAAAAAGGGAGTATCTAGAGCTTCACCCATGAGGTATGGATATACCCCGTAGAGTAGAATTGATTAATAATAGGGTTGAGCGAACACGGACTGTATTATTCGTGTTCGTACCGAATAATTGGATTTTTGTTACCCGAACACGGACCCGAAAACTTTACTGTATGTTCGGGTAAAAATCCGTGTTCGGTCATTTTATTTCCGGGTTTTGCATGCATTGGCGCGCTTTTCATGGCGGGCTTTCAACAGCCAATCAACAAGCGTTTAACTGGTGTGCCTAAGCCATCCCAGCCATGCCTACAAATGTATCAGTAGCTGTGATTGGCCGTCTGAAGTATGTGATAAAGTCTTTATAAGTTCGAGGCAGCGCCGCTGTGGCATCATTCTGCTGTGTACTAGTTCAGGGACAGAGCACACATACGTGCTGGCTGCTGATTAGGGACAGACAGGCAGGCAAAACTCATTTGTGTCCGGATAGAATTGAGGGACAGGTCGGAGTGTGTTAGGCAGGGCGAGTTGTAGGCATTTTAGGGAGAGAGTCTGCTGATTTTTAGGGTCGGTGTGTTCTACAAACTACAATCGCTATTGCTGTGTGGTGTGGGGTTTGCAGTGACCGATCTACGATCTTAGCAATCCTTTTAGGGAGAGAGTCTGCTGATTTTTAGGGTCAGTGTGTTCTACAAACTACAATCGATATTGCTGTGTGGGGTGGGATAGGAGATAGGCAGGTGTCAGTGGTCCACATCCATTTTGCTGTGTGTGGGCTGCAGTGAACACAATCTTTTTGGGCTGCAGTAAACACAATCTTTTTGGGCTGCAGTAAACACAATCTTTTTGGGGTGCAGTGAACACAATCTTTTTGGGGTACAGTGAACACAATCTTTTTGGGCTGCTGTGAACACAATCTTTTTGGGGTGCAGTGAACACAATCTTTTTGGGGTGCTGGCTGCTGATTAGGGACAGACAGGAAAAAAAAAAAACATTTGTGTCCGGATAGAATTGAGGGACAGGTCGGAGTGAATTAGGCAGGGCGAGTTGTAGGCATTTTAGGGAGAGAGTCTGCTGATTTTTAGGGTCAGTGTGTTCTACAAACTACAATCGATATTGCTGTGTGGTGTGGGATAGGAGATAGGCAGGTGTCAGTGGTCCACATCCATATTGCTGTGTGTGGGCTGCAGTGAACACAATCTTTTTGGGGTGCAGTGAACACAATCTTTTTGGGGTGCAGTGAACACAATCTTTTTGGGGTACAGTGAACACAATCTTTTTGGGGTGCAGTGAACACAATCTTTTTGGGGTGCAGTGAACACAATCTTTTTTGCCCACTGAGGAGGAGGGAGAAAAGTATTTTTCTATCAGGCACTGTGTGCAGCATTTTTCCTTCAGCTGTGCTGTGCTGAGTGACTGATCATACACTGCTGTGTTCAGTTCACATGTGCTAATATTGAGTGGTTTCAGAAATCATACACTTTTTTTCTATTCCACTATTCAATATACAGCCTTGGGTTAAAAAAAATTAAATTGTGGCCTGCAGCAGAGCTGAATGATATTTGGGTTTTTTGGGGTTCATCTCATACTTCTGAAGATTTTAGGGTGCTGCCTGTTCCATACTCCTCCTACTCCTCATTCAGCCTTTTAGGGGTACAAACAATAGTAATTGGGGCCTAGTCTGCTTCTGTACGTGTGAGATACATACACTTTTTTTGATCATATTTCCTATTCCGCTATTCAATCAAAACCTTTGGGGATCAATTAAATTGCGGGATAGTCTGTGTTGGTAGGTGTGAGATCCACCTTTCCAAGTTTTTGGGGTTCATCTCATACTTCTGAAGATTTGAGGGTGCTGCCTGTTCCATACTCCTCCTACTCCTCATTCAGCCTTTTAGGGGTACAAACAATAGTAATTGGGGCCTAGTGTGCTTCTGTACGTGTGAGATACATACACTTTTTTTGATCATATTTCCTATTCCGCTATTCAATAAAAACCTTTGGGGATCAATTAAATTGCGGGATAGTTTGTGTTGGTACGTGTGAGATCCACCTTTCCAAGTTTTTGGGGTTCATCTCATACTTGTGAAGATTTGAGGGTGCTGCCTGTTCCATACTCCTCCTACTCCTCATTCAGCCTTTTAGGGGTACAAACAATAGTAATTGGGGCCTAGTGTGCTTCTGTACGTGTGAGATACATACACTTTTTTTGATCATATTTTCTATTCCGCTATTTAATCAAAACCTTTGGGGATAGTCTGTGTCGGTATGTGTGAGATACACCTTTCCAATTTTTGGGGCGCATCTCATACTGCCGAGGATTTGAGGGTGCTTCAGTCTGACTCCTGCCTGTTCCGAACTCCTCCTACTCCTCATCCTGCCTTTAGGGTACAAAAAATTGTAATCGGGGCCTAGATTGTGTTTGTACATGTGAGATACACAGTTTTGTAAAATTTGTCCTATTCCGCTATTCAATATACACCCTGTTTTAGTGTAAAAAATTAAATTGCGGGATAGTCTGTATCGGTACATGTGAGATACACCTTTTTAAATTTGTTTGGCGCATCTCCTTCTACCGCCGAGGATTGCAGGGCGCTTCAGTTTGCCTCCCGTTCCCAACTCCTCCTACTCCTCTTCCTCATCCTGCCTTTAGGGTACAAAAAATTGTAATCGGGGCCTAGTTGGTGTTTGTACGTGTGAGATACACCGTTTTGTAAAATTTGTCCTATTCCGCTATTCAATATACACCCTGTTTGAGTGTAAAAAATTAAATTGCGGGATAGTCTGTATCGGTACATGTGAGATACACCTTTTTAAATTTGTTTGGCGCATCTCCTTCTACCGCAGAGGATTGCAGGGCGCTTCAGTTTGCCGATCAAAAACGAAGGGATTTCCAGTCACTACTTACCAACCAGCCAGCAACCAGCCAAATTAACCTAACAGTATGCGTTAAAAACAGGGGTTTAGTTGCACACATTTGCAAATACATGCGTAAGCTGCAGGCCGCGCCAAGGCACCCTGATATCTGCAGTCCCTAACTCTACCTTTAAAGAGTCTCCACAATGGGAGCACATGCATTCTGATGAGATAGATGGAGGACAGGTGACTGGAGGGAGCCCACCCCTCCTTAAAGGCGCAGGGTCACACTGAACACCCAGCACATAGCACAATGGCAGCGAAGGTGTCAGTGCATCGCCTGACCAATATAAACGTTATACGATATTGCAAAAAGTGGTCACCTCCTCCATCTATAACTGGTCTAGATAGTAAGGAGCACTGGAAGGGCAAACGCAGATCAAAAACGAAGGGATTTCCAGTCACTACTTACCAACCAGCCAGCAACCAGCCAAATTAACCTGTCTAACAGTATGCGTTAAAAACAGGGGTTTAGTTGCACACATTTGCAAATACATGCGTAAGCTGCAGGCCGCGCCAAGGCACCCTGATATCTGCAGTCCCTAACTCTACCTTTAAAGAGTCTCCACAATGGGAGCACATGCATTCTGATGAGATAGATGGAGGACAGGTGACTGGAGGGAGCCCACCCCTCCTTAAAGGCGCAGGGTCACACTGAACACCCAGCACATAGCACAATGGCAGCGAAGGTGTCAGTGCGTTGCCTAACCAATATAAACGTTATACGATATTGCAAAAAGTGGTCACCTCCTCCATCTATAACTGGTCTAGATAGTAAGGAGCACTGGAAGGGCAAACGCAGATCAAAAACGAAGGGATTTCCAGTTCAGTGTGACCCTGCGCCTTTAAGGAGGGGTGGGCTCCCTCCAGTCACCTGTCCTCCATCTATCTCATCAGAATGCATGTGCTCCCATTGTGGAGACTCTTTAAAGGTAGAGTTAGGGACTGCAGATATCAGGGTGCCTTGGCGCAGCCTGCAGCTTACGCATGTATTTGCAAATGTGTGCAACTAAACCCCTGTTTTTAACGCATACTGTTAGACAGGTTAATTTGGCTGGTTGGTAAGTAGTGACTGGAAATCCCTGCATGATCAGGCATCTAAGTGCAAAGCACGAGCTGCAGTGGAGTAGACACCTTCAAAACCAAGAAACGTCTCTGGCTCATCCTGCTTCCTCTTCTGCTGCAGTCTCGGCCGCTCCATCCACATCTGTAGTGATACCGGCACCTGCCACCCCGCAGACAGAGGATCTGTCAGCAACACCACCACCTGGGTCACCAACCATCTCCACAATGTCCCGTGGAAGCGTTCAGCTTTCCATCTCCCAAACACTTGAGAGGAAGAGGAAGTACCCCCCTACCCACCCGCGATCCCTGGCCCTCAATGCCAGCATTTCAAAATTCTTGGCCTTTGAAATGCTGTCATTCCGTCTGGTGGAGACGCACAGTTTTAAAAACCTTATGTCGGTGGCTGTCCCATAGTACGTCGTGCCCAGCCGCCACTACTTTTCCAGGCAAGCCATCCCTTCCCTGCACAACCAAGTGGGGGAAAAAATCAGGTGTGCACTGCGCAACGCCATCTCTGGCAAGGTCCACCTAACTACCGATACGTGGACCAGTAAGCACGGTCAGGGGCATTATATCTCCCTAACGGCACACTGGGTAAATGATGTGGCGTATGGGGCTGAGGCGGGTAGCAATTTGGCGCATGTCCTTCCACCACCGAGGATTGCAGGGCGCTTCAGTTTGCCTCCTGTTCCTAACTCCTCCTACTCCGCTTCCTCATCCTCTACCGCCTCCTCATCCGGACAGCGTAACACCTTCACCACCAACTTCAGCACGGCCAGGGGTAAATGACAGCAGGCAGTTTTAAAACTTGCCTGTTTGGGGGACAAACCACACAACGGGCAGGAGTTGTGGAGGAGCATGGAACAGCAGACAAATGAGTGGTTGCTGCCAGCGAGCCTCAAGCCCGGCCTGGTGGTGTGCGATAACGGGCGAAATCTCATAGCAGCTCTGGGCCTAGCCGGTTTGACGCACATCCCTTGCCTGGCACATGTGCTGAATTTGGTGGTGCAGAGGTTCCTTAAAAACTACCCCGATATGTCAGAGCTGCTGCAGAAAGTGCGGGCCGTCTGTGCGCACTTTCGGCGTTCTCACCTTGCTGCTGCTCGCCTGTCAGCGCTGCAGCGTAACTTCGGCCTTCCCGCTCACCGTCTCATATGTGACATGCCCACAAGGTGGAACTCCACCTTGCACATGCTGCAAAGACTGTGCGAGCAGCAGCAGGCCATAGTGGAGTTTCAGCTGCAGCACGCACGCGTGAGTCGCTTTGCGGAACAGCACCACTTCACCACCAATAACTGGGCCTCCATGCGAGACCTGTGTGCCTTGTTGCGCTGTTTTGAGTACTCCACCAACATGGCCAGTGCCGATGACGCCGTTCTCAGCTTAACTATCCCACTTCTATGCCTCCTTGAAAAAACAATTCGGGCGATGATGGAAGAGGATGTGGCACAGGATGAGGAGGAGAAGGAGGAGGAGGAGGAGGAGGAGGATGAAGAGGTAACATTTCCAAGGCTTTCAGGGCAGTCATTCGCAAGGGGCTCCGAGGGTGGGTTCCTGCACACACAAACGCCAGGGACACAATTGTCCAGCAGGGGCACAGTTCTGGAGGATGAGGAGGAGGAGCTGGAGGAGGAGATGGAAGCATGTTCACAGCAGGGTGGCACCCAGGCCAGCTCATGGCCATTACTGGTGCGTGGCTGGGGGGATACAGAGGACACGGACGATACACCTCCCACAGAGGACAGCCTTTCGTTGCCTCTGGGCAGCCTGGCACACATGAGCGATTACATGCTGCAGTGTCTCCACAACGACCGCCGAGTTGCCCACATTCTAACTTGTGCTGATTACTGGGTGGCCACGCTGCTGGATCCCCGTTACAAGGACAACGTACCATCCTTAATTCACTCACTGGAGCGCGATCGCAAGATGCGCGAGTACAAGCGCACGCTGGTAGACGCCATGCTGCTGGCATTCCCACCTGACAGCGGGGCCACAGTGGAAGCACAAGGCAGAGGAGGAGGAGGAGGAAGAGGTCGCCAACGCAACCAGGGCACCGCCAGCACCTCAGAAGGCAGGGTTAGCATGGCCGAAATGTGGAAAAGCTTTGTCAGCACGCCACAACAAACAGCAGCACCAGCAGCTCATATGGAACGTCTTAGCAGGAGGCAGCATTTCACCAACATGGTGGAGCAGTATGTGTGCACACGCCTAGACGTACTGAATGAGGGGTCTGCCCCCTTCAACTTCTGGGTCTCCAAGTTGGGCACATGGCCTGAGCTTGCCCTTTACGCCTTGGAGGTGCTGGCGTGCCCTGCAGCCAGTGTATTATCTGAACGGGTATTTAGCATGGCTGGGGGCGTTATCACTGACAAGCGCAGCCGCCTGTCCAGAGACAATGTGGACAAGCTCACGTTCATTAAAATGAACCAGGCATGGATCCCACGGGACTTTTCCGTACCTTGTGCAGAATAGCGATGGATACCGACCTTACCCAGCCATTGTTCCATTTTTGCTCTTTCTCACTCTTTTGGGGTGTACCCTAATTTAAAATTTGTGAAAAGAAGCAGTGTTGGCTACCTCGTCCTCCTCAGGGCCAGATTAACGTAGGGGCTATTGGAGCTGCAGCTCCAGGCCCCTACCTTTATATAGGCCCCAGGTTGGCCATATTCACTGTTACCGCTCTTCTGTCACTTGTAAACACAGAAGTCTGGCTTCTATGCTCGCTTCCCTAGGCAGCTCCCTCAGAACCTCCCCACACAGCACGAAGGCCGGACAAGGAGGGACAGTTGCCGATGCATGGATGTGTTTATGGGCTTCAGAGACAGCATCCCATGTTGAATTAGGCATGCATGGCTGCACCCTTCCTCCTCTGGGTGCATGCCAAGGGACGGCCCTTAAGGCCCTTCAAAATCCTCAGCACCAAGCCCATGATGCTCTTAATCCGGCCCTGGTCCTCCTCCACCGCCGCTTCCACCTACACCGCCCATAGGTGTGCGCAGCTTATTGCATTAGGGTGTGCACCCCAAAGTTTAAATACACATGCATGTGTTTGCCTACATGTACATGGCCCCGATACATTACTCTCCCTGCTGGCAAAGAGAAATAGAGCAGAGCAGGTCCGAGGGAGATCTTTCCCAGCTCCTCACTGGCAAACAGAGCGATAATGCTATGTGCCCTAGGTGATTAGGGTGTGCTCAGGTACACCCGGCACACCCTGTACCCACGCCTATGACACCGCCACATCCACCACCACCTCAACCTCCCTCCTACTCCATATGGGCCTCGTCCTTCAGAGATGAAGAACATTGTTTTATTTTTCTGTTTTTTTTTGTTGTTTTAAGTTATTTCCCTATCCACATGCTCTTAACTACGTTTTGCTGCCATTTGCAGCACTCTAGCCCTTTCCATTGGTATTTTAGAGCCATTTTAGTGCCTTAAAGTTCGGGTCCCCATTGACTTCAATGGGGTTCGGTGTCCGGGAAAAGTTCGGCAAAAGTCCGGGACACGGACCCGGACTTTTTTTTAAAGTTCGGCCGAACCCGCCGAACACGGACATCCAGGTGTCCGCTCAACTCTAATTAATAAGTGTCAAGGTTAAGGTCAGGCTTCTGGAATCTGATAACCACAGATTCCATTTCTGAACAAATAAAGGAATCTGTAGGTGGGTGTAACGATACCCCAAAGTATTAAAGGGGTTACAGTCGTTTAGGATAATCCGCTCCCGAACACCAGGACAGCTAACGACCACTCCAATCTGCCATACATAAAGCCCATACAAATAATCCCCCCCCCCCCCAAGTACGAGTCAAGGCTCCGTATTGAGGTCAAGTGAGAATAACTCACTTCTGCAGCTAATACACATTGATTAGCAGACATGGCGTCTCTCATAGTTCCTGGACGTCCAAATTAGGAGTTGCACTTCCTGTGCCATACAGTGTATAGGAATAATGTAGATCTCCATATTTCCTGAGAGATATTGGTAATGCATATACTGTCCCATTTGAAGTAGTCCAAACCGTATTCTCAGTGTACACCACCCTCCCGGTCACCCTGCATACATAAAAGATGCAGGGTGACTTAAACATAAGAAAGCCACACAAGGCTGGACATGGTGCCTCCCAACCTCTTTAAAGGAATTTGGGGTCCACAACCCCCATGCCCAAAGTGACTCCTGTCACAGTGGGCCTTGGCATAAATACGTGTATACCACAAAGCAGTGATTGTTCAGAATTGCAATTACTTCAGAGATGGTAGGGGGTTGGAAAGATTTCTAATATCTGGCTAGGGTCTGTCTGGTGGCTCAGAGTATGTGAGTGATAACAGTGTGAAATGCTGGAGGCCAGGAATGCATATCTATACCCAATGGGTTTAGGTTCTGTGGTGTAGGGAAAAAAGGAATTTGTGCCATAGAGGTACCTAGGTTGGTAATGTCAGTCAGACCAGAAGGTGTGAAGTACTGGGCAGTTCCACCAAGGGCTGGTGCCACCATAAGGCAGCTTAGCAGTCACAATAGGGTGGCAGCATAAATGAGGCTGTAAAATCCAAATCCTCAGCCATTTTCTGGGGATATGGATTTTTTAAATACCTGCTCCCCCCAGCAGACAAACTAAAACCTCCATGCTCCACCCAGTAGGGGAGAGGGTGCAGTAGGGAGGTTTTCATTTGCCTTTTGTTTAGAAGGCTGCTTTCACAGAGAGAGCACAGAGAGCAGATCCAAGCATGCAGAGGAGGGTGAAGTGGTTGGTGGATCCCGATTGTGTAGTCAGATGGAGGAGACTTCCTGCTCTTTGATGCAGCTACTGTCACCACCGGAGATCCCGCTGGAGAGCTTCTTCTGCCTGTGTGGGACACAGCTAACCTGCCTCCTCTCCCTGGTGTAACGCAAATTCCAGCACTGACACCATCTGGAGAAAATGCCACCTCCACAGGATTCATCCTTATCCCCCTATTCCCACTATCACCACTGATGCCATCCCTATCCTCCCATTACCACCACCACTGACATCATCCCTATCCCCACCACTGCCACCTCCACTGATGTCATCCCTATTGCCCTATCACCACCCCCACTGATGTCCTCCCTATTCTCACCACCTCCATTGATGTCCTCCCTATCCCCACCACTGCCACCTCCACAGATGTCTTCCATATCCCCTCATCACCACTGCTACTGATGTCATCCCTATCCGCACCATCGCAACTGCCACAGATGTCATCCCTATTCTCAACACCTCCACTGATGTAATCCCTATCCAAACCACCCCCACTGATGTCATCCCTATCCCCACCACCGTCACCTCCACTGATGTCATTCCTATCCCCACCACTGCCACTGATGTCATCCCTATCCCCACCATCACTGCCACTCATGTCATTCCTATCCTCACCACTGCTACTGATGTCATCCATATCCCCACCACCGCCACTGATGTCATCCCTATCCCCACCACCCCTGCCACTGATATCCCTATAGCACCACCACCTCCACTGATGTCAACGTTGTCCCCACCACCACTGCCACTGATGTCCTCCCTATCCTCACCACTGCCACTGATGCCATCCCTATCCCCACCACTTCCACTGATGTCATCCCTATCCCCCCATCACCACCGCCACTGATGCCATCCCTAGCCCCACCACCTCCACTGATGTCATCCCTATCCCCACCACCTCCACTGATGTCCTCCCTATCCTCCCACCACCTCCACTAATGTCATCCATATCCTCACCCCTGCTGCTGATGTCACCCTATCCTCACCACCTCCACTGATGTCATCCCTATCCCCCCCATCACCACCGCCACTGATGCCATCCCTATCCCCACCACTGCCACTGATGTCATCCCTGTTCCCACCACCTCCACTGATGTCATCCCTATCCTCCCACCACCTCCACTGATGTCCTCCCTATCCTCCCACCACATCCACTAATGTCATCCATATCCTCACCCCTGCTGCTGATGTCACCCTATCCTCACCACCTCCACTGATGTCATCCCTGTCCCCCCATCACCACCGCCACTGATGCCATCCCTATCCCCACCACTGCCACTGATGTCATCCCTGTTCCCACCACCTCCACTGATGTCATCCCTATCCTCCCACCACCTCCACTGATGTCCTCCCTATCCTCCCACCACATCCACTAATGTCATCCATATCCTCACCCCTGCTGCTGATGTCACCCTATCCTCACCACCTCCACTGATGTCATCCCTGCCCCCCCCCCATCACCACCGCCACTGATGCCATCCATATCCCCACCACTGCCACTGATGTCATCCCTGTTCCCACCACCTCCACTGATGTCATTCTTATCCTCCCACCACCTCCACTGATGCCATCCCAATCTCTTCCACCACTGCCACTGATGTCATCCCTATCCTCACCACTGCTACTGATATCATCCCTATCCCACTACCACCACCACCACCACTGATCCTATCCCCCCCCCACCAACACTACTACTGATTTACCCCCCAACACCCTTAGTGGCCTGATCCTATCCCCCCACCAGCACCGCTGCCACTGATCCCATCCCCCCACCACCATCAGTGGACTGATCCTATTCCCCCACCACCACTTCTTCCACTGATCCTGTCTCCCCCACCACCATCAGTGGACTGATCCCACCACCCTATCCACCACCACCACTGCTGCCACTGATCCCATCCCCCACCACCACCACTGCCACGGATTTCATCCCTCCACCACCCTCAGTGGATTGATCCCATCCCCATCACCACCGGTGCCACTGATCCCATTCCCTCCACCACCACCGCTGCCACTGACCAGATCACCCCCACCACCACCATCAATGGACTGATCCCACCCCCCCCCCTCACCACTGCCACTGATCCAACCTCCCTCACCACCGCTGCCACTAATCCCACCCCCTCACCACCACCGCTGCCAATGATCCCACAGCCTCACCACCGTTGCCACTGATCCCACCCTCTTCACCACGACCATTGCCACTGATCCCACCCCCCTCATCACCACCACTGCCACTGATCCCATCCCCCTCACTCACCACCATCAGTGGACTGGTCCCATCCACCACCACTGCTTCCACTGATACTGTCCCCCTCCAATCCCTTCTCCTTCGTTACCACTGATCCTATCCCCCCAATTTTTGTTTATTAAAAGTCTTGCAATCAATAAGCATAAAATCATCCTATCCCCCCTTCACCCTCAGTTGACTGATCCCATCTCACCACCACTGCCACTTATCCCACCCCACACCACCCTCAGTGACCATATCCCATCTTACCACTACTGCACCTAAACCCACACCACCCTCAGTGAACTGAAACCATTAACCACCACCGCTGCCACTGATACCATTCCCCCTCCACCACCATCAGTGGACTGATACCATCCCTCAACACCACTGCCAGTGATCCCACCACCCTCAATGGACTAATCCCATCCCACCACCACCACCACTGATCCCACCCCCACCCCCATTAGTGGGTCAATCTTACCCCCCCCCCCCAAGCATATATACATTGTACAGGGCCAAGTTT
This sequence comes from Pelophylax lessonae, assembly GCF_965119305.1. Lineage (NCBI taxonomy): Eukaryota > Metazoa > Chordata > Amphibia > Anura > Ranidae > Pelophylax > Pelophylax lessonae. The sequence continues at coordinate 5,348,394 of NC_138768.1, forward strand.
TTGACGGGGGGGGGGTCTTCATGATTTCTTTCACCAGTGCCCTGAAGGTTCCAGTTATGCCTCTGTGTACATAGAAACATTGCAGGAGAATCAAAGAGTGAAGAATTAATGATTCTCCTCATTCATTCATTCCTATTCACATTTATAGAGAGACTGTCTAATAACTTCAATGTTACCACTTTGTATTTTCAGAGCAGACTTTAATTCCAGACTTCTTATAACTTTATATAGTCATGTGTGTTCTTCTCTTCTCCATGAAAAGCTGCACAAATATGTGAGAAATCTTCATTACACCGACCCAACCGGAGGCGAGATCTACTTTAATGAGAGACAAGAAGTTCCATCCGATCATATTTCACAAATCTGGTTTCTTACCAAATCAGAGTTTTATCCTATCACAAATTTCACCCTGCGAGGCTCAGACCTGGTGCCGGGAACGTTTCCCAATATGAGTGATCCCGTCTTCTGGAACACAGGCGAGGTAAGAAATTATTGTTTTCTGTTCATCTCATTTATTGAGGAGGTTCAAATTTAGGATTTATCTGGGTTTATTTACCGGCCACTGTGCCTGATCATGAATGGGGTCATTCTTGGAGTTGGTGAAGGTTGTTGATTGCGGCAATTTTGTGCATGTGAAATGTTTCTTAGAAGATATTTATTTTCTGTTTTGGTAATGTATTGTCCTGGAATAAAGCTGGCATGGAATGTAATGAGGACCACATAGCTCTAACATACAGGGGAGGACCGAATATCTCTGACATACAGAGGAGGACCACATAGCTCTAACATACAGGGGAGGACCACACAGTTCTAACATACAGGGGAGGACCGAATATCTCTGACATACAGAGGAGGACCAAATATCTCTGACATACAGAGGTGGACCATAGACAGAGGAGGCCTGGCTTGCAGTCTCTACTCTAATTCATTGCAAAGGTGTTCTGTTGGGTTGAGGTCAGGACTCTGTGCAGGCCAGTCAAGTTCCTCAACCCCAAACCTGCTCATCCATGTCTTTATGGACATTGCTTTGTGCACTGGTGGGCAGTCATGTCAGAACAGGAAGGGGCCATCCCCAAACTGTTCCCACAAAGTTGGGAGAATGAATTTGTCCAAAATGTCTTGGTATGCCGACGCCTTAAGATTTCCCTTTACTGGAACTAAGGGGCGAAGCCCAACCCCTGAAAAACAACCCCACATCATAATCCCCCCTCCACCAAATGATTTGGACCAGTGCGCAAAGCAAGGTCCATAAAGACATGGATGAGCGAGTTTGGTGTGGAGGAACTTGACTGGCCTGCACAGCCCTGACCTCAACCCGATAGAACACCTTTGGGATGAATTAGAGACTGTGAGCCAGGCCTTCTCATTTAACATCAGTGCCTGACCTCACAAATGCACTTCTGGAAGAATGGTCAAACATTCCCATAGACACACTTCTAAACCTTATGGACAGCCTTCCCAGAAGAATTGGGAAATATTTATTATTGCTGACAAATATTACTGTCCCATGTGAAGCAATTCAAACCATTAAGTATCTGCTCCTCACCTCCAGTGACGGTGAATACCATCCGGGCTGCAAAGGGTGGGCCAACTCAATATTGAACCCTACGGACTTAGACTGGGATGCCATTAAAGTTCATGTGTGTGTAAAGGCCGGCGTCCCAATACTTTTGGTAATATAGTGTACCTTGGACAGATAAATATTGCTCCCCAAATGGATCTCAAACCAGCAAAATTCATCTTGAAGCCATTATGGAGCCAGACCGGAACCTCGTTCCTATTTGTAACACTTAGTTTGCCTCACGAGATATGATATTTACAAAATAATAATAATAATAATAATCTGTGATTTCAGATTCCGGTATCTCGGTGCTCAGATCCCTGTTTACCTGGCAGCAGAAAAAAGTTTGAATCTTCAATACATAAATGCTGCTATGAGTGCGCCTCGTGTCCGGAAGGAGAGATCTCCAACATTTCCGGTAGAGTTTGTATTTGTTAGTAAATTATTGATGGACTGGACAGACCTCATCACTGTAGTTAAAGTTTTTGTCAGGGAAACAAAATGTATAGTACATCTCTATATTGTCTGCACATTTCCCCATGTTTTATCCTATAAAATACCCTGCAAGTACAGAAAGATGTCTGCTGATCCTGCCAGAAATTCACTCACTTCTTAAAGAGGAAGTAAACTTCCATCTATTCTTTGTACCTATAGGTAAGCCAATAATAAGGCTTACCTATGAGTAACTGAGTACTGTGAGTAACTGAGTACTGCAGAGTGACTGGGTGTTGCGGAGTACTTGAGTAGGGGCCAGCACAAAGGAGGGTGGAGATACAAGGGTGCAGGCACCAGAGCAGAGTAGTTGGGTGACAGTTAGGAAGGGTAGAAGGGAACAAGACAAGGAGGCCAGTCCTTGGCTGGAACATACCAATAAATTCGCCCTGTTGAGTGATGTTGGGGAAACCAGTCAGGGACCAGCATTCGTGGAGCAGAGCAACGTCCCTAGCTGCCAGGGGAAGAACCCAGTAAGGGCGGGAGCGAGGCCAAGGTTAAGGAAAGGCAGGTTCTGGTTGTAGGGGACTCAATTATTAGGACAGAGAGGGCAATCTCTCAAAAAGACCATAAGTGCCAAACTGTTTGTTGTTTACCAGGTGCTCAGGTTCAGCACATCACGGATCTGGTGGACAGATTATTGGGTGGGGATGGGGAGGACCCAGCTGTCATGGTACATGTGGGTACCAATGACAAAGTTAGAGGAAGATGGAGAGTCCTAAAAAAATGATTTCAGGGACTTAGGAGCTAAATTGAGGAGTAGGACCTCCAAGGTAGTATTCTCAAATATACTACCTGTACCTCAAGCCAAGTCAGAGAGGCAGCGGGAGATTAGGGGAGTTAACAAGTGGCTGAGAAGCTGGTGTAGTAAGTAGGGGTTTGGGTTACTAGAGAACTTGACCGACTTCTCAGTCAGCTACGGGCTCTTTAGTAGGTATGGACTGAGCCTAAATGGGGAGGGTGCAGCCGTACTGGGAGAGAACATAGCCAAAAAGTTAGAGGGGCTTATAAACTAGGCGATGGGGGAGGAGGGTCCAGATGTAGAATTAGCCAGTGGGGAGCAAGGTTTAGCGGGCATCATTGGGGGCATTAGGGGTAGGGTGACCAGAGATCCAAATCCCAAGGTAGGTAGGCTGAAAAAACAAAAGTGCAGCCTCATAACATCTAAAGAGGACATAGTATGCAACCGGACAAAATTACGGGGTTTGTATACCAATGCTAGAAGTGTGGCCAACAAGATGACAGAACTGGAGCTGCTAATGTATCAGGAGGATTTTGATTTTGTGGGAATTTCGGAAACTTGGTTTGACAGCTCTCATGATTGGCTGGCAACCATTCAGGGGTATTTCATTTCCTTATCCGGAGATATTGCAGAGAGATATCACAGAGATAGTAAAAAAGGAGGAGGGGTATGCCTGTATATCAAGAACAATGTGCAAGTGAATATGAGGGACGATATCACTAATGGAGCTAGGGAGGAGGTGGAATCCCTATGGGTAGAGCTTCAAAAGGAAGGTACTATGGGGAAAGTAATATTGGGCATATGTTATAGGCCCCCAACCAGAGGGAGGAGGGGGAGGCGGACCTCCTATCACAGCTTTAAATGGCAGAAAGGATGGGAAATGTCATTATAATGGGGGATTTTAATTATCCTGATATAGACTGGGCAGAAGGAACCTCACATTCGTCTAAGGCTCGCCATTTCCTAACTGTTTTGCAGGACAATTTCATGGATCAGACGGTGAATGCACCGACAAGAAACAATGTGTTACTAGACCTACTGACGACTAACAGTGACCATAGGTCAATTAGTTTCAGTATAAATCATAGAAATAGGAAACACAAGGGTAATATAAGGACACTGAATTTCAAAAGAGCCAACTTCCCTAAACTCCGCTCTCTGCTAGACAAAATAAAAAGGGATTGAACCCTAGGAACAAAGAACATGGAGGAAAAATGGGAGTGCTTTAGGAACATACTAAATAAAGGTATTGGCCAGTGCATTCGTTTAAAAGAGGAAAAAATAAACCCTGGGTGGATAAACTCCAACGTAAAAATTGCATTTAAAAACTACAGAAAAGCCCTTCAAAAAATACAAGGCTGAGGGGTCATTGACAGCATTCCAACATTACAAAGAATGCAATAAGAAATGTAAGAGTGAAATTAGGGTGGCTGAAATAGAACACGAACGGCGCATAGCAGAAGAGAGTAAAAAAAACCCAAGACATTTTTTTAAGTATATAAATAGTAAGAAAGTGAGGCCAGAATCTTTTGGCCCTATGAAAGATGATGAAGGGAATCTGGCTACAAAGGGCAGAGAGAAGGCGAAGGTGCTAAATAAATTCTTCTCCTCAGTCTTTACAAAAGAATTCGGGGGCTACACAAACCCAGCTTGTAATGTTGTTAAAAATAACACATCACAGGAAGCACCCTCATGGTTAACAGAAGACAGACTCAGAACTAGACTTGAAAAACTTAACATAAATAAGTCACCGGAACCAGATTGCTTACACCTGAGGGTCCTTAAGGAGCTCAGCCAGGTGATAGCCAGACCATTGTTCCTAATTTTTAGTGATGAGCCGAACACCCCCCTGTTCGATTCGCACCAGAACATCTCAAACAGGGGAAAAGTTCTAGCGAACATGTTAACTCCATTAAAGTCTATGGGACACAAACATAAAAAATCAAATGTCCTCCTTTTAAAGGCTTAAATGCAAGTTATTGGCCCAAAAAAAGTGTATGGGGACCCGGGCACTGCCCTGGGGGACATGAATCAATGCAAAAATTTTTTTTTAAAACAATCCTTTCTACAGGAGCAGTGATTTTAATAATGCTTAAAGTGAAACAATAAGAATTAAACATTTCTTTAAATATCATGCCTGGGGGATCCCCTTAATGTGCCTGTAAAGTGGTGCATCTGTACAATGTATGGAGCCTGCTGCAACAATACTGACAATTCTAAAGGAAAAAATGTCATTTAAACTTGCTCGCGGCTGTAATGTATTGTCGGCTCCCAGTAATACAAATAAAAAAATGAAAAAAACACGCCAAAATTAAAAACAAAAAAAAAAGGCGTGGGGTTCCCCCTAAAATCTATACCAGACCCTTATCTGAGCACACAGCCTGGCTGGCCAGGATGGTGGTGGGGGCAAACGAGTGCCCCACCCCCTCCTGAACCATACCAGGCCACATGCCCTCAACATGGGGGGGGGGTGCTTTGGGGCAGGGGGGCTCTGCAGTGAATAAATGACTGACGTCATGTAATCTATTCTCTGCACCTGAGCAGTGCATTATGGGCGTTTGTGACGTAAAATCCCTATCAAAGAGCTGTCAAACTCAGACAGCTCATTAGCGTGGGAAGCGTCCGAAGAGGCAGGAGCTTCTTTTTATTTTTTTTCTATTTTTCGGGGGACACTATTTTTTATTTTTTAATAAAGGACTTGTCCAAAACTGGCTTTTGTCTTTTGGGGCACAGCCCCCCCTGCCCCAAAGCACCTACCCCCCCATGTTGAGGGCATGTGGCTTGGTATGGTTCAGGAGGGGGGCACTTGCTCACCCCCACCCCCATCCTAGCCAGCCAGGCTGTGTGCTCAGATAAGGGTCTGGTATGGATTTTAGGGGGAACCCCACTCCATTTTTTTAAATTTTCGCGCAGGGTTCCCCTTACTCGAGGGGCCTGGTATGAACTGGGGCGGGGGCCCACACCATTTTTTTCAGCAATACTGACATAAACTGATACAAATTGAAGTGCCTATATATATATATATATAACTTTGTGGTATACACTGCACTATCTGATCTCAACAAACTGTAAAAAGCAAAAATATCTCTCCTGCCAGCAATGTATTATTAACTATACTACACTGTCTGTTAAACTCACTACACTATCCCTGAAGAAATTGAACAAATCACCTGGGGGCCAAGGGATTTGAACCCACAACCTCTCAATTGCAAGCCTGGCATTCTACCACCTACGCCACTGTCAAACCTGCTTAGGCTGCACACACTCTCCCCTGCCTAACTAACTAACTAACTTCTATCTCTAGAAGTTAGTTAGTTAGGCAGGTAGAGTATGTTCAACCTAAGCAGGGTTGACGGTGGCATAGGTGGTAGAATACCAGGCTTGCAATTGAGAGGTTGTGGGTGGATATCTTGACCCACGGGTGATTTATAAGTGGAATTCCTTCAGGGAGAGTGTAGTGAGTTTAACAGCCGCCCCTGAGCCATGATTGGCCAAAGGCACCTGCCTTTGGCCAATCATGGCACATATGATTTGATTGGCCAAAGCATGGAGGGCACAGTCCTGGCAGTGCATTATGCATGCAGGAACTCAAAGTTCCCGTGAAGAAGCCCATTTGTTCGCCATTCGGAAAACAGACTGTGTTCAAGTTGAACTTAGGTTCGACTGGATGACGAAGCCCATCCCCACAAATTTTTATGGATAGTCTACTGACAGGAATGGTACCAGCTGATTGGAAAAAAGCCAATGTGGTACCAATATTTAAAAAAGGGCTGAGATATATCCTGGGGAATTACAGGCCGCTTAGCCTAACATCAATAGACTGTAAGATATTGAAGGGAATGATAAGGGACTATATACAAGACTTTAGTAATGAAAACAGTATCAATAGTAGAAATCCGCATGGATTCATGAAAAATCGTTCTTGTCAGACCAATCTATTAACCTTCTATGAAGAAGTGAGCTGCCATCTGGATAAAGGATGTGGTGTATCTGGACTTTGCAAAGGCATTTGACACCGTTCCCCACAAACACTTACTGTACAAACTAAGGTACGTAGGTATGGACCATAGGGTGAGTACCTGGATTGAAAAATGGCTCCAGGAGCGAGTCCAGAGGGTGGTGATAAATGGGGAGTAGGGCGGGTGTGGAAATTGGTGTCCCCAAAGGATCTGTCCTGGGACCAATCCTGTTTAACTTATTCATAAACGACATAGAGGATGGGATAATCAGCACATTCTCTGCATTTGCGGACAATACTAACCTAAGCAGGCCAATATCTTTTATACAGGATGTGGCTGGTAACCTTACAAGAAGACCTGAACAAAATAATGGGGTGGGCAACTACATGGCAATCGAGGTTTAATGTTGAAAAATGTAAGGTAATGCATTTGGGTGGCAGAAATATGAACGCAAGTTACTCGCTAGGGGAGAACCTCTGGGGGAATCTAAGATGGAAAAGGACCTGGGGGTCCTAGTAGGCGACAAGCTCAGCAATGGCATGCACTGCCAAGCTGCTGCAAGCAAAGCCAACAGAATACTGGGATGTATAAATAAGGGGATTCACTCCAGAGATAAAATGATAATTTTCCCACTCTACAAGACTCTGGTCCGGCCACATTTGGAGTATGCCGTCCAGTTCTGGGCACCGGTCCTCAGAATAGATGTGCTGGAACTGGAGAGAGTCCAGAGAAGGGCAACAAAAATAATTAGGGGAATGGAGGACATCAGCTATGAGGAAAGACTACAAGCACTGAACTTATTCTCTCTGGAGAAGAGACGATTGAGAAGGGACATGACATCAATGTACAAATACTGTACTGGTGACCCTAGAATAGGGAACAAACTTTTCAGAGAAAGGGAATTCAGTAAGACACGGGGCCACTCACTAAAAGAAAAGGGGTTTAACCTTAAACTGCGTAAAGGGTTCTTTACTGTCAGAGCAGTAAGGATTTGGAATTATCTTCCACAAGCAGTGGTATCAGCAGGGAGCATCAATAGTTTCAAAAAACTATTAGATGGGCACCTTAAAGACCACAACATACAGGGGGTATACAATGTACAACATACAGGGGTATACAATGTACAACATACAGGGGTATACAATGTACAACATACAGGGGTATACAATGTACAACATACAGGGGTATACAATGTACAACATACAGGGGGTATACAATGTACAACATACAGGGGTATACAATGTACAACATACAGGGGTATACAATGTACAACATACAGGGGGTATACAATGTACAACATACAGGGGTATACAATGTACGGTTAACAGCAAACACACACATCATAGGTTGAACTGGATGGACGGATGTCTTTTTTCAACCTCACAAACTATGTAACAAGTAACATGGTACAGCAGCCACATATCAGCAATATGAAATGTTGGACCAACATATTCTTTAAGTGAGTGCTGGAATCCATATATTCATCCCAAGAGAATTCTAATTAGACAGCTCTGAATTTCTGACATGATCAACAGCACTTTTTTTTATATTATGTTTATTATTTATTACATGTTCTTCATCTATCTCACAATGTAGTGATGGAAATCTCATTGCTAGCTGTGAGACAACAACAAGACAATTAATTTCCTCAGAAGCTCTGACCCCGATCCTCATTGTGTTTGTATTGTTCATCCTGCAGACAGTGAAAACTGCATGAAATGTCCTGCTGATGAATGGCCAACTGAGAAGAAGGATCGGTGTGTTCAGAAATTGATGGAATTTCTCTCCTACACTGATGATACCATTGTTTCAGTATTTGCAGCTGTCTCCATCCTTTGTTGTCTTCTTACTGGTTTAATATTGGGGATATTTATCCATTACCAGGACACCCCCATTGTTAAAGCCAATAACCGGAACCTCAGCTTTGTTCTTCTGGTCTCCATCATGCTGAGCTTCCTCTGTGTCTTCTTCTTTCTCGGTCATCCAGTAGATGTGACCTGCATGCTGCGTGTGACCTCTTTTGGTGTCATCTTCTCAGTTGCCGTCTCTTCTCTACTTGCCAAAAGTATCATGGTGTGTATTGCTTTTAAAGCCACCAAACCTGGGAGTCCCTGGAGGAAATGGATGGGAACCAAACTCTCCAATTTTATCATTTGTGTCTTCTCACTGGTTCAAGTCATAATCTGTGTCACTTGGTTGTCTATTTCTCCCCCCTTCCAGGATCGGGACAATCACTCTTATCAGGGGAAGATCATCATTCAGTGTAATGAGGGTTCAGTTATCGGCTTCTACTCCGTCCTGGGATATATGGGACTTCTGGCAGCTGTGAGTTTCATTATAGCTTTTGTAGCCAGGACATTACCGGACACTTTTAATGAGGCCAAGTACATCACCTTCAGCATGCTGGTGTTCTGCAGTGTCTGGATTGCCATGATCCCGGCCTATCTGAGCACTAGTGGGAAATACATGGTGGCTGTGGAGGTTTTTGCTATAATGGCCTCAAGTTCTGGACTTCTTGGCTGTATATTTTTCCCAAAATGTTACATAATTCTGTTCAGACCTGACCTGAATACAAAAACTGTTATCCGCTAATAACGCAGGTAAAATAAGTATTGAACAAGTCACCATTTTCTAGGTAAATATATTTCTAAAGGTGCTTTTGACATGAAATGTTCACCACATGTCGGTAACAACCCATGCAATCCATACATATGTAACAATGCTCATTGTAACTGAAATGTGCAGGTTTACTAATCCATTATCATAGTTAATCTTTATTGCAAGAAGTTTTTTTCTGCCACAAGATGGAGCTTTATGAACTTGGATTAAACATCAGTTAAAAGGATTGCATTTTGGGAGTTGTGGTTCCAGCCAGAAAGAACTCCAATGTTAAACCAACCCAAAAGGACTTTAAAGACCAGCCTGCTGTTGTATGGGAGGGGTTATAAAAATTAGAAAACCCAGGAAGCCAGAGGGGAGTCTAGGAAAGGAGACTGGTCTGGGAGGAAGTGCAGGCCCTGACTGGGAGAGAGACAGGGAGAAAGTTTAAGGAGAAGACAGATTATGTGTTGGGCCAGAACTCAGAGGAAGTTATTCATTTAAGTCAATGGACTCTTGATGAGCCAGTCCCATGCACTGCTAATTGTGTGAGGGGCAAATCTACCTCACTCTCTGACACCTCTGGATGGTTCACCTCTAAATCAATAACATCTAAACAAAGTAACCGCACCCCCTCCAACCATTGGTGGGAGATTGCTCTATCAGTCTCTTTATACCATATAATGAACCATTTACTTCTATGTTCTTGAAAAAAAAAAAAAAAAAAATGTGTGTTTTTATCCTACAGTCGTTCATACTTGCATTTATGTTGAGATTTTTTGTAAACACCGTTGGTTTAAATTATAGCACTTTGGGGACCAAAGAGATTTAGTGGGGGGAGTATGTAATGATGCGCATTATAACTGAAATGTGCAGGTTTACTAATGCATTATCATAGTTAATCTGTATTGCAAGACGTTCTTTTTTTTTTTGCCACAATATGGAGCTTTATGAACTTGGATTAATCATCAGTTAAGAGGATTGCATTTTGGGAGTTGTGGTTCCAGCCAGAAAGAACTCCAATGTTAAACCAACCCAAAAGGACTTCAAAGACCAGCCTGCTGTTGTATGGGAGGGGTTATATAAATTAGAAAACCCGGGAAACCAGAGGGGAGTCTGGGAAAGGAGACTGGTCTGGGAAGAAGTGTAGGCCCTGTCTGGGAGAGAGAGAGAAAGATCAAGGAGAAGACTGTGCTTTACAGTAGAGACAGTGGCTGTCAGTTCTGCAGAACTGGTGAAGCTGCTGCCATCTGCCAAGACAAGTCTGCATCCATCTCACCGTGCACAAACGATATACCGCTCAGGTAATTGGTAGTAGATTGACCCCCGCAGGTGCACACCCAAGCTCGCCACCAGAGATATAACTTGTAACAGATCCCCAATACTTGGACCAAGTATTTCTGTCTTAGGTCTCCAGACTCTTACGTGATGCAGTGACCTGGCCCCTCAATTCCACCCAAACATTAGCCTAAGCTCAATGAAGGGTAAAACAAAAGACACTTTATTCACCAACTCACTTACAATATATACAGTCTCATGAGTTTGATTTCATTATCATATGCAAATGTAATTGTATACAGAACATAGTTAACATACCTTGGCCTTCTGGAAAGAGACAATAGGTGAATGAGACTGCAACATTATCATAATTAATTCAACAAACAACAAGCCCAAAACATAGCCGAATACGCATTCCTAGAAGTGTGAACACACTCCACCTCTAAACAGATGAAAGCAGAAGACATAGGCTCGCAGAATGCCCGTCTCCATTTCCAACACACCTTATTATAACTTAAGTGTCAATTTACATCCCCCCAGTATACCAAAGCTGAGTCTTATGTCATTAGCATCTGTTTACTCTCTCATGGTGTGAAGTCCTTTGTTGTAATATGCAGCTTAGGCCCAAAGTCTGTGTCGCTTGGGGTGACAGGGACTTGAATTCAAAGTAACAGTACTCCAAGGGTCCCCCAGCATACACCCCCAACCAGAGCCCCGCTTCCCTACAAGCCAGGGCCATAGTCCGTAGGCAGGAGGCTGGCCTCCACACTCCTCCGGTAACCCGTGACGAACGTCCCAGCAAATGGGCATTTGTCACTGTAACGTAAATGTCGTATATGGAATAGCTTTGCAGTAGCGAAATATGAAGTGATCTGTAGAAATATGCAGTGAATTGTAGATGTAATGTCATTTTGGGTTAATTAATGTATTATCACACACATGTCCTGTTAGTGCATTTGAAAGGACACAGCTGGTCTCTCTGGGATAGGGTTGACACCTGGTTGCCAATTAAGGTCCCCCATGCAATTGAACAAAAATTGTCACCTTTCGGGAACTTCAAAAGAGACTGCTAGTCATTTTGGCTGTGGAAATCAGCAGGAGGCGGCCATAGGCTCCAAACAGTCTACAAGCATGGAGTGATACGATCAGATCAAAGGAATGTATTTTATCTCTCATAAAAGTTAAAATATTAGTGGTAGAGAGATGAAAATAATTCCTTCTCGTGGCCCACATATGGGGCTACGTGCACATATGAATTTGTGTCTGTGGCATGGGTGGGGTCCTGGAGAATTGCACAAAACCGTTGTATGGCGCCTGATTGCGATAGGCAAGCAGTGTTTGATACTGTCGGAATCAGACCGATGCGCTGGTGTCAGAACTCCTATCCCTGGCCCAGTGGTCAGCGCCATTCTGGGCCAATTCAACTCTGGTCAGTTCAGAACACAGAACATCGGGGGGCTGAGCAGGGCACAACCCACTGGGGGTTGATTGGGTAAGGGCTAAAGTCCAGCCCACATCAATATTCCAATAAATTGGGAATCTGAGATTTGCACATGGTTCTTCCTTGAAGCCAGTTCTGAACTGAGGAGTTCCAGCACGATTTCCGGCATGCTTCTGCCAAAGAGATAACCTTAGGTAAAGTTTATTTCTGTGTTTTATTCCCTTTTATTTTCATAGCAAATTGCCAATTGTGTGTCTTTTTATCTTTTGTATTTTTTGTAACTGCTTTTGTTTGTATATATTTTTTATGCACTGCCCACTTTTCGGGATATTAAATTATAAAATTAATAAGTGACTTCTGTGTACTAAGCTAGGACTCATACCTCTAGAGAGATTTTGTTTGCATTTTAGCGTCTAAATTATCGGTCTACGCTACATGCCATTCTGTATGCGATTGCCCTGTGCGTTGGCAGATTGCATGCAGATTGTACATCAGACGGAGATCTGCGTGTGTGTGGTGTCCCGGCAGACCAGTTTGCGGACAAACTGTTGGGTGGTGGCAGGCTATCGTTTTTGGTGTGTGGGTGTGGGGACAGTGGGAAGAGTGATTAGCACAGGGGTTCTGGCTTGTAGGATAGCTGGAGGAATCCTAGTAGTGTGTGGTAATTGCTAGACTGCTCTCCAACCATTAGAGTGCACCAGATTGTATGTAAGATTTGTATCTGCCTGTGTGTGGTCAGCCAGCTGGATTGGAGTGGAGTCTCCCTCTAGTGGTGACCGAAGGCAGGGCAGGCTGTGAAAGTATTGCAGCCAATCTAATTACTTAGTAGGAAGTTTCTTTTTTCTTTAATCTGTTATCCCTTATACGTCCCCAAGTCACGATTCACCGCGTCTCGGTTAGCTAGTCGCCGTGGGCGTGGTCGAATCGTGACAGTCACATAACTAACAAAGGAAAAAATGGTGGCACAATGCAACAGGGGGGTCCAATGAGTAAGACTTCTTTATTGGTCAGTGCCAGACAAAAATAACAGGAACAGTTGAGGTGTTTCACACGCATGAAATATCATAATCACTATGGTTAAGCATGAATTGTTCGTGTGAAACGCATTAACTGTTCCTGTTATTTTATTCTGTCACTGACCAATAAAGAAGTCTTCATCATTGGACCCTGTTGCAGTGTGCCACCATTTTATTCCTTTGTCCATCTCACTGTGTGCAGAAGCCAGCGATCATCCTGAGGCCTAGTGCTGGAGACCCAGACCTGCTGATTTCTGCTGTGACGCTGCTGAGTCTATCTAAAGGCTGTTGCTGCATCGCAGAGGTACACCTAGAATAGTTTAATCTTAAAGGGGGCCCCCCCGTTCATCACCGAAGGAGACCTGCTGCTACAAATACTGTGTTGTCGGTGAGTGGAATATTAACCCTTTGTGTCACACTGACTGACTCTGTAGTGAAATCCATTGCAAGAAAAACCTCAATATCCCTCTGAAAGGCACCACCAACAATCCTTTTATGTTCTACAACAATCCTGCTGTTTAGAATTTTAACCCCGAACATCTGAGATACATCTAATAATATACTTCTGATAATTTTCAAAAAAATGGGCAGTTTTGGGACTTTAGATGAGACACCGGCAAGCACTGCTCAGCGTCTGCATCCCTATACATAATGAAATTGAAAAGCAAGAGGGATAATAGAAGGTGTGTGGAAACCAGCCAGTCCCCAGTTTGATATGCTTACCCACCAGTCTGCTAATAAACCAAATATACCAAATATACCTGTCTAACAACTTGGGTTAAAAACAGGAGTTTAGTTAACACACATTTGCAAATGCATGCGGAAGCTGCAAGGCCAACAACAAGGCACCCTGTGTATCTTGCAGTCCTAACACATACTAACACTACTCAACCTGAGTGTCTGGGTGTCTACACCGTGGAAGTACATGAATGCTGATGGATGGATGGGAAACAGATGGGCTTGGAGATCGCCCAAACCTCCCCCTACCTGCTCCAATCCATGACTGGTAATGAAAAACTAATGGCTATGTACTAGCCATAGGGTGCAAACTAAAAGTGATCGGCTGGGAAACACACACCCCCATCCCTTTAGTAAAAAGGGGGGACTTTGAGTGAGACACCTGCCTGTAAAGCAAGCGTCTCCATCCCTGATAAGGTTCAAAAAATGGGAAGTTTTGGGACTTTAGATGAGACTCCGGCTCAGCGTCTCCATCCCTATACATAATGAAATTGAAAAGCAAGGAGGGATGACTGGGGACCGGCTGGTTCCCACACACCTTCTATTATCCCTCTTGCTTTTCAATTACTCCTGATAATTAACTCCTTGCTGGACACTTTGCCACTCAGTGTCCTTGGGAACTCCGTGTTCTACAACCATTTTTTTATTACAAAAAACATTTTCTTTATTTCCACAACTTCTTCAAGAGCTCCAACATGGCTGGCCGAAGATTTACTTTGAAGGCTGCATTAGAGCACATGTTAGAGTGCTTGTTACCCTGTTTCGTCAAGAGTTTCTAGTTATTTTATCGTCATTGCATTGTAGCCTAGGCCCAAGCTATAAGTGACTCTAGGTCAGCTATTTTGAACCAGGGCGCCCAAGCACCCTGGGGCGCCTTGATGTGTCATCAGGGTGCTTTGACAAAATGCTTAAAATTGATCAAAAATTGTATACAAGCCAGCAGGTGGGTAAAGCCTGCCTTTTAGTTACACTAAGCCACGAGTTTTCATAAGGAGGATGTCTGTTGCCTCCACAGCATCCTTGTTTGACCCTCCTGTGCCCCTCTCCCTCATAACTGGGGTGACATAAGCTGACTGATGGAGACAAATTGGGGGAGAAGAGAAACATTGGAATTCTAGTCAGTACCAGTGTGCAAAAGTGTATTTGCTTTGGAAGAATAAATCACCTCTAAAGTTGGGGGTCCTACATGTGTGGATGTTGCTGCATTGTGTAAAGCCGGAGTGCCTCAAGAATGTCCATAACTTTAAAAGGTGCCTTGAGATTGTCTATCGTTTTAAAGGGTGCCTCGACTGAAAGAAGGTTGAGAAACACTGCTCTAGACCAGTGGTCCTCAACCCTGGCCTACAGGGCTCACTAACAGGCCAGATTTTAGGTATTACCTTGGGGAGAGGCAGACTAGAGTACTGCAATCACTGAGCAGCAAATGATATCACCTGGGATGTATTTCAGTTATCTTGCAAATCTGGCCTGTTAGTGGGTCCTGTAGGCCAGGGTTGAGGACCACTGCTCTAGATGACTTAGTCATTGTAATATTGATACCAAAATTCACTGTCGCTTTATGTTGTTCATTTCCAGTGGGGAAAGCTACAGTTTATGCATCTTTATCAAAACCTAAGGAGGCACTTCTACTGCATTGATTGATATTTGAAACTGTATATGCTAAAACGGGTCCGGCATTGTGATTTCCTGTTATTTTTGACCACTCGTATTCCTAATATAACTTGTCATCATACTCCAAGGTCTCAAGTCTCATTTCAGGGTGACCCTAAGGCATTTACCAAACCTTGTTAATGTGTGTCTGTTGACGGGTATGCCCAAGGTGTCAGAGGTCTTTGTAGAGGTCAAGGTAAGATCAGAGGACCCAATTCAACCAGTGGCTCCTGGGGGGGGGGGGGGGGGGGGCGCTACACATACAAAGAAACCAAAACAAATAAGTTGAGAGATGAGGTTCTGTGTGATAAAATGGAATGACACAGGGAAAACATATTTAACACGCTAACTGAAATGTATTTAGTATTTCATACAAAATCTTTTGTTGGTAATGACAGCTTCAAGATGCCTCCTGAATGGAGAAACTAGTGAAATGCGTTGCTCAGGTGTGATTTTGACCCATTCTTCCATACAAACAGTCTTCAAATCTTGAAGGTTCCGTGGGCCTCTTCTATGAACTCCGAACTTTAGTTCTTTCCATTGATTTTTTTGTTGGATTCAAGTCAAGTGATTGGCTGGGTGTCAAGGTCTTACCTTGGCTTGCTGTTGTCAGCCATCTTGGACATGTGCAGAATGCTGACTTTTATAAACTCTGATTGCATTATCACTTGCCTGCTGCCTGGATGTCGCACAGTGATGATTCTGCACACCTGACTATATCTATCACCTGATAGGTTGCAGTCCTTGCCCTTGTGTTTGTGCTCTAAGGTGAAACTCTGCTAGCAGTCTTCTGTTCTCCTTGTTCCTCTGTGTATGAACTGGCTTGGCTGACGACTCTCCTGGCTCTCGACCCGGCATCGGCAGACGACCCGGCATCAGCAGACTACCCGCTTCTGGACTTGATCGCGGCTTGTTCCAGCTCTCACTTCTTCAATCTTGTGCGTTTATTGTTGTTTGCACCAATAAACTGCTTTATTTTGCCTGCATCCCTATGTGGTCTGGTTTCCTCCTGGCACCCTGACTATTATAGCAGCTTTATTTTCTTTCTTTGAAACCAATTGAGAGTTTCCTTGGCTTTGTGTTTGGGATCATTGACTTGCTGAAATGTCCACCCTTGTTTCATTATCATCCTGGTAGATGGCAGCAGATTTTTATCAAGAAAGTCTTGGTACATTTTTCTATTCATCCTTTCTTCAAGCATATGATGTTTGCCAGAACTGTATGCTGAAAAACAGCCCCACGCCATGATGTTTCCACCTCCAAATTTCACTGTGTATGGGGGTGTTTTTGGGGGTGATGTGACATTTGATCTCCAAACATTGTGTATCATGACATCCAAAGAGTTACATTTTGGTCTCATCTGACCAGACTATGTTTTCCCAGTATTTCACAGGCTTGTCTAAATGTTGTGCAGCAGACTTTAACTACTTTCCACCCGCCCCCCGTCAAATGACAGCGGAGCGGTGCGGCTCTCGTTCTGGGAGGATTTCATATGACGGCGCCCCAGAAAAGCCACTCTCACGTGCCCTCGGGGGTGTGCAGCGCGGCAAACGCGGCTCCGTCATGTTCCTAGGACACGGCGTGACCCGATCTTGGTAAAGAGCCAATGACGTGGCTCATTACCCATGCGATCAGCTGTGTCTAATCACAGCCGGTCACATGTAAATGAGGAAGTGCCATTTGTTGGCGCTCTTTGCCTCACACTGTCAGAATGTGTGGTGAGGAGATCCAATCAGCAGCTCAACGGGGAAGTCCAGGACAGATAATCAGGGCACTGATTGTCAGTGCCCTGATTACAGAAAAGTGCAGTACAGTAAAAAACAGTGCCCATCAGTGACACCAACCAATGCCCATCAGTGACACCAATCAGTGACCCCAATCAGTGCCCACAGTGATCTCAATCAGTGCCCATCAGTGACACCCACCATTGCCCATCAGTGATACCAATCAATGCCCATCAGTGACACCAATCAGTGCACACAGTGAAGTCAATCAGTGCCCATTAGTGATTCCAGTCAGTGCCAATCAGTGCCTGCTTATCTATGCTGCCCATCAATGCTTACCATCAGTGTCCAACAGTAGTGCCCATCAGTGCTGCCCATCAGTGCCCATCAGTGCCATCCATCAGTGCCCATCAGTGCTGCCCACCAGTGCCCATCAGTGCTGCCTATCAGTGCCCATCAGTGCCACCTATCAGTGCCCATCAGTACCACCTATCAGTGCTCATCAGTGCCACATATTAGTGCCACCTATCAATGCGGCATGATAGTGCATCCTCATCAGTGCCACCTCATCAGTGCCCATCACTGCCGCCTCAACAGCGCACAGCGTAGGAAAAAATAACTTATTTACAAAATTTACTGACAGAAATTAGGAAAAACTTTTTTTTTGAAGATTTCTGTCTTTTTTCTTTTTTTTTTTTTTTGTAAAAAATAAAAAACCCAGCTGTGATTAAATACCACCAAAAGAAAGCTCTATTTGAGTGTGTAACCCAGGAGTGTCCAAACTATGGCCCTCCAGCTGTTCAGGAACTACAATTCCCATGAGGCATTGTAAATCTCTGACATTCACAGACATAACTAGGCATGATGGGAATTGTAGTTCCTGAACAGGTGGAGGGCCATAGTTTGGACATAGCTGCCGCCCGCAACCCACACTGTACTTGTGGACTTCTGTCAGTATACGGCTTCCTCCCAGTCATTAACATAGATATCAGATTTTCCAGCCACCCCCATACAAAGCTAGCCGACAACTTAGCTTGTATGTGTCTGAAAATAACTAACTCCTTTATTGAACAACACACACAGTTTTTATACAGCATGGACATCCCCCTCCTGATCAGATTACCACACACAGGTCAGGGGTTGCTTGATTACATTATCATCTGCAGATGAAGTTGTATACAGAATTATAATTAACATATCTAAGGAAAAACCAACACAAACAGTACACTATTTCCACTCAGCAACTAATAAATGACAGTGATTCAATCAACCTGAGTCAATTAACTAGCAGACTTTCCATCCTTGAGCTCCTCCAATACAATACACATTATCATAAGTGTAAACACTGAGAACCCACCGTAAACAATAGATGAGAAAATCAGCATAATTTACAATGTGTGGAAGACAGGTGGTTGAGCTGATGATATTCGCATCTGCTAGGAGTCTGACTGTGTAAAGCCTTATTGGCAATAGGCAGCTAGGCCTAGAGTGCTAGAGTCTTCATATGTTTCTTAGGATATATGGTTGATAAATATTTTTTGAAGTAATCCAAACCATTAAGTATCTGTCTTTCCCTCCCAGTGACAGTGAGTACCGTCACATATTTTGCCCCCAAAGGTAGACTAACCAGGTACCAGACCTCCAATCGGTCTGTGTCTGAGTTAGTCGGGTCTGGCAGCTTCCTTGACAAAGTTCCACACAGTTTGTAAGTTTATCCCGGCAGGGCACATGGAGTTCAGTCTGTGGAAGTCTGGTTTGGGCAAGCCAGACTGGTCTTCTTGGTCACCCTGTGTCCCTAATAGACACAGGGTGACTCACACATAAGAGGGGCCTAGGGGGCTGAAAGAGGTATTTCCCAACCTCTCTAATGTAAGTTGTGTTCTACAGGCCCCCCCAACAAAAGGGACTCCCGTCACATCTCTCCCCTTTCAGAAGGAGACTAACACAGGAGGGGACCCCAAACGGGTTGACTTTGAAGGTAGTCTGTAGTTCCAGTCCCCCAATGTCTGTACCCACACAGTACCCCAAGCAAATTGTCCCGAACTAAGCATTATTCACCCAGCCAGCCTCTCTCTTGTAGAACATCCCGGCTGCAGGGGAGAAGCGTGGACTGGCCCTTCTCCCTGGAGTCCTTTCAGCAACTGGAGAGAAGACAGGGTGGTTGGGCTCACTCCCTCATGCTGTTGGGGACCTGGGCCGACTGCCCGGCATCCCTGGGATATAAAGGTGAAGACTTCAGTCCCATCCACTACCACAGGAACTCCATCTTTTGTACATTGAGGGCAGTTGGGACAACCTTTCTCCGGTACTGTCTCCCACATGCACAGATTCTGGCTGGGGAGGGAAGACAGTTTCCTCCGCTCTGACTGACTGGTGGGGAGGGAGGAAAACAACCTCCTCTCCCTTCTCACCCTGGGCCTCTGGAACTGCCACAGGTGTGGGGCAGAGGTCGTTGACTCTCTGTCTGGCTGCCAGCGCTTCAGCTGGGTGAAGCTTTACTTCATCAGCTTGTCGCTGGGGCAAGGGGCCGATTTCTTCAGCTTCCTGGAACTCGGTACCTGTTGTGGGTGCTGGGAAGAGGTTGGTTGCACTCTGCCCTGTTGCCAGCACTTCTGCTGGGGACTCCACATATTCCAGTCCGGCTACTGTTTGGGAGGGAGACAGGCTTCCTCAGCTCCCAGACTGTGGCTCTCTCGCTGGGGAGGAAGGAAGATCATCTTCTCACCCTGGGCCTCTGGAACTGCCACAGGTGTGGAGCAGAGGTCTTGGACCCTCTGTCCAGTTGTCAGTGATTTAGCTGTAGAAGTTTTTTGTAACTCCACAGATGCTGCTGTCAGGAAATCCAATGTCCCTGTCAGTGGTGTAGGTGAAAGGTCAGCTGCCTCTTCTCTCAGTAAGGCTGAAGCTGCTGTTGGTGTTGGGCAGAGCTCAGTGATGTTAGGCCATGATAGGTCAGTGATGCCAGCTGTTCTACAGGAAAGCAAACTGTAAAGTCAGTGTCCTTGCACACATCTTCTTGGGTCACCAATTGTTGCAGGCAGAGGTCATCAGCAGAAGAACGGTCCTGGATGCCCACTCTTCTGCTGTAGGCTTACTGGGATTTTCCTCCTCATCAGAAAAGTCTATTATTCCTCTGGAATTGCTGAAAGTCTAGGGCATGGGCTGGTGGTACTTGGGCCCAGTGCCAACACTTTGGCAGGTGATTTATCATTCATATCATCCTCCGATGGAAAGTCAATTAAATCTGTGATCAAATCTGTGATGGGGAATGAAGATGGCTTCCTCTTCTCCCATACCTTTATCCAGTGGCTGGACAGACGCGTTCCTCCATCCAAGCTCGTCCTGTGCAGAAACAGGTTCGTCAATGTGAGTCAGCACTTGCTGCATCTGCCATAAGACCTCCGCATCCAAGATCGTGGGTGCAGGTGAGCAAAGCACACTATTACTGTGCCATATTGTTGATTCTTCAGTCAGGATTTCTGGATTGTCAGCTGGTACTTCTGGATATTCCCAGGCAAGGGGAGCCCAGGTCCGGCGCTGATCAGAGTCTAGCAGCCATCTGTAGGCCATCTCCAGCTCCCATTACCCATTGGCTAGAAATTCCAAATCTTTCAGTGCCCAGAACACTTCTGAGATGTTCAGGATCTCTTCTCTGTAATCCTCAATTTCCTCTAACCGTCACTCCAAATTGCTCCTAAAGTTGGGGTCCTTGGACAGCCTCTCTAATAACAGCCCCGGGCCACCTTAGCAAAAGCCTTCTGTTGGGCTGTCGTCCGCTGTCCATGGGCACACTTGGGTTATATACTAGTGGAGGGCTCTGTAGCTCTCGTCCAACAGCATCTCCACCTGGACCAGCCTGCTTAACTCAGCTTTCCATTCCTTGTGCGGTTGTCTCCCCAAAAACACAATTTGATTTTCGTACTGCGACCAGTACCTTTCCTGAAAGGAGGAGAGGATTTTTCCCTGGTGTCGCTGCTCACAGGCTAGTTCTTCCTTCCAGAGTTCCCAGAAGATTACATCATACCATCCTAGCAGGACCTTCTCTGACACTGGTCCCCTGTGCTGTATCCGCATCTCTCGCAACCTCCTTCCGAATTCCTCTTCCATGGCGGCTGATATCTGTACCTCTCCTCTTCTGCTATCCGGACCTTGGATCCCGGTGGAGGTTTTAGATCGCCTGACGAAGGAGCACGGATGCTCTGAACGCGTGCAACCCCTATTTTTCTCCTGCCAGGAAGTGATGTCATCAGGGATCAGAAGTCGGCAGCCGGAGCCCTGTTGTGCATGCTCCGCCGCGGCCAGTGACAACTAGCAGCCCCACAGCGGCTCGGCTATACCTCTGGAACCTCACCACCTTCTCCTATGACCACTATCCTGGAAGAGGAAGATGGATGACCCTAACAGTCTTTGTGTACCGGTCTCACCCAACCTTCGGACAGTGAGTCACCAATTTTAACAGTGTTAAATAAACTTGTACTATACTAAGCTGGCGCCGCTCTCTCCTTTCTTGCATCTCTCAGGGCTTCTCCACGCTTCAGCCGGCTGCCGCGGACTATAGCTTCCCTACAGTACCAAACTTTGTCCCCCCCCCACGCAGCCCCATAACCCCCCCCCCTCCCATCCACCCACATTCCTTGTACCATCTTGGGATATTAGAAGAGCGCCATGACACCCCCCACTTTCATGGAGGTTTGGATGTCCCAGACTGCAGGAAGCATTCCACCACTTGCCACCAATGTAATGGAACCACAACCCCCACTGTACTTGTGTACTTCCATCAGTATATGACTTCCTCCCAGTCGTGAACATAGATATCAGATTTTCCCAGCCGCCCCATACAAAGCTAGCCAACAACTTAGCTTGTATGTGTCTGAAAACAACTAACTTCTTTTTTGAACAACACACACAGTTTTTATATAGCATGGACCTCCCCCTCCTGATCAGATTTCCACACATAGGTCAGGGGTTGCCTGATTACATTATCATATGCAGATGAAATTGTATACAGAAATATAATTAACATATCTAAGGAAAAACCAACACAAACAGTACACTATTTCCACTCAGCAACTAATAGATGACAGTGATTCAATTAACCTGAGCCAAATAACTAGCAGATTTTCCGTCCTTGAGCTCCTCCAATACAATACACATTATCATAAGTGTAAACACTGAGAACCCACCGTAAACAATAGGTGAGCAAATCAGCATAATTACGATGTGTGGAAGACAGGTGGTTGAGCTGATGATATTTGCATCTGCTAGGAGTCTGACTGTGTGAAGCCTTATTGGCAATGGGCAGCTAGGCCTAGAGTCCCAGAGTCTTTATATGTCTCTTGAGATATATGGTTGATAAATATTACTGTCCCATTTGAAGTAATCCAAACCATTAAGTATCTGTCTTTCACTCCCAGTGATGGTGAGTACCGTCACAGTGTGAAAAAAATGATAACAATTTAATTTGGGTACAGCGTTGCATGACTGCACAATTGTCATTCAAAGTGTGACAGCGCTGAAAGCTGAAAATTGGCCTGGGCAGGAAGGGGTGAAAGTGCTTGGTATTGAAGTGGTTAAACAAGCTTTGAGATGCTTTTTCCTCATGGAGTCTTGCGTGGTGAGCGTGCATACAGGCCATGGCGGTTGAGTGTTGAGTGCATTACTTATTGTTTTCTTTGAAACAACTGTACCTGCTAATTCCAGGTCTTCCTGAAGCTCTCCACAAGTGGACCAGGTGCTTGCGAGAAGCACCTGATTGTGGCCGGTTTATGGTGAAATGATGTTCTTTCCACTTCCAGATTATGGCTCCAACAGTGCTCACTGGAACATTCAGAAGTTTGGAAATCATTCTGTAACCAATGCCATCGGTATGTTTTGCAACAATGATGTGAAGGTCTTGAAAGAGCTCTTTGTTTTTACCCATCATGGGATATTTCTTGTGTGACACCTTGGTAATGAGACACCTTTTTATAGGCCATCATTTGAGACTGATCCAGCTGATATTTATTTGCCCTGACAAGGGGCAGGATTGCTTTCTAATTACTGATAGATTTCAGCTGGTGTCTTGGTTTTCCATGCCTTTTTACATCTCCTTTTCTTCAAGGGGGTAATACTTTTCCCTGCGTTATTTCTTTTTTTTTTTTTTTTTTAACACAGAACTTCATTTCCGAACCTATTGGTTTTGGTGTCTTTGTATGTATAGATTGCATGGGATGTTACCGACATGTGTGGAAAACTTCATGCCAATAGCACCTTTAGCATGTTTATCTAGAAAAATGGCGAGGTGTTCAATACTTATTTTACCCGCTGTATGTATGGAGCAACACTGGGTTACCAGTATGAATAACAGAAAAGGGGTGACTAGGAGATATTGGTCTCCCACCCATAAAAATGGACTTTGAAGGATGTAGAGATGAACACACCATATGTGACGGTACTCACCGTCACTGGGAGTGCAAGACAGATACTTAACGGACACTGAGAATATGGTTTGGATTACTTCAACTGGGTTCTGTGTTTACACTTATGATAATGTGTATTGCACTTCAATGTCATAATCAGACAGTCTGTCACTGGTAGTCTCTTCCTCTTGTCTGTGTATTGAGGTGTGATGTGGATTCTGGTAAGCCTGTCTGTCCCATTGCTAATTGTTAATGAACTCACACATTGTTTCTGTCCAGGTGGCTAGATAATTAGTTCAGGTTAACTCTAATTCTGTATACAATTTCATCTGCATGTAATCAGGCAACCCCTGACCTGTGTGTGGTAATCTGATCAGGAGGGGGATGTCCATGCTGTATATAAATTCTGTGTGACTGCTAAATAAAGGAGAAGGTTCCAGTACAAGCTAAGTTGTCGGCTAGCTTTGTATGGGGGCGGCTGGAAAATCTGATATCTATGTTCAAGACTGAAGGAAGCCGTATACTGACGGAAGGCCACATGTACAGTGCGGGTCGCAGTTCTGTTACACCATATAAAAGTAATCTATATAAAACAATAAATTTTATTTAATACAAAATTGATAAAAAGGTATATCATAAAATCCATCACATTAGAACAATACAACCTCAGAGCATCTCCAAGGGCTTACTGTACCATCTACTACAATCAATGGTTGTTAGTGAATATGGTCAAGAAGAGGTCTAACGCCTTTCGCAGAACAAACTTGTTCACAGAATGCTTCCTCGGAGGCCCTCCATATTGGCCATGTTATTTATAAGAATGATGTCGATCAGTGGAAATCTGCCAATCATTCGATCATGTGTGGCATGCAGGGATAAACCCCAAGACCGGCCATGGTCCAACCGACCAAATGGATGAACCACAGACGGAGGCCAATAGCGGGAAGTACCGGACCATGTTTGGATATGCCAGCGGCACCAGGTATATGTGATGGATTCAGTTGAGGCAGACAATTTGGCTTGGGCAGGATCAAACAATTCATCAGGCCATCTTTCTCTCAGCCATCAACTGTATGTATTTGTCAGTCAGCCCCTGGGAGCCTCGTGTTACCAGTAGTTATAACATTATCTCTATTATTGTTCATTTTAGGATTTTGCTGGTGTATTGGAAATGAACACTGCTAACCTGGATTGAAAACTGGCTTCAGAGGTGAGTTCAGAGGGTGGTGATAAATGGCGAGTACTCGGAATGGCTTGGTGTGGAAAATGGGGTCCCCTAAGGATCTGTCCTGGGACCAATCCTATTTATTTTCTTCATAAATGATCTAGAGCAGGGGTGTCAAACTCAGTTTAATCGTGGGCCGCATCAGCATTATGATTGCCCTGAAAAGGGGCGGTTGTACCTGATGTCCAGAGCATTCCCTACCCTTACATAAGACGTCAAGAGCCTCCCCACCATCAGAAGTTGAGTCCCCCACCCTCCCTTACATCACAGTGCACACCCATTACCTTGTGCTGCTGCTGGGAAGAAGCTGGAGGCAATGCTGGAAAGCAGAAAGTACAGGATCTGGAGGAGGAACAGAGGAGGGCCGGAGCCCTTCTGCAGCTGCAGGAGAGGTGTGAGGGCCACATGAAAAGGCCTGGAGGGTCGGATTCGGCCTGCGGGCCTTGTGTTTGACACATGTGATCTAGAGGATGGGATAATCAGCTCATTCTTGGTATTTGTGGACGATACTAAATTAGGCAGGACAATAACTTCTATGCAATTTGTGGAAACCTTACAAGAAGACCTGAACAAAATAATGGGGTGGGCAACTACATGGCAAATGAGGTTTAATAATGGAAAATGCAAGGTAATGCATTTGGATTCCATAAATGCGAACGCAAGTTACTCGCTAGGGGAGAACCTCTGGGGGAATCTAAGATGGAAAAGGGGTCCAAGTAGACGACAAGCTCAGCAATGGAATGCAATGCCAAGCCGCTGCAAGCAAAGCCAACAGAATACTGGGATGTATAAAAAAGGGGATTCACTCCAGAAATAAAGAGATTATTCTCCCACTATACAAGACTCTGGTCCGGCCACATCTGGAGTATACTGTCCAGTTCTGGGCACCGGTCCTCAGGAAGGATGTGCTGGAACTGGAGAAAGTCCAGAGAAGGGCAACAAAGCCAATGTATAGAGCTTTCTTTTTCTGGTATTTGATCACTGCTGGGGTTTTTGTTTTGTTGCTAAACAAATAAAATAAAATAAAATTAATTTTGAAAAAAAAAAAAAACATTTTTTCTTTGTTTCTGTTATAACATTTTGTAAATAAGTACGTTTTCTCCTTCACTGATGAGGTGGCAATGATGGGCTCTGATGATGAGGCACTAATATGCAGCACTGAGCGCTGATGGGTGGCACTGATATGCAGCACTGATATGCAGCAACGATGGGCACTGATGAGGTGGCACTGATGGGCACTGATGATGAGGCACTAATATGCAGCACTGATAGGCTGCATTGACAGGCAGCACTGATGGGCACTGATATGCAGCACTGAAAGGGGGCAACTGATAAGTGGCACTGATGTGCACTGAGAGGTGGCACTGATGGGCAATAATAGGCAGCAATGATGGTGATGATGATGATGAGGCACTAATATGCAACACTGAAATGCAGCACTGATGGGCACTGATAGGCAGCATTGATAGGTGCCACTGATGGGCACTGATAGGTGGCACTGATAGGCAGCATTAATGGGCACTGATAGGTGGCACTGATGGGCACTGATAGGCGGCACTAATGGGCACTTATAGGTGGCACTGATGGGCACTAATAGGCATCACTGATGGTCACTTATAGGTGGCACTGATGAGCAATGATGAGCACTGATGGGCAGCACTGATGGGCACTGAAAGATGGCAGCAAAAGGCAGCGCTGACAAGGAGGCACTGACAGGCATCCCTAATGGGCACTGATTGGCATCCCTGATGGGCACTGATTGGAATTCCTGGGCACTGATTGGCATCACTGATGTGCTTTTATTGGCATCCCTGGTGAGCACTGATTGGAATCCCTGGTGGGCAGCGGTTGGCATCCCAGGTGGGCACGGGTTAGCACTTTAGGTGGGCACTTGTGGGCATCCCTAATCGGTCTGCACTGATAACTGCTGCACTGATGATCAGCACAGACCCCCCCCCCCCCTCACCAGGAGAGCTGCTGCTCGGCTCTCCTCTACTCTGGCCTTGTCAATGCCAATAGGGGGAAAGGCAAAAAATGTCACTTTCTGGTTATAATGTGACCAGCTGTGATTGGACACAGCTGATCACATGGTAAAGAGCCATTTAGAGCGACACACCGCACTACAGATCGCCATGGTGCTTGTCCTTGGGGGGCGTGGGCGAGTGGCTTATCCTGCTGGAAGTCATATCTCGCCCAGTCAGGATAACTGATCCCCCACCCGGCCATCATTCTGCTATAGGCCAGACAGGATGTGATTAAAAGATGAAAAAGCGTTTGGGAAATGGTTATCAGGTTGTTCAAATGAATTGAAATGCATATTGTAATGGATTACAAATTGGACATATTGAGTTATAGGGTCCAAGTGGGAAGGAGCAATACAAAGTAATACTTTGAGTAGTATACAAGTTCTGAAGTTGAAGGAAATCTCTATGGGATAGTTAGGGGAAGCTGTGTCCTACCTTTGAGGCCAGTCTAGAATTGTTAAATTCCTGCTGTGCAGTCTGATGGTTTCAGCCGCGTATGCCATTGTTTCCAGAAGGATGCAGGTTTACCATTTTTGATGGCAAGCCTCAGATGAAATCGAGTTCACTAGTTAGAGATACATAGAACGATCAGGAGGAACAGTTTGCTTCCATGCAGATGTTATCCTTCTCCTGCCTGCTATGAAGCCATGTACAAGAAAAGAGATTTGCGTTGAGGCCCACGATTTGTGATGGACAATGAGCAACGCTGTAGCGGGTTTGTAGTCTTAGTAATTGTAGAGACGGAAGACAGGAAGGAGAAAACATGTTGCCAGAAAGTGACTAGTAACCGGCCCACACAAAAGGAGGTGAGCGGCAGGCGAGCGAGTAAAGCTCCACCTCCTGTCAGCTACTTTTTGGCAACAGGATACGTGTCCCTCCTCCTTCTGATGCCCCAAGTCACAATGAACACATACAGGGATCTTTAGAAGATGGACCGTGGTACAGGTCCAGACCAAGTGGCACTCCTGTCTGAGGCCGTGCCATTTAGCAGATTGTATACCCTCTCCCTATCAGCAGGGCAGTGGGTTTTACATTTTCTTTCCTGCATTTTTCAAAAACTTGATAAATATAATATTTTCAAAAGACTAAGTATGCCTCCTAAAAATTACCATAGACTGTTTGCTTTCCACGATAGGGTAATTTTGTGGGTGTTTTCTCTGATCTGGTGGTCTAAGGCCTCCAAAAATGTGATAGGTGGTGAGGAAATTAGATGCATAATTTATGTGTAATTTATGCTCCTTGAAAGCCCAAAGGTGATTCTTGGATTTCTGGCCCCTCAGTGTGGCTAGTCTGTGAAAAAGTCTCACACATGTAGTATCCTCATACTCGGGAGGCGTAGTAGAATGTGTTTTGGGGTGTAATTCTAGGTATGCCCGTGCTGTATGTGAGAAATAGCTTTGGGGTGTTTGTTTTTCCCACAAATGAGAAAAATAAGATGCATAAATGAAGGCCCTCAGAAGGCCTTAAGGTGCTACTTGGATTTTGGGTCCCTCTGCATGGCTAGACTGTGAAAAAGTCTCACATGTGGTATCCTCATACTCAGAGGCAGAATGTGTTTTGGGGTGTAATTCTAAGTATGCATATGCTGTATGTGAGAAATAGCTTATTAAACTAACAACTTTGTGTAAAAAAAATTAAGGCCTCATTTTTCAAAAAACTGTGGCAAAATATGAAGTCTTCAAAAGACTCTCTATGCCTCTTCGAAAATACATTGGGGTGTTTGTTTCCCAAAATCAGGAAAATTAGATGCATAAATGAAGGCTCTTAGAAGGCCTGAAGGTGCTCCTTGGATTTTTAGTTCCTCTGTGTGGCTAGGCTGTGAAAAAGTCTCACACATGTGGTATCCCCATACTCAGGATTAGGGATGATCGAACGGTTCGGGTCGACCATCGGTTCGGCCCGAACATTGGGTGTTCGAGGTTCGGCCGAATTTAGAACTTTTTGCCCAAAAAGTTCAGAATTCAGCAACCAGAACCGCCCAAAATGCAATGCTTCAGGAAATGGGCTTTAAAAGCCCGTTATTGGACCAGAACCATTAGCAAAAGCCAATTGAGGGGGCAGGAGAATGCTAGGAATGTGATTGGAGTGACTAGGGGGTCCCTAGACCAATCATTAGTGAATACGCCCCCCAGTATATAAGATCGCCCCCGCCATATTCCTAGCATTGTTATACTGGACATGGAAGAGAGTGGAAGCAGTTCTGTTAATTTTACTTTAAAAGTGTCATTTAGCTATTTATTAGTGTGAGGAAAGGGATATCTAGTGTAGTTAGAGTGCTCCTTTACACTTAAGTTAGCTTCAAAAATGTAGTTTCTGTAGGGAAAGTGTTAAGTGTAAGGGGACCGTAGTGTAGTGTAGGGTTAACTGGCAGTGACTGCTATGGCAGGGTGACAAAACCCTTCCATAGCAGGGTGACCGCTATAGAGAAATGATCATTTCTCTGAATTGCTTCGGCACACCCATATGGCTTCTCACCAGCCAAGCATTTTTTATGCTGCAGGGGCTGCCACTGCCAGTGCTTTTTTGAGGACATGTTTGATGTCAGACATGACATCTGAACATGTGTATAGGGGGTATATATACACATATATGTGAATATATACCCCTAGACATATATAGGTGTGATAGTAGCAGAAATAAATGCTTGCGCTAATGAAATAATTTACAGTAATATATTTCTGCTACTATCACACCTATATATGTCAAGGGGTATATATTCAGACATATATGTGTATATATACCCCCTATACACATGTTCAGATGTTTTGCCTGCCTCAAAAGAACCCCAAAAAAATGCCAAAAAAACGCTAGCGTCAAAAAAAAAATGCCCAGATGTGTTTTTGCTGGCATTTTTTGGGGGGTTTTGGAGGCAGGCAAAACATCTGAACTTGTGTATAGTGGTGTATATACACACATCCATATATTTATATACACACCTAGACATATATAGGTGTGATAGTAGCAGAAATATATGCTTGCGCTAATGAAATCATTTACAGTAATATATTTCTGCTACTATCACACCTATATATGTCTAGGTGTGTATATAAATATATGTATGTGTGTATATATACCACTATACACAAGTTCAGATGTTTTTCTGACTGCAAAGAACCCAAAAAAATGCCTGCTTTGAAACCGGCAAGGTGTGAAAACCGAGGAGAGAAGCCAACCCCCTGAGCTGAAAGTTTTCTAATACATACAATCTGGTTCTGGACATGCTACAGAGCTGAAACTTCACAGGTACACCTTTTAGACCCACCCAGACACTAAATCACACAAAAAAAGTTCTTAAAAATTGTCATTTTTGATAAAAAAGCCAATTATTGAAAAATTAAAAAAAAAAAGAGATTTTTTGATTTTTACTTTGGATTTAGTATCTGGGGGGGGGGGGTCTAAAAAGTGTACATGTGAAGTTTCAGCTCTGTAGCATGTCCAGAACCATAAAAAAAAAGATCGTTTGTATTAGAAAACTTTCAGATCTTCACCAATATGGCTTCTCAGTTTTCACACCTTGCCGGTTTAATAGAAGGCATTTTTTTGGGTTCTTTGCAGTCAGGAAAAACATCTGAACTTGTGTATAGTGGTACTGTGCACAAGTTCTGATGTTTTGCCTGCCTCCAAAAACCCCCAAAAAATGCCAGCAAAAACACACCTGGGCATTTTTTTTTTTTTTTTTTTTTTTTTTCTTTAAATAATAATTTTTATTAAATTTCACAAGAGAAACAACAAGTACAAACATTCTCATGAAAATAGTTGAAACAAGGCATGTAGTACATAACGTGAGTACAAGAAAAGGGGGGAGGGAGGGAGGGAGGGAGGAGGGGGAGGGGAGGGGGGGGGGAGGGGGGGGTTACTCCAAACAGGACCAGGTGTAGGTTCCAAAACTATAAAATCAGCAGTAAGAACATAGACCATTACTGTCAAGGTACATGCAGTAATCATTATGTGCAAGTCAAGCTATCATATGTGCTACCATACGTGTTAACCTGTGTGCTAGGACCCAGCTGAGTGGCGAGTAAGCCTAAAGCATCGGCAGATAGGAGTAAAGACCACCGGTCCAGGCAAGCACGGAGAGGATGACAGCCCCCTCCCCGACATCCCAGTGGGAACATAAGCGTCAGGGAGGAGACCGACCCCACCGCCCCGCCCAGCACCATGGTCAGTGCTTATGATATTTCCAGTGTTGCCACGCTTCAGTAAATCTATGAAGCATCATGTCATTAGTTGCCAGTGCCTTTTCCAGGCGATAATTATCATTCACTACCGTTATTAACTCAGAGAAAGCCGGGATCTCCAGAGACTTCCATCTGCGCAGAATAAGTATTCTAGCCGCTAGCAGAATGTGTAATATCATCTGTCGAAATTGAATTGGGTAATCATCAATACCCAAGTTCAACAGCGCCAGTTCCTTCTTCGGAGGACGTAGAATCCCCGTACAGTCCGCTATGCAACTGAAGGTTTTTTTCCAGTAGCTTGTGAGTGAGGGGCACTCCCAAAGCACGTGAATCAGGGTTCCAATGCCACCGCATTCACGCCAACAGTGTGCTGGGGTGGCGGGGAACAGTTTTGAGAGCCTGTAAGGCGTATAATACCACCGATTTACAATTTTTAACATGAGTTCCCAGTGGGAGGTGCAGTGTGAATAACGATAGGTAGACGTTAAAGCTCTAGACCATTGTGTCGTGGTGAAAGTGAGCGCCAAATCCTTCTCCCACCTAATCATGGGCACAGATTTTGGGATATCTGTTACGTCAAGGAGACTGTCATAAAAAATAGAGATGCCTTTGGTTGTGCGTGAATCAGTTTGGTAGAACGCCCAGGGCTTAGCAGGTAAATGACCAGTCGTCGGAGGGTGCCCAGCCAAGAAGCTGTGTATGCGGTGGACCGAGAAAAGCAGCGTGGAAGGGAGCCTATAGTCCTCCATCAGTGAGGCAGTGGAGCGCAAAGAATCGCAGTCGTAGAAATGCGAGATAGAAGTCAGACCCAACCTGGCCAGGTGTGTCAGTTGGAGGGAGGGAATGTGAGCGGACAGGATGGAAACCGGGAGCGACCGGGAGTCTAAGGAGTGTCCTTCCGTCTGCCTCACGCCGGCTAGAGCCAGTCTGCGCCATGCAAGGATCGAAGACCGGGACGTGGGGGGCAGCCGAGATAACGTCCATGGGATCCATAAGTCCCCGAGGAGAAGCAGACGGAGGTCCCCAGTGGGGGCTAGGTGGCCTTCTAGTTGAACCCAGGGGAGGGAGGTAGAATTGAAGAACCACATACGGAGCTGGACCAGTCTTGTGGACCACAAGTACAGATACAGATCAGGAAGCTTGGCCCCGCCCATGAACTTGGGTAGAGCCAGAGTGGAGGCAGCCACCCGGGCTCTTGCGCCTCCCCAGATAAAGTCTCGCATATTCTTGGAAAGAGCCTCTAAGTACTTTCTAGGGAAGGCCAGTGGGAGGGCACGAAAAAGATATAGGATTTGGGGCAATATCGACATCTTATAGGCGGCCATCCGGCCACCCCAGGAGAGCTCCACTTTGGACATGGCTGCCAATTGTTTTGATGTCTTCTTCAGTAAGACCTCTACATTAGCAGGGAGGAGTCGTTTAACGGTGGGAGTTATAAGTATACCCAGATAGGGAATAGAGTCTACAGTCCAGGGGTAGGGGAAATCTGTCTGGAGACGGTCAGCGACCCGTTTATCAATTCCCAGGTTCAATACTAATGACTTGGATGTGTTCACCTTGTGGTAAGAGACGGAGCTGAATTCTGAGAGCAGTCTATGGACAGCCGGAAGTGAGCGAGTAGGGTCAGTGAGGGCGATAACGATATCGTCCGCGAAGAGGCTAACCGTGTGGGATACTGACCCCACACGGAACCCCCGTACCTCGCCATCCGATCTAATGGCCTCCGCCAGGGGCTCGATCATCAGGTTGAAAATCGTAGGGGACAGGGGGCACCCCTGGCGGGTGCCATTAGTAATTTGAAATGGAGTCGATGTTACACCAGCAGTGAGGACCTTTGCTGAGGGGCAGGAGTACAGAGCAAGAATTGCAGACAGTATTGCACCCGAGAAGCCAAATTTCTCCAGTGTGAGCCGCATAAAAAGCCAATTCACCCTATCGAACGCCTTCTCTGCGTCCAGCGTTAGGAGCAGAGAAGGCGTTCTGGAGACCTCAGCCAGGTGGATCAAATTGATGATCCGCCGGGTAGCATCCGATGTTTGCCTACCCGGCATAAATCCCATTTGGTCGTTCTTAACAAGCAGAGGGAGGAGTGGCTGGAGTCGGGACGCCAAGATCTTGGCGTAGATCTTGAGGTCACTATTGAGAAGGGAAATGGGTCGGTAGTTTGCTGGGAGGCTGGCGTCCTTACCGGGTTTTGGGATAGTGGAGATGTAGGCACCCAACATTTCACTCGGGAATGCAGCTTTGCGAGCGGCCTGATTGAACACGTCCACTAAGTGTGGACCCAGGGTGTCACAATGAATTCTGTAGTATTCATTGCACAAACCGTCCGGACCCGGTGATTTTCCATTGGGGAGTAATTTAATGGCTTTGGAAACTTCACATAAAGTGAACGGGGATGATAGGGACTTCCTCTGGTCTTCTGTCAGGGAGGGTAAATTTAACTTGTCCAGGAATTGTTGTATAAGAGCCGGAGTCGGTTGAGGAGTGTCAGGGTCTCGGTTTAAGTTGTACAAGGATCCATAGAAGTCCGCGAATTCATTCGCGATGTCCCTGGGATGAGTCAGTCTAGCTCCAGTCCGTCCATGTGAGAGATGGGAGATACGCATGGACACTCTGCGCTGTTTAATCCTGACTGCTAGAGATTTGCCCGCTCTATTCGCGTGCGCATAGTACTTGAGCTTGAGCACCCTCAGGTGACGGTCAAAGCGTTCCATGAGATGGGCCTTTAGAGAGTCTCTTGCACGGGAGAGTTGCGAGATTAGGTCATGGGTGGGAGAAGATTTGTGCGCTTTCTCAAGGTCACGGATCTCGGTTAAGAGAGCCGTGAGCTTGTGGCAGTATGCCTTACGGAGTCTTGCTGACTGTTGGATGCACACTCCCCGGACGAACGCCTTGTGCGCTCCCCAGAGCACCCAGGGGTCCGACACGGAGGAAACATTGATAGCAAAGAATTCTGAGAGCTGGTCCCGAATCAACTTACCAGCAGCTGGGTCCTGAAGCACCTTTACATCACAACGCCAAACCGACGACCGTTCCCTAGGACCGGACTCCTCCAGAACCATCTCCACAGCCGCGTGGTCAGACCACGTGATGTTTCTGATGGCCGAGGAGGAGGCCTTTCCCAGCGAAGGGAGGTCAGTCCAGAACATATCAATACGTGAGTACGATTTGTGTCTGCAGGAATAAAACGAGTAATCCCTTTCCGAACCATGCTGGCAGCGCCAAACATCAAACAATTGCTCGGAGGCCAACAGAGAGGCCAATGAAAGTTGTCGGCCCCGGGCAGGCACCGAGGTGTCAAGCCCCGGGTCGACTACAGAGTTCATATCACCACAAACCACTAAATTACCGTAAACATTACTGGAGATTTCCTTTAGCAGTCTGGATAGAAAACGCTTCTGGTGAGTGTTGGGGGCGTAAACCGCCACTAAAGTTAAAGGCAGCGCATTAAAGTCACCCTGAAGAATGAGAAATCTGCCGTCAGGATCTTGGGTCAGGTTGCGGAGTGAGAAGGAAATCGAGTCTCTCAGAGCAATCATCACGCCTCTTTTCTTCACAGGGGCGCTGGCGAAAAAAAGAGTAGGGAAGTTCTTGTGTGAGAACTTGGGCTGATGGTTAAGCTTGAAGTGAGTCTCCTGGATGCATGCCACGTCAGCTCCACTGTTGCTAAGCTCAGTCCAGAGGGAGAACCGCTTGACAGGGTGATTCAGACCATTAACATTTAAAGAAAGGAACTTGATGGTCATGGTATCTTCAGAGACGTAAATAGGGTCATCTGCATGAGGGCCGAGGGGGGTGCGGGCATGTCAAAGAGCACAAGTCCATCATTCCGACTGGAGTAACAAAACAGGAAGGGAAGGGAAGGCAGGGAGGCTGGGGAAACCAAACAAAGAATAAAAAAGAGTCTAGAGGCAGGTACTACCTGCAACCGAAAAAGAGGGGCCAGTAGGTCGCCAAAACCTTGGCCAGGGACTAACGTTGAGCAGGTGTGTGCGGGTGCTGGAGCTCACCTCCGGGTGAGGAGTGTCTAGAGTTAGAACGTTTACGGGACACCACATGCCATTCGTCCGAGAGGGTCTGTGGCGAAGGAGGTCCGGAGGATCTCGAGGAGGCAGATGGAGGCTCCGGGATGATTCCCCAGCGGTGTAGCAGAGCCATACCTTCCTCCAGTGAAGCAATTGTGACAGTGCGGCCCTGATGGGTGATGGAAAGTTGAGCTGGGTGTTTCCACTTGTGCACTATTTGGTGGTTCCTCAGGGCTTTTGTTATGGTGGCGAGGTTCCTACGCTTCTGGAGCGTGTGCCTGGAGAGGTCCGGCAGTATCTGCACCTGCGGGAAGTCGCCAGGAAGAACTTGGAGTTGCCTTGAGGCCATTAGGATTTTGTCCTTAGTCTGAAAAAAGTGCACCCGAAGAAGGACATCACGAGGCAGGTCTTGTGCTATGAAGTGAGGCTTAGGGATCCTATGGATCCTGTCTATCTCCAATTCAGAGGAAGACAAGGAGGGGATCAATGCCGAGAATAGGTCTGTAGCCATTTTGCGCAGGTGTTGGGGCTGGACAGTTTCCGGGATCCCCCTTAATTTTAAGTTATTTCTACGGGACCTGTCCTCCAGGTCTGCAAGCTTGTCCTTGATCCAGTCAATGTCATCAGTATGACCATTATGGGCTGTAATGAGAGTGTTGAGAGACAAAGTACATTTTGTCATAGAGGATTCAACAGAGTCCACCCTCACCTCGAGCTGCTGGACATCTTTCCTTGTTTGAGAGAGACTCTGCATCACATCTGAGTGCAGAGAGGACCATAGGGAGTGAAGCATTCCTTTCATGAGTGTACCCGAGATCGGGTGGTCCCCCACTGGGAAGGCAGCGAAGGGGTCTGCAGGAGGTGTGCTCATGCCCCCGGGTTCTGGTGGAGAGGATGCCGCCTGCTCCATCTCGCATCGTTGGGATGGATCGGGGGGGGGAGAGCACCAGCGTGGGCGCTGCTTCGCCGGGCTTCTTGAGGAGGGAGAAGGAGGGGTGGAAGCGCCGGAGGAGTTCCCGCTGTCCGGGTTGGCTACTTGCCTGAGCGGTGGCGGCTTGTGGTGTTGGTTCCCGTCCCGGGAAGAAGCACGCTGTGGGGACCTGCCGGCGCCATCTTGTCTGCTGCCCGCCGCGGTGGAGACAAGGAATCCGTCCAGCTTGCGAGATTGCGAGGTGTTCTTTTTATTCTTCATGGTGCCCGGAGGTTCTGCCACGTTCGTGGGGGTGTTTAAACCCGCTGTGAAGGCTGTAGGTGAGCGATGTCCCGGGTGGCCGAGCGGAGCTGAAGATCTATGCGGCCATCTTCAGCGCCGGAAGCCACGCCCCGGCATTTTTTTTTTTTTTTTTTTTTTTTTTTTTTGGCATTTTTTGGGGTTCTTTTGAGGCAGGCAAAACATCTGAACTTGTGTATAGTGGTATATATACACACATAATTATATGTATATAGACACCTAGCCATATATAGGTGTGATAGTAGCAGAAATATATTACTGTATATGATTTCATTAGCGCAAGCATTTATTTCTGCTACTATCAAACCTATATATGTCTAGGTGTGTATATAAATAATATAATAATATTTTACTGATCTGGTGGTCTAGGGCCTCCAAAAATGTGATAGGCGGTCAGGAAATTAGATGCATAATTTATGTGTAATTTTTGCTCCTTGAAAGCCCAAAGGTGATCATTCGATTTTGGGCCCCTCAGTGTGGCTAGACTGTGAAAAAGTCTCACACATGTAGTATCTTCATACTAGGAGGTGTAGTAGAATGTGTTTTGGGGTGTAATTCTAGGTATGCCCATTCTGTATGTGAGAAATAGCTTTGGGGTGTTTGTTTCCCAAAATGAGAAAAAAATAAAATGAAGGTCCTCAGAAGGCCTGAAGGTGCTGCTTGGATCTTGGGTCCCTCTGTGTGACTAGACTATGAAAAAGTCTCACACGTGATATCCTCATACTCAGAAGCAGAATGTGTTTTGGGGTGTAATTCTAAGTATGCCCATGCTGTGTGGGAGAAATAGCTTATTAAACAACTTTTTGTAAAAAAATTAAAGTTCATTTTTATGCCTCATTTTTCAAAAAACTGTGGCAAAATATGAAGTCTTCAATAGACTCCCTATGCCTCTTCGAAAATACCTTGGGGTGTTTTTTTCCCAAAATGAGGAAAATTAGATGCATAAATAAAGGCCCTTAGAAGGCCTGAAGGAGCTCCTTGGATTTTGGTCCCTCTGTGTGGCTAGGCTGTGAAAAAGTCTCACACATGTGGTATCCTCATACTCGGGAGGCATAGAAGAATGTGTTTTGGGATGTAGTTGTAAGTATGTGTGTGTGAGACATAACTCGTAAAATGACAACGTTGTGAAAAATAAAAAATTATTAATTTTTTTCATTTTCCAAAAAAGTGAAAAGAAATTGTGAACTTTAAAGAACTCACTTTGTTTCTTAAAAAATAAATTGGACTGCCTAAATTTATGAAGAAAGATTATTTATTTGCTAAATTTGTCCAGATCTACCTCCCACCTACTGCCCTGCTGAAAGGGAGGGGGCATACAAGCTGCTAAATGGTAGGGCCTTGGTCCGAACAGGAGTGTCACTGGTTCTGGATCTGTACCACGGTCCATCTTCTAAAGATCCCTGTATGTATTCATTGTGCCTTGGGGCATCAGAAGGGGGCGGGACACGTATCCTGTAGCCAAAAAGTAGCTGACAGGAGGCGGAGCTTCACTCACTCTCCTGCAACTCACCTCCTGTTGCGTGGATCGGTTACTAAGAGGCCACGTACTGGTATTGGTCCACGGCTGGTGGGTTGGAGACCTGTGGATTAGACTATTATTGGGATCATTGGCACTAGAGTGGCCTCCAATCACGCCTATTATCATTTTTGTCTAAACAAAGAAATGTGGATCCTCAAGACTGTACCAAAGCCATGGCAAAATGTGACCCTTTCAACCAGGGCTTTTTCTTCTCAGAAAATAGGTGCAGGAACTCAACCACGACCCCCCAAACCCCCCCCCCCCAACACACACAAACCCTCCAAACCGCATCAAATAGTGTCTGTGCTCAAGTTTCACTAACAGTGGGAGGATCCTAAAGGGGTGCTAAATGCCAGGAGTGCATTAGATACCAAGTGCAGAGTTGGGGTGGGGGGTGTACACACAGAGTGCAGAGTTGGGGGTGTGCTACATGCATACAGAATTTGGGGGTGCGTTATGTACATAGTGTAGAGTGCACTGCATACAGACTGCAGAGTTCAGCCTTCTTCCATAGCTGCATCCCCGATCCACATCTCACTTTCACCCTTCTTCAGCTCTGACCTCTGCATGCAACCCCACCTCCACTGCCCCATCTTCCCCACCCTTCCTCCTTAAAAGCTCCACCATCTTCCACATCCATGTCTTACTTTTGTTTCTTTATTAAGCTGAAGCACTCAGCCGGCTCTATTACCTCCCTGTACACTGTAGGGGGCTCCACCTCTCTCACTTGCCAGGAGATCATCCAGGAGGGATGTTTTGATGATAACAGTAGGGGTGTAGGCATCTGCACTGAACCCTGGGCACCTGCATCTCCCTTGTCCTCATCCTGCACCCAGTAGGAGCTGTATAGGAGATCAGATTTGTGGGAGCCGTTGGGAGACAAGCTGTCACTTGTAAATACAGAAGCCGGACTTCTGCAATTATAAGCAATGGTGGTGAGCAGGGAGCAGAGGACCTCAGCCAGAGGTGGTGAGCAGGGAGCAGAGGACCTCAGCCAGAGGTGGTGAGCAGGGAGCAGAGGACCTCAGCCAGAGGTGGTGAGCAGGGAGCAGAGGACCTCAGCCAGAGGTGGTGAGCAGGGAGCAGAGGAACTCAGCCAGGGGTGGTGAGCAGGGAGCAGAGGACCTCAGCCAGAGGTGGTGAGCAGGGAGCAGAGGACCTCAGCCAGAGGTGGTGAGCAGGGAGCAGAGGACCTCAGCCAGAGGTGGTGAGCAGGGAGCAGAGGACCTCAGCCAGAGGTGGTGAGCAGGGAGCAGAGGACCTCAGCCAGGGCTGGTGAGTAGGGATGATTGAACTTTTCAAAAGTTCAGTTCGACCAGAACACCCGAACTTGCCGAAAGTTAGGCCCGGATTTCAGAACCCCATTGAAACCATTTTGAAGCCCTAAAACCCAATAAATGCCCCTAAAAAGTGCCTAGGGTTCTGGGTCATGCCCCAGAGACTATTAATCACACAAAAAAAAGTTCTTAAAAATTGTCATTTTTGATAGAGAGCCAATTATTATAAAAAAAAAAAGAGATTTCTTTGGATTTAGTGTCTGGGGGGTCTAAAAGTTGTACCTGTGAAGTTTCAGCTCTGTAGCATGTCCAGAACAAGAAAAAAAGTTTGTTTGTATTAGAATTAATATAGAACATGATAGGGGCTTCGCCCCTGTCACCCGGCTTTTTGTTGCAGGCGTTTTATCGGGCTTTTTTGAGGACATGTTTGGAGTCAGGCATGACATCTGAACTTCTGTGTAGGGGTATATATACACACACACATGTATGTATATATACACATATATAGGTGTGAAAATAGCAGAACACTATGCTTGCGCTAATGAAATAATTAACAGGCATAGGGCTCCGCTCCTTTCACACCTATATATGTGTATGTGTGTAAATAAACGCCCAGGTGTCTTTTTGCAGGTTTTTTTTTTGGGCATTTTTTGGGGGTCTTTGGAGGCAGGCAAAACATCTGAACTTCTGTATTGGGGTATATATACACACACACTTATATGTATTTATACACATACACATATATAGTTGTTATAGGAGCGGAGACATATGCCTGTTAATTATTTCATTAGCGCAAGCATAGTGTTCTGCTATTTTCACACCTATATGTGTGTATATATACATATAAGTGTGTGTATATATATATACCCCTACACAGAAGTTCAGATGTCATGCCTGACTCCAAACATGTCCTCAAAAAAGTCCAATAAAACGCCCGCAACAAAAAGCAGGGTGACAGGGGCAAAGCAATATCGCTGTTCTATAAGTGTTCTAAGAGAAACAATCTTTTCTCTATAGCGGTCACCCTGACATGGAAGGGTTTGGTCACCCTGCCATAGCAGTCAGAGTCAGTTAACCCTACACTACACTACGGTCCCCTTACACTTAACACTTTCCCTACAGAAACTAGATTATTGAATCTAACTATAGTGGTATATAGTACCCTAACTACACTAGATATCCCTTTCCTCACACTAATAATTGATAAATGACACTTTGAGAGCAGAAGTAACAGAACTGCTTGCAAGATGAAAAACAACATGGGTTTACTTCAGGGAGATCATGTCAAACAAATCTTATAGATTTTTTTGACTGGGTGACTAAAATAATAGACGGTGGAGGTGCAGTAGACATTGCATATCTAGATTTTAGTAAGGCTTTTGACACTGTCCCACATAGAAGACTTATCAATAAACTGCAGTCATTGAGCATGGACTCCCATATCGTTGAGTGGATTAGGCAGTGGCTGAGTGACAGACAACAGAGGGTTGTAGTTAATGGAGAACATTCAGAACAAGGTCATGTTACCAGTGGGGTACCTCAGGGATCTGTACTGGGACCAATTTTGTTTAATATCTTCATAAGTGATATTGCAAAAGGCCTCGATGGTAAGGTTTGTCTTTTTGCTGATGACACAAAGATATGTAACAGGGTTGATGTTCCTGGAGGGAAACGCCAAATGGAAAAGGATTTAGGAAAACTAGAAGAATGGTCAGAACTCTGGCAACTGAAATTTAATGTGGATAAGTGCAAGATAATGCACCTGGGGCGTAAAAACCCAAGGGCAGAATATAGAATATTTGACACAGTCCTGACCTCAGTATCTGAGGAAAGGGATTTAGGAGTAATTATTTCAGAAGACTTAAAGGTGGGAAGACAATGTAATAGAGCAGCACGAAATGCCAGCAGAATGCTTGGATGTATAGGGAGAGGTATAAGCAGTAGAAAGAGAGAAGTGCTTATGCCGCTGTACAGAACACTGGTGAGACCTCACTTGGAGTATTGTGCGCAGTACTGGAGGCCATATCTCCAGAAGGATATAGATACTCTAGAGAGAGTTCAGAGAAGAGATACTAAACTAGTACATGGATTGCAGGAAAAAACTTACCAGGAAAGGATAAAGGACCTTAACATGTATAGCTTGGAAGAAAGAAGAGACAGAGGGGATATGATAGAAACTTTTAAATACATAAAGGGAATCAACTCGGTAAAGGAGGAGAGCATATTTAAAAGAAGAAAAACTACCACAAGAGGACACAGTTTTAAATTAGAGGGGCAAAGGTTTAAAAGTAATATGAGGAAGTATTACTTTACTGAGAGAGTAGTGGATGCATGGAATAACCTTCCTGCAGAAGTGGTAGCTGCAAATACAGTGAAGGAGTTTAAGCATGCATGGGATAGGCATAAGGCTATCCTTCATATAAGATAGGGCCAGGGACTATTCATAGGTTTCAGATATATTGGGCAGACTAGATGGGCCAAATGGTTCTTATCTGCCGACACATTCTATGTTTCTATGTTTCTTCCACTCTCTTCCACAGCCCTGTATTAAAATAATAGAGATTTGGCGGGGCTATGTTATATACTGGGGGGCGTATTCACTACTGATTGGCCTCTGGACCCCCTAGTCACTCCAATCACATTCCTAGCATCCTCCTGCCCCCTCAATTGGCTTTGACTGATGGTTCTGGTCCTATCACGGGCTTTTAAAGCCCAGTTCCTGTCCCATTGCATTTTGGTCGGCTCTGGTTGCCAAATTCCGAACTTTTTCAGCAAAAATTCGGCCGAATTTCGAACAGTCAATGTTCGGGTCGAACTGATGGTCGACTTGAACTGTTTGATCATCCCTAGTGGTGAGCAGGGAGCAGAGGGCCTCAGCCAGAGGTGTTGAGCAGGGAGCAGAGGACCTCAGTCAGAGGTGGTGAGCAGGGAGCAGAGGACCTCAGCGGGAGGTGGTGAGCAGGGAGCAGAGGACCTCAGCCAGAGGTGGTGAGCAGGGAGCAGAGGACCTCAGCCAGAGGTGGTGAGCAGGGAGCAGAGGACCTCAGTCAGAGGTGGTGAGCAGGGAGCAGAGGACCTCAGCGGGAGGTGGTGAGCAGGGAGCAGAGGACCTCAGCCAGAGGTGGTGAGCAGGGAGCAGAGGACCTCAGCCAGAGGTGGTGAGCAGGGAGCAGAGGACCTCAGCCAGAGTGGTGAGCAGGGAGCAGAGGACCTCAGTCAGAGGTGGTGAGCAGGGAGCAGAGGACCTCAGCCAGAGGTGGTGAGCAGGGAGCAGAGGACCTCAGCCAGAGTGGTGAGCAGGGAGCAGAGGACCTCAGTCAGAGGTGGTGAGCAGGGAGCAGAGGACCTCAGTCAGAGGTGGTGAGCAGGGAGCAGAGGACCTCAGTCAGAGGTGGTGAGCAGGGAGCAGAGGACCTTGACCAGAGGTGGTGAGCAGGGAGCAGAGGACCTCAGCCAGAGGTGGTGAGCAGGGAGCAGAGGACCTCAGCCAGAGGTGGTGAGCAGGGAGCAGAGGACCTCAGCCAGAGGTGGTGAGCAGGGAGCAGAGGACCTCAGCCAGAGGTGGTGAGCAGGGAGCAGAGGACCTCAGCCAGGGGTGGTGAGCAGGGAGCAGAGGACCTCAGTCAGAGGTGGTGAGCAGGGAGCAGAGGACCTCAGCGGGAGGTGGTGAGCAGGGAGCAGAGGACCTCAGCCAGAGGTGGTGAGCAGGGAGCAGAGGACCTCAGCCAGAGGTGGTGAGCAGGGAGCAGAGGACCTCAGCCAGAGGTGGTGAGCAGGGAGCAGAGGACCTCAGCCAGAGGTGGTGAGCAGGGAGCAGAGGACCTCAGCCAGGGGTGGTGAGCAGGGAGCAGAGGACCTCAGTCAGAGGTGGTGAGCAGGGAGCAGAGGACCTCAGCCAGAGGTGGTGAGCAGGGAGCAGAGGACCTCAGTCAGAGGTGGTGAGCAGGGAGCAGAGGACCTCAGCGGGAGGTGGTGAG
The DNA here is from genome assembly GCF_965119305.1 of Pelophylax lessonae. Taxonomy (NCBI): domain Eukaryota; kingdom Metazoa; phylum Chordata; class Amphibia; order Anura; family Ranidae; genus Pelophylax; species Pelophylax lessonae. The sequence continues at coordinate 5,391,450 of NC_138768.1, forward strand.
CAGGGAGAAGAGGACCTCAGCCAGAGGTGGTGAGCAGGGAGCAGAGGACCTCAGCCAGAGTGGTGAGCAGGGAGCAGAGGACCTCAGCCAGAGGTGGTGAGCAGGGAGCAGAGGACCTCAGCCAGAGTGGTGAGCAGGGAGCAGAGGACCTCAGCCAGAGGTGGTGAGCAGGGAGCAGAGGACCTCAGCCAGGGGTGGTGAGCAGGGAGCAGAGGACCTCAGCCAGATGTGGTGAGCAGGGAGCAGAGGACCTCAGCCAGAGGTGGTGAGCAGGGAGCAGAGGACCTCAGTCAGAGGTGGTGAGCAGGGAGCAGAGGACCTCAGCGGGAGGTGGTGAGCAGGGAGCAGAGGACCTCAGCCAGAGGTGGTGAGCAGGGAGCAGAGGACCTCAGCCAGAGGTGGTGAGCAGGGAGCAGAGGACCTCAGCCAGAGGTGGTGAGCAGGGAGCAGAGGACCTCAGCCAGAGTGGTGAGCAGGGAGCAGAGGACCTCAGCCAGAGGTGGTGAGTAGGGAGCAGAGGACCTCAGCGGGAGGTGGTGAGCAGGGAGCAGAGGACCTCAGCGGGAGGTGGTGAGCAGGGAGCAGAGGACCTCAGCCAGAGGTGGTGAGCAGGGAGCAGAGGACCTCAGTCAGAGGTGGTGAGCAGGGAGCAGAGGACCTCAGCGGGAGGTGGTGAGCAGGGAGCAGAGGACCTCAGCCAGAGGTGGTGAGCAGGGAGCAGAGGACCTCAGCCAGAGGTGGTGAGCAGGGAGCAGAGGACCTCAGCCAGAGTGGTGAGCAGGGAGCAGAGGACCTCAGTCAGAGGTGGTGAGCAGGGAGCAGAGGACCTCAGCCAGAGGTGGTGAGCAGGGAGCAGAGGACCTCAGCCAGAGTGGTGAGCAGGGAGCAGAGGACCTCAGTCAGAGGTGGTGAGCAGGGAGCAGAGGACCTCAGTCAGAGGTGGTGAGCAGGGAGCAGAGGACCTCAGTCAGAGGTGGTGAGCAGGGAGCAGAGGACCTTGACCAGAGGTGGTGAGCAGGGAGCAGAGGACCTCAGCCAGAGGTGGTGAGCAGGGAGCAGAGGACCTCAGCCAGAGGTGGTGAGCAGGGAGCAGAGGACCTCAGCCAGAGGTGGTGAGCAGGGAGCAGAGGACCTCAGCCAGAGGTGGTGAGCAGGGAGCAGAGGACCTCAGCCAGGGGTGGTGAGCAGGGAGCAGAGGACCTCAGTCAGAGGTGGTGAGCAGGGAGCAGAGGACCTCAGCCAGAGGTGGTGAGCAGGGAGCAGAGGACCTCAGCCAGAGGTGGTGAGCAGGGAGCAGAGGACCTCAGCCAGAGGTGGTGAGCAGGGAGCAGAGGACCTCAGCCAGAGGTGGTGAGCAGGGAGCAGAGGACCTCAGCCAGAGGTGGTGAGCAGGGAGCAGAGGACCTCAGCCAGGGGTGGTGAGCAGGGAGCAGAGGACCTCAGTCAGAGGTGGTGAGCAGGGAGCAGAGGACCTCAGCCAGAGGTGGTGAGCAGGGAGCAGAGGACCTCAGCCAGGGGTGGTGAGCAGGGAGCAGAGGACCTCAGTCAGAGGTGGTGAGCAGGGAGCAGAGGACCTCAGCCAGATGTGGTGAGCAGGGAGCAGAGGACCTCAGCCAGAGGTGGTGAGCAGGGAGCAGAGGACCTCAGTCAGAGGTGGTGAGCAGGGAGCAGAGGACCTCAGCGGGAGGTGGTGAGCAGGGAGAAGAGGACCTCAGCCAGAGGTGGTGAGCAGGGAGCAGAGGACCTCAGCCAGAGTGGTGAGCAGGGAGCAGAGGACCTCAGCCAGAGGTGGTGAGCAGGGAGCAGAGGACCTCAGCCAGAGTGGTGAGCAGGGAGCAGAGGACCTCAGCCAGAGGTGGTGAGCAGGGAGCAGAGGACCTCAGCCAGGGGTGGTGAGCAGGGAGCAGAGGACCTCAGCCAGATGTGGTGAGCAGGGAGCAGAGGACCTCAGCCAGAGGTGGTGAGCAGGGAGCAGAGGACCTCAGTCAGAGGTGGTGAGCAGGGAGCAGAGGACCTCAGCGGGAGGTGGTGAGCAGGGAGCAGAGGACCTCAGCCAGAGGTGGTGAGCAGGGAGCAGAGGACCTCAGCCAGAGGTGGTGAGCAGGGAGCAGAGGACCTCAGCCAGAGGTGGTGAGCAGGGAGCAGAGGACCTCAGCCAGAGTGGTGAGCAGGGAGCAGAGGACCTCAGCCAGAGGTGGTGAGTAGGGAGCAGAGGACCTCAGCCAGAGTGGTGAGCAGGGAGCAGAGGACCTCAGTCAGAGGTGGTGAGCAGGGAGCAGAGGACCTCAGCCAGAGGTGGTGAGCAGGGAGCAGAGGACCTCAGCCAGAGTGGTGAGCAGGGAGCAGAGGACCTCAGTCAGAGGTGGTGAGCAGGGAGCAGAGGACCTCAGTCAGAGGTGGTGAGCAGGGAGCAGAGGACCTCAGTCAGAGGTGGTGAGCAGGGAGCAGAGGACCTTGACCAGAGGTGGTGAGCAGGGAGCAGAGGACCTCAGCCAGAGGTGGTGAGCAGGGAGCAGAGGACCTCAGCCAGAGGTGGTGAGCAGGGAGCAGAGGACCTCAGCCAGAGGTGGTGAGCAGGGAGCAGAGGACCTCAGCCAGAGGTGGTGAGCAGGGAGCAGAGGACCTCAGCCAGGGGTGGTGAGCAGGGAGCAGAGGACCTCAGTCAGAGGTGGTGAGCAGGGAGCAGAGGACCTCAGCCAGAGGTGGTGAGCAGGGAGCAGAGGACCTCAGCCAGAGGTGGTGAGCAGGGAGCAGAGGACCTCAGCCAGAGGTGGTGAGCAGGGAGCAGAGGACCTCAGCCAGAGGTGGTGAGCAGGGAGCAGAGGACCTCAGCCAGGGGTGGTGAGCAGGGAGCAGAGGACCTCAGTCAGAGGTGGTGAGCAGGGAGCAGAGGACCTCAGCCAGAGGTGGTGAGCAGGGAGCAGAGGACCTCAGCCAGAGGTGGTGAGCAGGGAGCAGAGGACCTCAGCCAGAGGTGGTGAGCAGGGAGCAGAGGACCTCAGCCAGAGGTGGTGAGCAGGGAGCAGAGGACCTCAGCCAGAGGTGGTGAGCAGGGAGCAGAGGACCTCAGCCAGGGGTGGTGAGCAGGGAGCAGAGGACCTCAGTCAGAGGTGGTGAGCAGGGAGCAGAGGACCTCAGCCAGAGGTGGTGAGCAGGGAGCAGAGGACCTCAGCCAGGGGTTGTGAGCAGGGAGCAGAGGACCTCAGTCAGAGGTGGTGAGCAGGGAGCAGAGGACCTCAGCCAGAGGTGGTGAGCAGGGAGCAGAGGACCTCAGCCAGAGGTGGTGAGCAGGGAGCAGAGGACCTCAGCCAGAGGTGGTGAGCAGGGAGCAGAGGACCTCAGCCAGGGGTGGTGAGCAGGGAGCAGAGGACCTCAGCCAGAGGTGGTGAGCAGGGAGCAGAGGACCTCAGCCAGAGGTAGTGAGCAGGGAGCAGAGGACCTCAGTCAGAGGTGGTGAGCAGGGAGCAGAGGACCTCAGTCAGAGGTGGTGAGCAGGGAGCAGAGGACCTCAGCCAGAGGTGGTGAGCAGGGAGCAGAGGACCTCAGCCAGAGGTGGTGAGCAGGGAGCAGAGGACCTCAGCCAGAGGTGGTGAGCAGGGAGCAGAGGACCTCAGTCAGAGGTGGTGAGCAGGGAGCAGAGGACCTCAGCCAGAGGTGATGAGCAGGGAGCAGAGGACCTCAGCCAGAGGTGGTGAGCAGGGAGCAGAGGACCTCAGTCAGAGGTGGTGAGCAGGGAGCAGAGGACCTCAGTCAGAGGTGGTGAGCAGGGAGCAGAGGACCTCAGCCAGAGGTGGTGAGCAGGGAGCAGAGGACCTCAGCCAGAGGTGGTGAGCAGGGAGCAGAGGACCTCAGTCAGAGGTGGTGAGCAGGGAGCAGAGGACCTCAGCCAGAGGTGGTGAGCAGGGAGCAGAGGACCTCAGCCAGAGGTGGTGAGCAGGGAGCAGAGGACCTTGACCAGAGGTGGTGAGCAGGGAGCAGAGGACCTCAGCCAGAGGTGGTGAGCAGGGAGCAGAGGACCTCAGCCAGAGGTGGTGAGCAGGGAGCAGAGGACCTCAGCCAGAGGTGGTGAGCAGGGAGCAGAGGACCTCAGTCAGAGGTGGTGAGCAGGGAGCAGAGGACCTCAGTCAGAGGTGGTGAGCAGGGAGCAGAGGACCTCAGTCAGAGGTGGTGAGCAGGGAGCAGAGGACCTCAGTCAGAGGTGGTGAGCAGGGAGCAGAGGACCTCAGCCAGAGGTGGTGAGCAGGGAGCAGAGGACCTCAGCCAGAGGTGGTGAGCAGGGAGCAGAGGACCTCAGTCAGAGGTGGTGAGCAGGGAGCAGAGGACCTCAGCCAGAGGTGGTGAGCAGGGAGCAGAGGACCTCAGTCAGAGGTGGTGAGCAGGGAGCAGAGGACCTCAGTCAGAGGTGGTGAGCAGGGAGCAGAGGACCTCAGCCAGAGGTGGTGAGCAGGGAGCAGAGGACCTCAGCCAGAGGTGGTGAGCAGGGAGCAGAGGACCTCAGTCAGAGGTGGTGAGCAGGGAGCAGAGGACCTCAGTCAGAGGTGGTGAGCAGGGAGCAGAGGACCTCAGCCAGAGGTGGTGAGCAGGGAGCAGAGGACCTCAGCCAGAGGTGGTGAGCAGGGAGCAGAGGACCTCAGCCAGGGGTGGTGAGCAGGGAGCAGAGGACCTCAGCCAGAGGTGGTGAGCAGGGAGCAGAGGACCTCAGCCAGAGGTGGTGAGCAGGGAGCAGAGGACCTCAGTCAGAGGTGGTGAGCAGGGAGCAGAGGACCTCAGCCAGAGGTGGTGAGCAGGGAGCAGAGGACCTCAGCCAGAGGTGGTGAGCAGGGAGCAGAGGACCTCAGTCAGAGGTGGTGAGCAGGGAGCAGAGGACCTCAGTCAGAGGTGGTGAGCAGGGAGCAGAGGACCTCAGCCAGAGGTGGTGAGCAGGGAGCAGAGGACCTCAGCCAGAGGTGGTGAGCAGGGAGCAGAGGACCTCAGCCAGGGGTGGTGAGCAGGGAGCAGAGGACCTCAGCCAGAGGTGGTGAGCAGGGAGCAGAGGACCTCAGCCAGAGGTGGTGAGCAGGGAGCAGAGGACCTCAGTCAGAGGTGGTGAGCAGGGAGCAGAGGACCTCAGTCAGAGGTGGTGAGCAGGGAGCAGAGGACCTCAGCCAGAGGTGGTGAGCAGGGAGCAGAGGACCTCAGCCAGAGGTGGTGAGCAGGGAGCAGAGGACCTCAGCCAGGGGTGGTGAGCAGGGAGCAGAGGACCTCAGCCAGAGGTGGTGAGCAGGGAGCAGAGGACCTCAGCCAGAGGTGGTGAGCAGGGAGCAGAGGACCTCAGCCAGAGGTGGTGAGCAGGGAGCAGAGGACCTCAGCCAGAGGTGGTGAGCAGGGAGCAGAGGACCTCAGCCAGAGGTGGTGGTTCCACCAAATTCCAGCTGAAAAAAAAAGCCCTGATTTCAACTAAATGGTGTTATGCCAAAACCACATGCAATGCTCATGTTTGTGGAGCAGTGGGTCGGAATTTCGGGGTCTAGCAGGTGCGGAGGAGGAAGATATTGTCAAATTTTGTGTCGGGGACTTTTCTGTGTCCCCTATGTGGTCACACGGGCCCTAGCATACAATGACAGATATCTGATTTGTAGGAGAAGAAGAGGTTAAGCCTTCAGCCTGCAGAGGATTGATATTATTAGAGAGGTTTCCATTCTATAATAATCTCAGATATTGTATATAAAGTGCGGGAGAAGATCGCTCCGGGGTGGAGGACGCACACAGCTCCCAGTGAGCTCCTCTCCCATGGACGGAGTCCTGCTCCTCATTCTCCTCTCTGGGTCGCTGCTCACCATCCAGGGATTCGTTCACCCATATCACTATGGGAAGGTTCCTGTCTGTCATCTGATTGGTCGAAGCCCTTGGTTTGAATACGAATATTTCCAGCCAGGAGATGTGATGATTGGAGGATTGGTCTCTGTGCACCCCGACATCACACCAATGGAAGGAACCGGCAATGAGATGTCTTATATGTGTCAGCAGTGAGTATATCACCGTCTGCATGGAGTGTGTATGATCTCTCTGTCTGCATGGAGTGTGTATGATCTCTCTGTCTCTGTCTGCATGGAGTGTGTATGATCTCTCTGTCTGCATGGAGTGTGTATGATCTCTCTGCCTGCATGGAGTGTGTATGATCTCTCTGCCTCTGTCTGCATAGAGTGTGTATGATCTCTCTGCCTGCATGGAGTGTGTATGATCTCTCTGTCTGCATGGAGTGTGTATGATCTCTCTGCCTGCATGGAGTGTGTATGATCTCTCTGTCTGCATGGAGTGTGTATGATCTCTCTGTCTGCATGGAGTGTGTATGATCTCTCCGCCTCTGTCTGCATGGAGTGTGCATGATCGCTCTGTCTGCATGGAGTGTGTATGATCTCTCTGCCTCTGTCTGCATGGAGTGTGTATGATCTCTCTGCCTCTGTCTGCATGGAGTGTGTATGATCGCTCTGTCTGCATGGAGTGTGTATGATCTCTCTGCCTCTGTCTGCATGGAGTGTGTATGATCTCTCTGCCTGCATGGAGTGTGTATGATCTCTCCGTCTGCATGGAGTGTGTATGATCTCTCTGCCTCTGTCTGCATAGAGTGTGTATGATCTCTCTGTCTGCATGGAGTGTGTATGATCTCTCTGTCTGCATGGAGTGTGTATGATCTCTCCGTCTGCATGGAGTGTGTATGATCTCTCCGTCTCTGTCTGCATGGAGTGTGTATGATCTCTCTGTCTGCATGGAGTGTGTATGATCTCTCTGTCTGCATGGAGTGTGTATGATCTCTCTGCCTGCATGGAGTATGTATGATCTCTCTGTCTCTGTCTGCATGGAGTGTGTATGATCTCTCTGTCTCTGTCTGCATGGAGTGTGTATGATCTCTCTGTCTCTGTCTGCATGGAGTGTGTATGATCTCTCTGTCTGCATGGAGTGTGTATGATCTCTCTGTCTGCATGGAGTGTGTATGATCTCTCTGTCTGCATGGAGTGTGTATGATCTCTCTGTCTGCATGGAGTGTGTATGATCTCTCCGCCTCTGTCTGCATGGAGTGTGCATGATCGCTCTGTCTGCATGGAGTGTGTATGATCTCTCTGCCTCTGTCTGCATGGAGTGTGTATGATCTCTCTGCCTCTGTCTGCATGGAGTGTGTATGATCGCTCTGTCTGCATGGAGTGTGTATGATCTCTCTGCCTCTGTCTGCATGGAGTGTGTATGATCTCTCTACCTCTGTCTGCATGGAGTGTGTATGATGTCTCTGCCTGCATGGAGTGTGTATGGTGTCTCTGCCTCTGTCTGCATGGAGTGTGTATGATGTCTCTGCCTGCATGGAGTGTGTATGATCTCTCTGCCTGCATGGAGTGTGTATGATCTCTCTGTCTGCATGGAGTGTGTATGACCTCTCGGCCTCTGTCTGCATGGAATGTGTATGATCTCTCTGCCTCTGTCTGCATGGAGTGTGTATGATCTCTCTGTCTGCATGGAGTGTGTATGATCTCTCCGTCTGCATGGGGTTGTGTATGATCTCTGTCTGCGTGGAGTGTGTATGATCTCTCTGCCTGCATGGAGTGTGTATGATCTCTCCGTCTGCATGGGGTGTGTATGATCTCTCTGTCTGCATGGAGTGTGTATGATCTCTCTGCCTCACACTGCATGGAGTGTGTATGGTCTCTCTGTCTGCATGGAGTGTGTATGACCTCTCTGCCTCTGTCTGCATGGAGTGTGTATGATGTCTCTGTCTCTATATACCCCCCTCCCCTTCCCCCTCTCTATACACACTATATTACCAAAAGTATTGGAACGCCGCCCTTTACACACAGATGACCTTTAATGACCCCCCAGTCTTAGTCCGTAGGGTTCAATATTGAGTTGGCTCCACCCTTTGCAGCTATAACAGCTTCAACTCTTCTGGGAAGGCCGTCCACAAGGTTTAGGAGTGTCTATGGGAATGTTTCACCATTCTTCCAGAAGAGCATTTGTGACGTCAGACACTGATGTTTGATGAGAAGGCCTGGCTCGCAGTTTCTGCTCTAATTCATCCCAAAGGTGTTCTATGGGGTTGAGGTCAGGACTCTGTGCAGGCCAGTCAAGTTCCTCCACCCCAAACTCATCCATGTCTTTATGGACCTTGCTTTGTGCATTGGTGTGCAGTCATGTTGGAACAGGGAGGGGCCATGCCCAAACTCCTCCCACAAAGTTGGGAGCATGAAATTGTCCAAAATGTCTTGGTATGCTGACGCCTTAAGAGTTTCCTTCACTGGAACTAAGGGGCCAAACCCAACCCCTGAAAAACAACCCCCACCCCATAATCCCCCCTCCACCACACCATAACCCCCCCCCCCCCCCCCATCCAGCAAATGATTTGGAGCAGTGTACAAAGCAAGGTCCATAAAGACATGGATGAGAGAGTTTGGGGTGAAGGAACTTGACCGACCTGCACAGAGTCCTGACCTCAACCCGATAGAACACCTTTGGGATGAATAAGAGTGGAGACTGAGAGCCAGGCCTTCTCATCCAACATCAGTGGCTGACCTCACAAGTGCACTTCTGGAAGAATGGTGAAACATTCCCATAGACACTCCTAAACCTTGTAGACAGCCTTCCCAGAAGAGTTGAAGCTGTTATAGCTGCAAAGGGTGGAGCCAACTCAATATTGATCTCTACGGACTAAGACTGGGGGGTCATTAAAGTTCATGTGTGTGTAAAGGCCGGCGTCCCAATACTTTTGGAAATTTATTGTATATAATATGACATCATCACCTCCCCCCAAGTGACATCATCCTATGACTACACCCCTGAATCTCTCCAATGATAAGGGTAAAGATTTACATTGAGGAATCCCGGAATCGTCCTCTAAGGTAAGAATTTGGGTTGTCGGTAATTTTCTGTTCTGTATAAACGCTCCACAATCAGGATTGGAGACGTCTGCAGAGGAAAACAGCTAAAAAAAGTTCAAAGGGTGTTTGTTATCTTCACTGAACCCCGGGCTGTCACATGCAGCATCTGACAAAAGTAAGTACACCCCTCCCATGTGACAACACTGAAGAAATGAGACTTTGCTACAATGTAAAGTAGTGAGTGTACAGCTTGTATAACAGTGTAAATTTACTGTCCCCTTAAAATAACTCAACACACAGCCATTAATGTCTAAACCACTGGCAACAAAAGTGAGTACACCCCTAAGTGACAATCTCCAAATTGAGCCCAATTAGCCATTTCCCCTCCCCCGGTGTCGTGTGACTCGTTAGGCCCCTTTCACACATACGGTTCAGTTCATCAGTTCAGTCACGTCAAAATGTATCCGTTTTTCATCCATTTGTCAATCCGATTTTTTTTTTTACATCGACTACCAATGCAAAAACGGATGAAAAACGGACCGTTTGTCCGTTTTTCGTCCGATCCGTTTTTTTGACGGATGAAAAATAGGGCTTTCATCCGTACCAAAAAACGGACATTGACGGAAGCGGATGAAAACGGATGTTAAAGGATGATCATCCGTTGTCATCCATTTTTACATAGAGGTGCATTGATGTCCATTATTCATCCATTATTCATCCATTTTTCATCCGTTTTTTTAAATCCACTATCAATGCAAAAATGGATGAAAAAAGGACCGTTTGTCTGTTTACATCCATTTTCCGTCCTATCCGTTTTTTAGGGCATTCATCCGTACTAAAAAAACGGACATTGACGGAAGCGGATGAATACGGATGTTAACGAATGATCATCCGTTGTCATCCGTTTTTACATCGAGGTGCATTGATGTCCATTTTTCATCCGTTTTTTGTTCGTTTTTCAACCTTTTTATCATTATTTTTCATTTTTTTCATCTGTTTTTCATCCATTTTTCATCCATTTTTCATCCATTTTTCATCCATTTTTCCTCCATTTTTCATCCATTTTTCATCTGTTTTTCATCCATTTTTCGTCCGTTTTTCATCCATTTTTCGTCCGTTTTTCATCCATTTTTCATCCATTTTTCATCCGTTTTTCATCCATTTTTCATCCGTTTTTCATCCATTTTTCATCCATTTGTTTACATCCACTATCAATGCAAAAACAGATGAAAAGAGGACCGTTTGTCCGTTTACATCCATTTTTCGTCCAATCCTATTTTTTAGCTCAAGAAAAATAGGGCTTTCATCCGTTAAAAAAAAAAACTGATATTGACGGAAGCGGATGAAAATGGATGTTAAAGGATGATCATCCATTGTCATCCGTTTTTACATAGAGGTGCATTGATGTCCATTTTTCATCCATTATTTGTTCGTCTTTCGTCCGTTTTTCGTTCATTTTTCGTCCATTTTTCATCCATTTTCCATCCATTTTTCATCCGTTTTTCGTCCATTTTTCATCAATTTTTCATCCATTTGTTTACATCCACTATCAATGCAAAAACAGATGAAAAAAAGGACAGTTTGTCCGTTTACATCCATTTTTCGTCCAATCCGTTTTTTTAGCAGAAGGAAAAAAGGGCATTCATCCATTAAACAAAAACTGATATTGGCGGAAGCGGATGAAAACGAATGTGAAAGAATGATCATCCGTTGTCATCCGTTTTTACATAGATGTCCATTTTTCATCCATTTTTTGTTCGTCTTTCGACCGTTTTTCGTTCATTTTTCGCCCATTTTTCATCCATTTTCCATCCATTTTTCATCCGTTTTTCGTCCATTTTTCATCAATTTTTCATCCATTTTTTTATCCGTTTTTCGTCCGTTTTTCGTCCATTTGTTTACATCCACTATCAATGCAAAAACAGATGAAAAGAGGACCGTTTGTCCGTTTACATCCATTTTTTGTCCAATCCTATTTTTTAGCGGAAGAAAAATAGGGCTTTCATTCGTTAAAAAAAAAAAACTGATATTGACGGAAGCGGATGAAAATGGATGTTAAAGGATGATCATCCGTTGTCATCCATTTTTACATAGAGGTGCATTGATGTCCATTTTTCATCCGTCAACGGATGGATGAAAAACGGACAAACAGAGGCTCCTCTCACACAGTCCGCTATCCGGCGCGGTCTATTCTCTGCTCAGCAGGGGGGCAGAGTAAGTAGATACCCAACATGTCATGCTTCAAAATTGCGCACGCTCCCGGAATGGCGACAAACTTTGGTCACCATAGGCAACATTTTAGAGTTACAGAGGAGGTCCAGGGCTCAAATTATTTCTCTCGCTCTAGCAATCGCAGCGATACCTCACATGTGTGGTTTGAACACCGTTTACATATGTGGGCGGAACTTCCATATGCGTTTGATTCTGCGCGCAAGATAACAGCTTGAATTTTTTTTTCTATTTATTTTATTTTATATTTTTTTATTTTTACACATTTTTATTCCTATTAAAAGGATTGTAACCATCCCTTGTAATAGAAATAGGCATGGGTCCTCTTTATTGTGAGATCTGGGGTCAAAAAGACCTCACACCTCACAACTACACTAAAAAGGGAAAAAAAAAAACAGCCCTTTAAACCGGTTGCTAGGCAATGACGTTTGACGTAGCTCCGGTCCTCCAAGACCATAGAGTCGAGTGAGAGCCATCTTGCCCTCACTCGACTTCCTGTCTCTGAGGATCTGGGACCGGATCGTTTTCCCCGCTGCCGGCGGGCCAGTAAGCGGGAAAAATGGCCGGGATGTGGCGGGAGGGGGGGGGCACCTTTTCCACCGCACCATAAGGGTGATCCCGCAGCGAATCCGCCACTGGCATCACCCTTATCTGAAAGCCGATCGCCCACTGTTTTAAAAAATACCGGGGTTATGGCAGCTATCTGCTGTCATAACCCTGGTATTTAGCATCAAAGGACCGACATAAATTGACAAGGGGGGGGTCGGTAAGTGGTTAAATGAAACTACAGCAGCAGGAGGGGGGGCACTGACACAGAATCAGACAGGGAGGGAGGGAAGGGGGAGAGGACAGAGGAGGACAGTGCAGGGAGAGGGGGGAGAGGACAGAGGAGGACAGCGCAGGGAGGGAGGGGAGAGAGAGGACAGAGGAGGACAGTGCAGGGAGGGAGTGGAGAGAGAGGACAGAGGAGGACAGTGCAGGGAGGGAGGGGGGAAGAGAGGACAGAGGAGGACAGTGCAGGGAGGGAGGGAGGGGGAGAGAGGACAGAGGAGGACAGTGCAGGGAGGGAGGGAGGGGGAGAGAGGACAGAGGAGGACAGTGCAGGGAGGGAGGGAGGGGGAGAGAGGACAGAGGAGGACAGTGCAGGGAGGGAGGGGGAAGAGAGGACAGAGGAGGACAGTGCAGGGAGGGAGGGAGGGGGAGAGAGGACAGAGGAGGACAGTGCAGGGAGGGAGGGAGGGGGAGAGAGGACAGAGGAGGACAGTGCAGGGAGGGAGGGAGGGGGAGAGAGGACAGAGGAGGACAGTGCAGGGAGGGAGGGAGGGGGAGAGAGGACAGAGGAGGACAGTGCAGGGAGGGAGGGGGAAGAGAGGACAGAGGAGGACAGTGCAGGGAGGGAGGGGGAAGAGAGGACAGAGGAGGACAGTGTAGGGAGGGAGGGAGGGGGAGAGGGGACAGAGGAGGACAGTGCAGGGAGGGAGGGAGGGGGAGAGGGGACAGAGGAGGACAGTGCAGGGAGGGAGGGAGGGGGGAGAGAGGACAGAGGAGGACAGTGCAGGGAGGGAGGGAGGGGGAGAGAGGACAGAGGAGGACAGTGCAGGGAGGGAGGGAGGGGGGAGAGAGGACAGAGGAGGACAGTGCAGGGAGGGAGGGGGAGAGAGGACAGAGGAGGACAGTGCAGGGAGGGAGGGAGGGGGAGAGAGGACAGAGGAGGCCAGTGCAGGGAGGGAGGGGGAGAGAGGACAGAGGAAGACAGTGCAGGGAGGGAGGGACGGGGGAGAGAGGACAGAGGAGGACAGTGCAGGGAGGGGGGAGAGAGGACAGAGGACAGATGAGGACAGTGCAGGGAGGGGGCAGAGAGGACAGAGGAGGACAGTGCAGGGAGGGAGGTGCGGGGGAGAGAGGACAGAGGAGGACAGTGCAGGGAGGGAGGGGAGAGAGGACAGAGGAGGACAGTTCAGGGAGGGAGGGGAGAGAGAGGACAGAGGAGGACAGTGCAGGGAGGGAGGTGCGAGGGAGAGAGGACAGAGGAGGACAGTGCAGGGAGGGAGGGGAGAGAGAGGACAGAGGAGGACAGTGCAGGGAGGGAGGGACGGGGGAGAGAGGACAGTGCAGGGAGGGAGGGGAGAGAGAGGACAGAGGAGGACAGTGCAGGGCTGTGGATGACAAAGACACATAGACTGACCACGGTGTCAGGGCTCAGCAGCCATTATATACTGTGGTCAGTTTACAGAGGAAAGGACATAACCAGTCAGGATCAGCCAGGTATTTTAGGCGATAGAAGCTCTGTGCTGTATAACATGCTTTGCAATGGATCAATATTTATTTTTTTAGGTTAACAAACACTTTAAAAATAAATTCAGCCGTTTCCCCTTTAAAAATAAATGCTCGAAAGTCGCGATCGCTCGCTCGGTGACTGATGTTGCCTTCATGACATTGTCGAAAAGGGGCGGAGCATGGGTAACCTTAAAATTATGCCCCCCCCTGAAAAAAGTTCTGCGAACACCCATGAGCGCATCTACTGATAAAGTGCATGTGCAAACAATTTCATCAAAGCATGTAAAAATCTGAGAGTGGATGTGCAAACCATGCGTATAACGTGCACACCGTGCGCTCACAGGGAAGGGATACCCAGAAGACGGATGCCGGCATCGGCCCGGAGGGTACAGTGGGAGGACATCAGGGGATCGTTGGGACAAGGTAAGTGTCACTATAGGGTAATCCCGAATGTGGCTCAGGGTTACCGCTTTTGGTACTGAAAATTAACCCCGAGCCGCAACAGCTTTAATAATAAAGTAGTAACTTACAGTTACATGGATGAATACAGATGGACCGGAGTGTCCCAGAGTAAATGCAGCGAAGATATTCCCAACTTCCGGTCACGGCTGTAGACCGAATGTGACGTCACCCAGCTCCTCCCGAGGTCACCCAGCTCCTCCCGACGTGTTTCGTCACAATGGGTTCAAGTGATCCTGTGATCCTGCTATTTAGGAACACGGATCTCTGTGTTCTTCTAGTGAGTCCATACCCTACACAGTTAGAAAGCACTCACTTAACCCTTTGATCGCCCCTGATGTTAACCCCTTCCCTGCCAGAGTCATTAGTGCAGTGACAGTGCATATTTTTAGCACTGATTACTGTAGTAATGTCACTGGTACCCCCCAAAAATGTCAGTTAGGTGTCTGCTCTGTCCGTCGCAATGTGGCAGCCCCGCAAAAAAAAAATCTCAGATCGCCACCATTACTAGTAAAAAAATAAAATTTAATTTAATTTTAAATATAATTTTAAATATAATTTTAAATATAATTGCCATTAATCTACCCCCTAGTTTGTAGACGCGATAACTTTTTCTCAAACCAATCAAAATACCCTTATTGTGATTTTTTTTTTTTTTTACCAAAAATATGTAGCAGAATACAAATTGGTTCTAAAATGATGAAAAACGAATATTGTTTTTTTTTTTTTTTTCTTTTCAGAATTGTCGCTCTTTTTTTTGGTTTATAGTGCAAAAAATAAAAATCGCACAGGTGATCAAATACCACCAAAAGAAAGCTCTGTTTGTAGGGAAAAAAGGACATCAATTTTATTCGGGTACAGCGTCGCACGACCGCGCAATTGTCAGTTAAAATAACGCAGTGCCAAATCTCAAAAAATGGCCTGGTCATTAAGGGGGTAAATCCTTCCGGTTCAGAAGTGGTTAAAGTGATTGTAACAGCCCGGATCCTCCTCTTCTCAGGCTCTTTTTTCTGTGCTCCTGGCTCCTCCCTCCTGTTGAGTGCCCCCACCGCAACCAGCTTGCTATGGGGGCACCCGAGCCGAGTCACAGCTCCCTGTGTCCATTCAGACATGGAGCTGCTGTTCAGCCCCGCCCCCCTCTCTCTCCTGACTGGCTAACTGACTTTTATTGACAGCAACAGGAGCCAATGGCACTGCAGCTATGTCTCAGTCAATCAGGAGAGAGAGTACCGGACGGCTGAGGGACTGATAGACATTGCTGCATAGAGATGGGGCTCAGGTAAGTATTAGGGGGGCTGGGGGGGGGGGGGGGCTGTTACACACAGAAGGATTTTTAGCTTAATGTATAGAATGCACCTTCTGCCTTTACAATCCCTTTAACCACTTCAGCCCCAGAAGGTTTTACCCCCCCTTAATGACCAGGCCATTTTTTGCTATTCGGCACTGCGTTACTCTACCTGAAAATTGGGCAGTCGTGCGACGCTGTACCCAAATAACATTTATGACCTTTTCTTCCTACAAACAGAGCTTTATTTTGGTGATATTTGATAACCTCTGCGCTTTTTATTTTTTGCTCTATAAACAAAAAAAGAGCGACAATTCTGAAAAAAAAACAAAACAAAACAATATTTCTTACTTAACCACTTAAGCCCCGGAAGATTTTACCCCTTTCCTGAGCAGGGCCTATTTTGCGATTCGGCACTGCGTGACTTAAAGGACAATTGCGCGGTCGTGCGACGCTGTACCTAAACGAATTTGACTTCCTTTTTTTCCCACAAACAGAGCTTTCTTTTGGCGGTATTTGATCAACTGTGCGATTTTTTGATCATGCGCTATAAACAAAAAAAGAGCGTCAATTTTGCAAAAATAACAATATTTTTCACATTTTTTTATATGAAATTCCCCCCAAAAAAATGTAAAAATCAAAATTTTTTAACATTTTCAGCCAATTTGTTTTCTGCTACATATGTTTGGTAAAAAAAAATCGCAATAAGCGTATTTTGATTGGTTTGCGCAAAAGTTATCGGAAAGATTTTTGTCATTTTTTTTTTTTTTAAACTCAAAGTTTTTCATCATTTTAGGCCAATTTGTATTCTGCTACATATTTTTGGTAAAAAAAAATAAAAATCACAATAAGGGTATTTTTGAAAAAAAGTTATCGCGTCTACTAACTAGGGGGTAGATTAATGGCAGTTTTTTTAAATTTTTTTTTTTTTTTACTAGTAATGGCGGTGATCTGCGATTTTTTGCGGTACTGTGACATTGCAGCGGACAGATCGGACCCTTGGCTGACATTTTTGACACTTTTGTGGTTACCAATGACATTACTGCAGTAATCAGTGCTATACATATGCACTGTTACTGTGAAATTACACTGGCAGTGAAGGGGTTAACTTTTTTTGAGAGGGAGGGGCTGTGTGTGTCCCTAGGGGCGTGATTCTAACTGTGATTGGCTGTGGCTTGAGGTGTATGAACACTGATCAACGGTCCTACATAGTAGAACCGTGTGATCATTGTTTCTACACAGGGGAGAATGACAGGCGGCTTTGTTTACATCAGCCGCTCCGCCTTTCTCCCTCTGTACCGACGATCGCCGAGTGACCGCGCAGGAGCTCCCGAGACCCTCACAGGCTAGCGATGTAGCCCTTCGTCGCTTTGCCTGTGAGGGGCTGACTGCCGCAGTAAATAGTCGTGCGGTGGTCGGCAATCGGTTAAATTACAGTATACTGTATTTTCCCGTAGTTTGTAGACGCAATAACTTTTGCGCAAACCAATCAATATACGCTTATTGCGTGTTTTTTTTTTTTTTTTTTTTACCAATAATATGTAGCAGAAAACAAATTGGCCTAAAATGTTAAAACATTTTGATTTTGAGTTTTTTTGGGGGGGAATGTTATATATCAGAATGTGAAAAATATTGTTATTTTTTTTCAGAATTGTCGCTCTTTTTTTGTTTATAGCGCAAACAATAAAAATCGCAGAGGTGATCAAATACCACCAAAAGAAAACTTTATTTATGGGAAAAAAAGGACATCAATTGTATTTGGGTTCAGCGTCGCACGACTGCAAAATTGTCAGTTAAAATAATGCAGTGCCGAATCGCAAAAAAAAAAAAAAAGTGACAATTCTGAAAAAAAAAAAAGCAATATTTTTCACATTTTGGTATATAACATTCCTAATAAAAAAAAAAAAAAAATTAAAAAAATCAAATGTTTTCATCATTTTAGGCCAATTTGTGTTCTGCTACATATTTTTGGTAAAAAAAAAAAAAATCCCAATAAGTGTTTATTGATTGGTTTGCGCAAAAGTTATCACGTCTACAAACTATTTATTTATTTTTTTTACTAGTAATGGCGGTGATCTGCGATTTTCTAGTGGGACTGCGACATTGCGGCGGACAGATCGGACCCTTAACTGACATTTTTGACACTTTTGGGGGACCAGTGACATTACTACAGTAATCAGTGCTAAAAATATGTACTGTTACTATACTAATGACACTGGCAGGGAAGGGGTTAACCTAGGGGAGATCAAAGGGTTAAGTGTGTACCTAGGGTTGTGTTTACTAACTGTATGGGGGAGGGACTTGTGAAACGACCATAGAGACCTGTGATCCTATATAGAAGGACCAAAGGGTTAAATATGTACCTAGGGGTGTGTCTACTAAATTTATGGGGGAGGGACTTGTGAAATGACCATAGAGCAACTGTATGGGGGAGGGACTTGTGAAATGACCATAGAGAAACTGTATAGGGGAGGACTTGTGAAATGACCATAGAGACCTGTGATCCTATATATAAGGACCAAAAGGTTAAATATGTACCTAGGGGTGTGTCTACTAAATTTATGGGGGAGGAACTTGTGAAATGACCATAGAGCAACTGTATGGGGGAGGGACTTGTGAAATGACCATAGAGACCTGTGATCCTATATAGAAGGACCAAAGGGTTAAATATGTACCTAGGGGTGTGTTTACTATCTTTATGGGGGAGGGACTTGTGAAATGACCATAGAGCAACTGTATGGGGGAGGGACTTGTGAAATGACCATAGAGAAACTGTATAGGGGAGGGACTTGTGAAACGACCATAGAGACCTGTGATCCTATATAGAAGGACCAAAGGGTTAAATATGTACCTAGGGGTGTGTCTACTAACTTTATGGGGGAGGGACTTGTGAAATGACCATAGAGCAACTGTATGGGGGAGGGACTTGTGAAATGACCATAGAGACCTGTGATCCTATATAGAAGGAGCTCTGTGGTCTTTTCAGGGAGAAGAACGGTCGGCTGTGTTTACAACATCCGACCGTCCTTCTCTCTCAGCGGGGAGCGATCGCGGGTGCCCGAGCTCGTGGAACCCAGCGGCGTACGCTTGCCCCGCAGCACCACGCGTGCTGACGTAGTACTACGTTGGTTTCGTGCAGCAGAGCCAGCCTGCCGCAGTAAAACGGTCAGCAAGTGGTTAAAGAACTAGCAAGTTTTTTTTTTTCATTTTAAAGTGATTGTAAAGTCTCAATTTCTATTCTTTAAAATAACGATCATGTTACTCTTCCCTCCTTTGGGCAGTTGGTTTTGCACAGAGCAGCCCGGCTCCTCCTCCTCTTCTCGGGTCTCTCTTTGGCTCTCCTGGCCCCTCCCACCTGTTGAGTGCCCCCACCGGTTGCGGTTTGCTATGGGGGCACCCCAGCCGAGCTGCAGCTCCGTCTGTCCATTCAGACACGGGACTTTACTATATTCACTTTCTTCGGATTTAACTTCATTTCTTACCCTATTTACTATTGTGCTGTGCGTCTCACAGTGAGGGCGCCGCTGTTCTGTGTATAATATTTATCTTTGAATAGCGCCCGCTTTTTTTTTTTTCTCTTTTTTTATGTCTGTCAATTTTTAAAACAAGGGGTGGGGGGGGGAGCTGGAAAAAAAAAAATCCGGACATTTTTAAAGTAATGTAAAGCAGGGAAGAGACCGGCTTTTAAGGAAACATTGAGGGTAACATGGGGGGAAAACACACGTTTTTAACCACTTCCCGCCCGCCATATAGCAGAATGACAGCCGGAAAGTGGTTAATTTATCCTGACTGGGCATCACATAACGTCCAGCAGGATAAGCCGCTCTGCGCACCCGCGAGAGGGCGCGCAGAGTGCCGATCGGTGGTGCGGTGTGTCACTCTGACTCACCGAATCTCTAATCCCGGTAAATAGCCAATGACGTAGGCTCTTTATCATGTGATCAGCTGTGACCAATCACAGTTGGTCACATCATAACCAGGAAGTGCCTTTTATCAGCTTTCCTCCATTCTCCCTGACCAGGCGCGAGTAGAGGAGAGCCAATCAGGGGCTCTCCTGACAGGGGGGGGGGGGGTCTGCACTGATAATCAGCGCAATAATTATCTGTGCAGACCCATCAGGGATGACCACTAGAGCCCACCAGGGATGCCTTCAGTGCTAATTAAAGGTGCAAATTAGTGCCTATTAGGGATTCAAATCAGTGTCCATTAGTAATACCTGTCAGGGCCTCATCAGTGCTGCCTATTAGTGCCATCTATCAGTGCCCATCAGTGCCGCCCATCAGTTCCCATCATTGCCCATGAGTGCCACCCATCAGTGCTGCCTATCAGTGCCCATCAGTGCCCATCAGTGCCACCTATCAGTGCCCACCATTGCTGCCTATCAGTGCCCATCAGTGCCCCCTATGAGTGCATATCAGTGCAGCCTATCAGTGCACATCAGTGCCACTTATTGATGCCCATCAGTGCTGGCTATCAGTGCCCATCATTGCAGCCTACCAGTGCCCATCAGTGCCACCTATAAGTGCCCATTATTGCTGCCTATCAGTGCCAACAACAGTGCCCATTAGTGCTGTCTATGAGTGCCCATCAGTGCTGCCTATCAGTGCCCATCAATGTTGCATATCAGTGCCACCTATCAGTGCTGCATATCAGTGCCACCTATCAGTGCCCATCAGTGCCACCTATCGATGCTCATCAGTGCCGGCTATCAGTGCCCATCATTGCAGCCTATCAGTGCCCATCAGTGCCACCTATAAGTGCCCATCAGTGCTGCCTATCAGTGCCACCAACAGTGCCCATTAGTGCTGTCTATGAGTGCCCATCAGTGCTGCCTATCAGTGCTGCATATCAGTGCCACCTATCAGTGCTTATCAGTGTTACATACAGTGCCTTGCGAAAGTATTCGGCCCCCTTTAACTTTTCCACCTTTTGCCACATTTCAGGCTTCAAACATAAAGATATAAAACTGTAATTTTTTGTGAAGAATCAACAACAAGTGGGACACAATCATGAAGTGGAACGAAATTTATTGGATATTTCAAACTTTTTTAACAAATAAAAAACTGAAAAATTGGGCGTGCAAAATTATTCAGCCCCCTTAAGTTAATCCTTTGTAGCGCCACCTTTTGCTGCGATTACAGCTGTAAGTCGCTTGGGGTATGTCTCTATCAGTTTTGCACATTGAGAGACTGAAATTTTTGCCCATTCCTCCTTGCAAAACAGCTGGAGCTCAGTGAGGTTGGATGGAGAGCGTTTGTGAACAGCAGTTTTCAGTTCTTTCCACAGATTCTCAATTGGATTCAGGTCTGGACTTTGACTTGGCCATTCTAACACCTGGATATGTTTATTTGTGAACCATTCCATTGTAGATTTTGCTTTATGTTTTGGATCATTGTCTTGTTGGAAGACAAATCTCCGTCCCAGTCTCAGGTCTTTTGCAGACTCCATCAGGTTTTCTTCCAGAATGGTCCTGTATTTGGCTCCATCCATCTTCCCATCAATTTTAACCATCTTCTCTGTCCCTGCTGAAGAAAATCAGGCCCAAACCATGATGCTGCCACCACCATGTGTGACAGTGGGGGATGGTGTGTTCAGGGTGATGAGCGGCGTTGCTTTTACGCCAAACAGAACGTTTTGCATTGTTGCCAAAAAGTTTGATTTTGGTTTCATCTGAGCAGAGCACCTTCTTCCACATGTTTGGTGTCTCCCAGGTGGCTTGTGGCAAACTTTAAACAACACTTTTTATGGATATCTTTAAGAAATGTCTTTCTTCTTGCCACTCTTCCATAAATGGCAGATTTGTGCAGTATACGACTGATTGTTGTCCTATGGACAGAGTCTCCCACCTCAGCTGTAGATCTCTGCAGTTCATCCAGAGTGATCATGGGCCTCTTGGCTGCATCTCTGATCAGTCTTCTCCTTGTATGAGCTGAAAGTTTAGAGGGACGGCCAGGACTTCGTAGATTTGCAGTGGTCTGATACTCCTTCCATTTCAATATTATCGCTTGCACAGTGCTCCTTGGGATGTTTAAAGCTTGGGAAATCTTTTTGTATCCAAATCCGGCTTTAAACTTCTCCACAACAGTATCTCGGACCTGCCTGGTGTGTTCCTTGTTCTTCATGATGCTCTCTGCGCTTTAAACGGACCTCTGAGACTATCACAGTGCAGGTGCATTTATACGGAGACTTGATTACACACAGGTGGATTCTATTTATCATCATTAGTCATTTAGGTCAACATTGGATCATTCAGAGATCCTCACTGAACTTCTGGAGAGAGTTTGCTGCACTGAAAGTAAAGGGGCTGAATAATTTTGCACGCCCAATTTTTCAGTTTTTTATTTGTTAACAAATTAGGAAATATCCAATAAATTTCGTTCCACTTCATGATTGTGTCCCACTTGTTGTTGATTCTTCACAAAAAATTACAGTTTTATATCTTTATGTTTGAAGCCTGAAATGTGGCAAAAGGTCACAAAGTTCAAGGGAGCCGAATACTTTCGCAAGGCACTGTATTAGTGCCTCATCATCAGTGCCCACTCCATCAGTGACTATCAGTGCCGCCTCATCAGTTCTCCTCAGTGCAGACTTATCAGTGCTTGTTAGTGCAGGAGAAAACTTTACTTATTTACAAAATTTTTAATATAAACAATTTCGGTCTTTTTTTATTTGTTTAGCAAAAAAAGAAAAAATCCAGAGGTGATCAAATACCACCAAAAGAGACCTCTATTTGTAGAAAAAAAAATGATAAAAAGTTTCCTTGGGTACAGGTGACCTGAGTAGTTTGGAGGAAGAGGCGGTGGTCGCACAGAGCCACCAGCACAGCAGAAGAGGGAGCAGGGTGCAGAAGCGGAGCGGCCGTGCCCTAGACACTACACCTGCTACTGCCCAACGCAGCAAGGGAACGAGCGCACCAAAGTCAGCTCAAAGGAGTTCTCTAGCGTGGAAGTTCTTCAGAAAATGTGCTGATGACAGGACACAAGTGGTTTGCACCCTGTGCAATCAGAGCCTGAAGCGAGGCATAAACCTTCTCAACCTGAGCACAACCTGCATGATCAGGCATCTAAGTGATAAGCACGAGCTGCAGTGGAGTACACACCTTCAAAACCAAGAAAGGTCTCTGGCTCCTCCTGCTTCCTCTTCTGCTGCAGTCTCGGCCGCTCCATCCACATCTGTAGTGATACCGGCACCTGCCACCCCGCAAACAGACGATCTGTCAGCAACACCACCACCTGGGTCACCAACAACCATCTCCACAATGTCCCGTGGAAGCGTTCAGCTTTCCATCTCCCAAACACTTGAGAGGAAGAGGAAGTACCCCCCTACCTACCCACGATCCCTGGCCCTGAATGCCAGCATTTCATAATTCCTGGCCTTTGAAATGCTGTCATTCCGGCTGGTGGAGACGCAGAGTTTTAAAAGCCTTATGTCGGTGGCTGTCCCACAGTACGTCGTGCCCAGCCGCCACTACTTTTCCAGGCAAGCCACCCCTTCCCTGCACAACCAAGTGGGGGAAAAAATCAGGTGTGCACTGCGCAACGCCATCTGTGCCAAGGTCCACCTAACTACCGATACGTGGACCAGTAAGCACGGTCAGGGACGTTATATCTCCCTAATGGCACACTGGGTAAATGCAGTGGCGGATGGGCCTGAGGCGGATAGCAATTTGGCGCATATCCTTCCACCACCGAGGATTGCAGGGCGCTTCAGTTTGCCTCCTGTTCCTAACTCCTCCTACTCCGCTTCCTCATCCTCTACCGCCTCCTCATCCGGTAAGCGTAACACCTTCACCACCAACTTCAGCACAGCCAGGGGTAAACGACAGCAGGCAGTTTTAAAACTTGCCTGTTTGGGGGAAAAACCACACACCGCTCAGGAGTTGTGGAGGGGCATGGAACAGCAGACAAATGAGTGGTTGCTGCCAGCGAGCCTCAAGCCCGGCCTGGTGGTGTGCGATAACGGGCGAAATCTCATAGCAGCTCTGGGCCTAGCCGGTTTGACGCACATCCCTTGCCTGGCGCATGTGCTGAATTTGGTGGTGCAGAGGTTCCTTAAAAATTACCCCAATATGTCAGAGCTGCTGCAGAAAGTGCGGGCCGTCTGTGCGCACTTTCGGCGTTCTCACCCTGCTGCTGCTCGCCTGTCAGCGCTGTAGCGTAACTTCAGCCTTCCCGCTCACCACCTCATATGTGACGTGCTGACAAGGTGGAACTCCACCTTGCACATGCTGGCCAGACTGTGCGAGCAGCAGCAGGCCATAGTGGAGTTTCAGCTGCAGCACGCACGCGTGAGTCGCTCTGCGGAACAGCACCACTTCACCACCAATAACTTAGCCTCCATGCGAGACCTGTGTGCCTTGTTGTGCTGTAACATATGCAGACTGGGCCGCAATTTAATATTTTTTCCCTAAATGGGTGTTTATTGAATAGCAGAATAGAACAACAGTATGCAATGGGTGTATCTCACAGTAACATATGCAGACAGGGCTGCAATTAGCTTTTTATCCCCTAAATGGGTTTTTTATTGCAAAGCGGAATACAACAGTATCCAAAGGGTGTATCTCACTGTAACATATGAATGAAAATCTAAAAAATAATTGTCCCCTAATTGGTGCTTGTTGAATAGCAGATTTGAAATGCAGTGTCTGTCTAAACACTGTATGTCACAGTTAAATAGGAAGGAAAAAAGTTTTTTTCTTTTTTAAATGCAGATTAAGCAGACACATATGCACTGAGCTTGCATTAAATGTGCAGCACCGCACGCCGCCCACCTCACTGGGCTCAGGTCAGGGCATAAAGATTGTGCACTGCACCCCACACAATACAAATCAATGTACATCGCTGTCTGATTAAAGAAGATTCTTCCTATTCTTTCCCTGAAAGCAATCTCCAGCCTGACCCTACAATAATCTCCTATCTCTCCCTAAGCAGCAGTCAGGAACCTCTCCCTAGTATAGTTATAGCAGAGTGACGTGCGGTGCTGTGTGACTCCAGCTTATATAGAGGCTGGGTCACATCCTTTTAGAAGAAATACTTACCTTGAAAATTTCTTCCCCAGCGCTGCCATCTCAGGTGTGGGCAGCTGAAGCCAGCGCGTCCTCTTCTGCGGCCTCTTCGGTGATGTCAGAGTCCCACAATGCACTGCACCGGCCCCAAAGCTGTGCAGGGATGCCGCGCCTGCACCGGAAAGTGACGAGCGGGTCCGGTGCAGGCACATTGAGTCCCACAATGCACTGCACTGAAGCCAGCATGTCCTCTTCTGTGGCCTCTTCGGTTGACGTCAGAGTGAAGTCACAATGCACTGCACCGGCCCAGAAGCTGTTTAGCAGGGAATGCTGCGCCTAAACCGGAAGTGACAAGCGGGGCCGGTGCAGGCGTATTGACTACTGGGAGGGATGACGTTCAGCTCCAAGGAGTCATTGCAAGCCGGAAGAGATGGCGCGGGCCGCAGCCGCAGAGGGAGGAAGTGGAAGGAAGGTCAGTATATTTTCTTCAGAATCAAGGTAAGTAAAAAAAATAAATTGGGAGCATCCATTTCTTTTTCAGGTGACCCTCAGCAAGCAGATGGCCCAAAATCTATTTTTTCGATTTTGAGGCCGGAACTCCGCTTTAACCATTGAATAGTTGGAACATACTGCGCCATGAGATTTCTTTTTGTTTTCTTGCATACATCTTGCTGTCTCTGTTAAGCGGACCGAGCCAAGCTTGAAAGGAGAGATTCAACATCATCTTTACTGGATGACAGGTGTATTATGATTTTCTATCTGGTAAGCAGATGGGACTGTCCCTACTGTCAAACATGGATTGTTATTTGACCGCCGCAACCCCACTTATATTTTTGTTTGATCTGAACTGTCAATATCAGAATTTGCTGGCAGCTTTATTTTGGACTTCATTGCTTTACGCTATTTGGAGCGTGGAATTTCCTTTATATATTTTTAACCGCGGGAGGTCGGCGGTGATCGCGGCCGCAGACTAGCTTTCCGCTGTGTCTTTGTGCACGCCCCCAGCCACGTGCGTGTGCCCCCCTAGAGCCTTTACGCAAAATCACGTATATGTACGTGATTTTGCGCTTAAGGGCCGCCCTGCCGCAGTATATGTACAACTGCGAAATTGTACAACTTTGTCAAAAATGTGCACATTCTATATTAGTAAATGATATTTTACATTTTTTAAATCTTTATATCAATATTAATGTTTGATTAAATAATATTATCCTTTCTAAATCTTTCACAGACTCGCTTTGGCAGAATACGAATATTTAATGGCATTTTTTTTTGCGATTGATGAGATTAATAAGGATCCCAATCTTCTTCCCAACATCACTCTGGGCTATCGCTTGTTTGACACGTGTGGGTATGCTATCAAAGCGATAGATTCCACCCTACGGATATTGAGTGGTACCAGATGGGCGAGTATTCCAAACTACTCGTGTATGCATAGTATTGAAGTCGCTGGTTTTGTGGGCGATGCCACTTTCCCATCAACACTTGCTGTGGCTGAACTCTTGAATATCTATCAGTACCCACAGGTAGGTTGTGTCTTCTGAAAATGTCCTAACTGTGATTTATGGGCTAAAAATAAAATAAAATACAATACTGTGATATCTAAAGTTACCTAGAGTTACAGTGGTGTTTATGTAATGGTCACAATGGACCCACAACCATCGGTGTGCATAGCAGCCACTTTGTTCAGGCCACAAATCTTCCGAGCCATTTTGTCATAAGAAGACGCAGCTGCAGTGACCTTGGCATTTATACAGTCACCCAGCATGCGCCGGGGCACTTTCCTCTGCCATTCCCCAGGGCTGTAACAATGCCTGTGCCCTCACTTGTCAGGTTTCCTCCCACTGTCCACTATGCCTCCCGATTGGACCAGTGTGAAATATTTCAGACAAGCTGAGCCGCACCTGAGCACCATGAGCAGACCCTACCAATGAATCCTGCTCCCTGGTAGGCACAGAGCAATATACATTTACCTGGAAATCTCTCTGGCAAGCAAAAATGATACTCTCTTCTAGCACCTACCTAGGAGGGTGCTACATCAGATCATATGGGGAACCAATGGCACCCCCTTATTCCTCCTAGAAAAAATAGACATTGGAAACCTGTTTATATTTTTTTTTAAGCAAATTTCACGCTGGACCATAATATGGAAGTTAGCAGTCTGTAAACAGTAGAGAGGCGGAGATATGAATACTTATCGCAAATTGTACCTGGGACTTGGTCATGAAAGTGGTGACCTCCCAGCGACCAACCCCCAGATGCCTAAATGGTCAGAGGCCATCTGTCTACACCCCTTTGTTCCCAAATTGAAAAAGGAATGCCAGGACCGTTGGACAGTTCTCCTTTACCATCAAATCAGGAACATCTGTCAAATATGAGAACCAATAACACCCGGCTCATCGACTGAACTCTGATAACACCCAGGATATTGACTGCAAGTATCCTCCCTCGTCAATTCTACCTTATTTCTCTGTTGCTGAATTATGTCTGTCTTTATTTCTTTGAAACATCTTTTCCAGTAAATATTTTATTTGCACCAATTTTGAGCTTTTCATTATTAAAACTTTATTCTGAAAAGTGTTAACCTTGTCCCTAGACCAGTGGCATACCTAGAGCATTTGGCACCCGGGGCGGATCCTATATCTGGCACCCCCCCCCCCGACTTTAAAATGTAAAAACACCCACAAAAAAATGTAATGTTTTCAAGAATATTTTTTGCACAAATTTCACAGTCCCCCATCACAGTGCCCCTTGCAGTCTGCCCTCCGTCTCTCTAATCACAGTTCCCCCTTTTGCACTCTCTGCCTCCCCTGCACAGTCCTACCTTCAGCATAGATAGATAGCTAATATTATTAGCAATGTGTTTAAGTTTGAGTAAGAGATTGGAGACTTGCTAAAGGAGATATTCAGAGACTACAGACATGATACAGGAGATGGTCAGAGACTACAGACATGATACAGGAGATGGTCAGAGACTACAGACATGATACAGGAGATGGTCAGAGACTACAGTCATGATACAGGAGATGGTCAGAGACTGCAGACGT
Organism: Pelophylax lessonae; assembly: GCF_965119305.1. Classification (NCBI taxonomy): domain Eukaryota; kingdom Metazoa; phylum Chordata; class Amphibia; order Anura; family Ranidae; genus Pelophylax; species Pelophylax lessonae. The sequence continues at coordinate 5,418,591 of NC_138768.1, forward strand.
GATACAGGAGATGGTCAGAGACTGCAGACATGATACAGGAGATGGTCAGAGACTGCAGACATAATACAGGAGATGGTCAGAGACTGCAGACATAATACAGTAGATGGTCAGAGACTACAGACATGATACAGGAGATGGTCAGAGACTGCAGACGTGATACAGAAGATGGCCAGAGACTGCAGACATGATACAGGAGATGGTCAGAGACCGCAGACATGATACAGGAGATGGTCAGAGACTGAGGACATGATACAGTAGATGATCAGAGACTGAAGACATGATACAGTAGATGGTCAGAGACTACAGACATGATACAGGAGATGGTCAGAGACTGAGGACATGATACAGTAGATGGTCAGAGACTACAAACATGATACAGGAGATGGTCAGAGACTGAGGACATGATACAGAAGATGGTCAGAGACTGCAGACATGATACAGGAGATGCTCAGAGACTGCAGACATGATACAGGAGATGGTCAGAGACTGAGGACATGATACAGTAGATGATCAGAGACTGAGGACATGATACAGTAGATGGTCAGAGACTACAGACATGATACAGGAGATGGTCAGAGACTGCGAGACATGATACAGGAGATGGTCAGAGACTGCGGACATGATACAGGAGATGGTCAGAGACTGAGGACATGATACAGTAGATGGTCAGAGACTACAGACATGATACAGGAGATGCACAGAGACTGCAGACATGATACAGGAGATGGTCAGAGACTGAGGACATGATACAGAAGATGGTCAGAGACTGCAGACATGATACAGGAGATGCTCAGAGACTGCAGACATGATACAGTAGATGATCAGAGACTGAGGACATGATACAGTAGATGGTCAGAGACTACAGACATGATACAGGAGATGCTCAGAGACTGCAGACATGATACAGGAGATGGTCAGAGACTGAGGACATGATTCAGTAGATGATCAGAGACTGAAGACATGATACAGTAGATGGTCAGAGACTGAGGACATGATACAGTAGATGGTCAGAGACTGAGGACATGATAGAAGAGCACTAGGGGGGCCAGAGAGCACAGACGAAGCAGAGAGCACTGGAGGTGCTGAAGGGCACGGTGGGGGGGGGGGCTGGAGAGAATTAAGAGAGGGTTTGGAAAGCATTGTAGGGGGGTTGGAAGGTGCAGGGGGTGGATTGCACTGGGGGGGGACAGGGAGCACTTGGGGGGACAGGAAGCACTTGGGGGGCGAGCAGGGAAAACCATGGGGGTGGAGAGCACTGGGGGGGACAGGGAGCACTTAGGGGGGTGGGCAAGGAAAATCAGGGGGTGGAGAGCACAGGGGGGGACAGGGAGTACTTGGGGGGGGCGAGCAGAGAAAACCAGGGGGGTGGAGAGCACTGGGGGGGGACAGGGAGCACTTGGGGGAGGGAGAAAGCACTGTGGGGAGTTGAAGAGCATTGGAGGGGGCTAAAGAACAGGGGGGGGGGTCTAGTGCACTGGGGGGGAGCTAAAAGCACTGAGGGAGGGATTAGGAGCACTGGAGGAGGTTAAGAACTTTGGGGGGCCAGCAAAAGAAGTTGTATAGGAGGGGGATGGGGCAGCTGCATATAGATGAATTGATCTTTCCCTATTCTTCCTGCAGGAGGGAGAAGAGGAGAATCAGTTATTCAGCAGGAAGCTGCAGGAAGAATAGAGAAAGATTAATTCCTCTATATGCAGCAGCCCCATCCCCCTCCTATCCAGCACACACTTTTGCAATGGGCACTCACCTTCTTCCCGCCGAGGCTCTGCCCCTTCTTCCCGCCGAGGCTCCGCCCCCTTATTCCCGCCGCGGCTCCGCCCCCCACTAGCAGCACAGACTGAAGGAGCTGCCACTGCAGCTGCCTTCACACTGCGGGATCTGTCTGACTCTGAACACACCGGGCAGGACATCGGCTGACACCCCCCAGTGAGTGGCACCCGGGGCGGGCCGCACCCCCGCCCCCCCCATTGGTACGCCACTGCCCTAGACTCTTAATGCTTACCAGAAGGACTGCAGGTAAATCAATATTATTCTTTGCCTACCAGAGAGCAGGATCTGTTAGTGAGGTCTTCTCAATGTGCTCAGGTGCAACTCAGTCTGTCTGCAGAGTTTTTCACACTGGTCCAATAGGAAGGCATGTTGGATAGTGGGAGGAAACCTGACAAATGTATGCATAGGCTTTGGTACAATCCTGGTGATTGGCAGGGGCAGGTCGCCTTGGTGCATTCTGGGATTCTGAATAAAAGCCAGGAGCACATGTGCTGCGGGGTCTTTGGCTGGAGAGCCCAGAGGGAGGGTGGTGGCTGCCTCCTCCTCTGTAGCAGTGGCACATGGCATCAGGAGGTTGTCTTGAGGGCCAGAGGAACAGAGCTGAACCCAGAGGTCCAGGAGAGCTGACTGAGGGAGAGACACTGCAGACCCTAGAAAAACAGTATCGTGAGTACAGGGGCTCGTGTCGGGGGGCCTGACCTGAGGGGGGCCATCCCAAGAGTAGGATAGTCAGTGGACGGGTTTAGGCAGTTAAGAAAGAGGATACCGAGGAAAGTGTCCTGAAGATAACCTTAGCTCATCAAGTCATCTTAGGAAAGAGACTTAAATCTAAATTTACCTCAGTGGCAAGGTGGATCAACAGCCTGGCTGTACCATGAGATAGAAGTCCTCCAATATTGTGCATGGTTAATTCAGAGTATCCCACTATTCCCTTCTCCCATCCCTAATTTATAATAAAACACAAAACAACTACATACCCCTGGACTGATTATTGGAAGAGCCAAAGAGGAAAAGTGAGAGACTGTGCATGTCAAGGTTGTTAATGGTAACAAAGGGGGACCCGTAAGTATGAAATCTGGCAGTCCTCAAGGGGGCAGTGCTACAGACAATAACATCCACACACTGGACATATATGGAAACTATGGCCCACGGGCCATATGCGGCCCGCAAAGTCATCTGGTACGGCCCCCCATGCAGCTGAGTCTGTGTCTCTCAGCTGATCTGTCAGAATGAATGCGATGCTTCCTGTATAGTTCTGGCTCCGTTCTGACAGTCTGAGTGAGTCACAGGCGGAGTTTTTTCAAACGCACTCCGCCTGTGACCAATACAGGAAACATTGCCTCTTCCTCCAGCGTGGCGCCGCTACACTTCTCCTAGCAAGCATTTCCCACCAGCAGCACACACACAGCAGTACCAGCCAGAGTCAGCAGTACCCACAACAGTACCAGCCAGCAGTACCTACAGCACAGTACCAGCCAGCAGTACCCCCCTGAGCCAGCAGTACCCACAGCAATATCAGCCAGCAGTATCCGCCTGAGCCAGCAGTACCCACAGCAGTACCAGCCAGCAGTACTAGTCAGTAGTACCAGCCTCAGCCAGCAGTACCAACAGCACAGTACCAGTCAGCAGTACCAGCCTGAGTCAGCAGTATCCACAGCAGTACCAGCCAGCAGTACCCACAGAAGGAGAAGGCCCATGAGAGTACGATCCGCCACTTTAGGTAACAGATCATCCAGCAGGCCCAACAGGGCCAGTCTAGGAGAGGGGTCAGCTGAAACCTGAAGAACAGCACTAACTACAGAAAACACCCCTGACCAATAAGTTGTTAGTTCCGGGCAGGTCCAGAAGACATGAATGAAATCACCCGGGGCCCGTCCACACCTCCAACACTTCGGGGAGTGGGAGGTATGGATCTTATGCAGGCGATAAGGAGTGAGGTAGGCCCTGTGGGCGATCTTGTATTGAACCAAGCGACCCCTGAGGGAAACCAATATATTGAAGGGAAGGTCCCACACATGGATCCAATCCTCCAAGTCCAAGTCCGGAACATCCCAGGCCCAGCGAGAGTGGAGGCCAGAGAGCTCCAGAGAAAAGACTCGAAGGAGGTGAGCGTGGAGTACCGAGGTGGCACGCCTAGAGCAGTCATACCACAAGACACATTCTAAATCCGGCTGTACTATTTGTGAAACCCTCAGGGGGGGGGGGGGGGGGGAACTGGGCTCTGAAGGCGTGGGACAGCTGTAGGTAATGAAAAAAATAAGAAGGGAGCACATCATGGGAGATTAGTAATTGTGCAAACAAAGGGATGGTAAGATCCGAAGTTAAGTATGAGATCTTTTTAATGCCGTATTTCATCCATGCCGCTGGCTTGGGCAGATGGAACAAATGCTGCAGGGTGGGGTTGATCCAAAACGGCGCATTGGGGGAGACGGCGGTACCCGGGTACATCTCCAGCATCAGTCCCTGACGTCATGCCCTGAGGGTCGTTTTCATGGAGGTAGTGAAGGCGTAGGGGGACTTGGGGACCCGAAACAACAAGACCCCAACACCGCCGCCTCCACTACAACTGCAGGGTTCGAGGCATCTGGATTCAACCACCACACCGCAGTGACCAGTTGGCAGGCCAGAAAATACTTGGGACAGTCCGAAAAGGCTAGGCCTCCCTGTGAAAGGGAGTACATGAGGGTAGACAGCCTATACCGGGGGGGCGGGTGCCCCACAAGAAGGAGGAGAAGAGTTTATTTAGACTAGAGAAAAACGATTTTGGGATCCATTGGGGTGAATGGCGAAATAAGTAAGTGAGTTTAGGAAGAATTTTCATTTTTACCAGGTTAATACGGCCCAGTAGTGAGAGCGGGAGGTTCCTTCAGTCTGGCCCTAATCTCCACGACCACCGGGTCCAGGTTGAGAGAAAGGAAGTCTGATGGTTTCCGGGATACCCGCACCCCCAAATAGGTAATAGTGTCCACCCATTGCAACGAGAAATCTGCCGGGGCAAGTCTCCTAGCCCCGTCAATCGCGAGCAATTGGGACTTGGTCCAGTTAACCTGCAGACCTGTTACCCTAGAGAAGGCATTGAGGACATTCAGCACCCCCTCAATAGAAGGGCCCGCATCATTGAGAAATAGCAGGAGATCATCTGCATATAGGGCCACCCTCTCCTCCAACCACACCACCCGCAGACCCTTGACATCTGGGGAGATGTGGAGCGCCTCCGCCAGCGGTTCCACAGCGATGGTGAACAGGGCCGGAGAGAGAGGGCAACCCTGCCTGGTGCCCCTATACAGTGGAAACGGATGCCGGTCATCGGGGACCTGTATATAGTCTGTAACCACAAAATAAATATAAGAGGAAAACCCATTCTCCTGAGAACCTCCCACAGAAAGAGCCATTCAACAGAGTAGAAAGCACAAAATTTCCCGAAGATCTCCCCCAGGGGAGGTGATGGCCTCCCCCGCGGGAGAGGTAAGCTCGGACATCAAGGTGAGGGGGTATCATGCTGGGACATGACCGACGATAACTTGCCGTTCCTGTCCCCTCGTTCAGAGAAACATTGTTTAGAATGAAACATAGATAAAGTGTGTGATTTCAGAGAGCTGTAGGTGCAGATCCCGCCTCCTGCTGCACCCTGATGGCCTTGATAGCAGAGATTTAGTGGCCCCGGGTGAATGCCTTAAAGGCGTCCCAAACAATCCCAGGAGAGGAGGAACCAGTATTATAGTCCCAGTACTCCTGCTGCACCGGTGTGGTCTGCGCTGAGATGTCCGGTTGGTCAATCCACTGGGCACCCAGGTGCCACAGGGAAGCGCTGTGGTCACTACCGGAGCGCAGTCCGACCAATAGGGGGCTATGGTCGGACAGGCAGCTGGGCAGATACCAGACTTCCTCCACATCCGATAACAAGGACGGGTTGGCAAAGCCATAGTCTACCCTGGAAGACGTTTTGTATGTGGTAGAAAAGCAGGAGTATACCCTCTGACGGGGGTTCTTCCACTGCCACACCTCCTGGACACCGAAAACACCTTGGGGGGCATAGGGCGGTCCAGTTCCAGGGAGAGAATGGCCTTGAAGTTCCCCAACATGAGTAGCCTAGCAGGATTGTGTACAGGACCTCCGACTTGAAGGGCGGGGGGACATATACCCCCACTATCACATACCTCTGTTGCCACGGGGAGAGTACCAGTATAACATACCCCGAGGGGTCAGTGTGAACAGCCTCTATCTCACCCGGCAGGGACTTGGGCAATAAGATGGAGACTCCCCTAGCATATGTGGAATATGAGGCATGGAAGGCCCTGTGAACCCATGGATTCTTCAGAGATTACAGCTTGCTGCCCACCAGGTCTAATTCTTGTAGGATCAGTATAGAGGGGTTATGGGACCTCACATATTGGAAGAGGAGTGCCCTCTTAAATTTGGAATTCAAGCCCCGCACATTCCAGGAAATTACAGAGAAGGTGCTCAGCTTACATGATGCCATCACAATAAAATGAAAGAAATAACTCCACGGTGAACATGTGAGAGACCCATAACATCTGGTGAACAGCAGCAATAGAGGAACCCATGCACAGAATAATAACACACAACAAAAACATAACAGTGACTAAAGATTATGTAAAACACCCAAGCTCTAAGCGTAGTGCTTACCCTACCATTCCCCGCCACACCCCAAAAACAGATGGGGGGGACCAGGGGACAGTCTGAACCCCAAACCTAAGAACAAGGCACTAGTGGCTCAGCCTGCGAGACCTGCCGTGCTTAAACAAGTCCCGTGGCAACTGCCACCACCAGCGTCCCTGGGAACAGTCACAGAGCCTGGAGAGCCCAACAGAAGCAAAAACAGCGTTTCAAAGTCTGTGCCCACGGGCAAAAAAACAAAGAATAAAAAAAAAAAACAAGAACAAAAATAAAAAGAGGGGGTGGGGGGGTGAGAGCCACAAGGGCCCGGAGTCCTAGCACCTGAGAAGAAGATCTAATACGAGCAGGTAAATAGTCCAGGATGTAGACTAGGCTCTGATCCAGGCAACATCCACTTGGAGAGGGGAAAGTAATGGTCAGCACCAATCTGGGGGAAGTGGATATGGGAAGGGTGGCGGGGGAGACAAGGGAGCAAGAATGAAGGGGGGATAGGGAACGGGTCTGGCAGTCTGGGGCATTGGGGAAAGGCCAGCCAGCAGAGTGACAAAACAGGAGGGAGGGGATGAAAGGCAAGGACAGGGGTATGAGAGAAGGAACATGTGGGCAAGAATGTCTCAGTACCTTGGAAGAAGTCAGGAGTCGTAAGTCCAGCACTGCAAGGGACTCGCAATCAGAGAGGGCATCCCGCTGAGCCACCCGCTGGCCAAAGAGGATCAACAGACATCCAGCCATGCAGCCGCTAAATCCGGATTGTCAAAGAAGTGTGTGCGGTCTTCATCGATCACACGGAGCCTGCTAGGATATAGAAGACTGAATTTGATGCCCTTCTCGCACAGTCGCTTGCGGACATTGGTGAAAAGGCGCCTCTTCTGCTGGACCTCCAGTGAGTAGTCAGGAAACAGCATTATTTTCAAATTTTCATACCTGAGATCTTGTTTGGCCCTCGCTGCAGAGAGGATGCGATCCCGGTAGTTGAGAAGCCGGAGGAGAAACGGCCGAGGCGGGGCCCCCAGGACCGGGGGAAGGTGGGGGGCATGGCTGGCAGATCCAGTAGGCCAGTGAGGAAGGTCTTAGCGAATTCCGCCGTGTGGGGGCCCTCTGCACGCTCTGTCTTGGACAGCTTGGACTTGGATTTAAAGGGCATGCAGCTCTCTGGAGTCAAAACCCTCCAGCTGAGAAATGCGGTCTCCTGCCTCCGCCATCCGGGACCGGAATTTATCCAGGTCATGGCGCGTAAGGCTGATATCCGTTGCCAAATAGTTCATCTTCACTATGAGGGTGTCCTTGCATGTTTTGATGGCCTCCAGGATGTCGGATAGGGATGGATCCGAGGAGCCCCCCGGACCTGCCACAGTCTGTGTGCCCGCAGACATCTTCTGAAGTGTGGGCCGTGTGTCCAAGATGGCCGCCACAGGGCCAGGCGTCCCGGAGTTTTTAGAGGATCTCAGCTTCCTCTGAGACAACGGGGGAGCCCACGAGGCACCGCCTGACTTCTTGAAACCCAGGGTGAAGAAAAGGGGGTGCCGAAATGAAAAAAAAAAGATGTCGTGATAGATAACAGGATCAGCTCAGGAGCGGAGCCCAAGTACTGTGCGACTGCTCAGCTTCACATCCCGGCCCCGCCCACCCCCCGACCAATACAGTTTTTTTTAATGCCACTACCGATACCGATATTTTGGTCATTGGATATCGGTATCGGCCGATATTTTTGGATATGTTAAACATTATTTTTTTTTTTCACAGGTACTCCTTGTGGAGGGATCTGGGGGTCTAAAAGACCCCAAACTCCTCCTCTGCACTGAAAAGCATTCAAAATGCCAAGTTTGGCTGTTTTGAATGCTGTCACTTTTTTAATTTGGCGCTGAGTACCCGGAAGTGATGTTATGACATCACTTCCGGGTTTTTTACATGGAGATCCAATCAGAGCCGAAGGCGGCTTTAATCGGGTCTTCAGCAGCCATGCAGGTAGAATACCCGGGTGGGACGGGAGACCCGGGCAAGCCGCGGAAGGTGGCGGGGGGGGGGGGGCGTCCCCTCCAGCTCTTTGTAATGACAGCCGAATGGCTTCTCAGCCGCATCGGTTGTTATTACAAGATAGCAGACCATGGACTATGGACGCCGGTACCGGGGTAATGCCTCTAGCTGCAGGCATCACTCCAGTACAAGCACTTTCCCGAAATATTGGCAACTTCAGGGGCCAATTCCGATATATATCGGGGAAAGTGTATATTGGCCCCCGATATATCGGTGGTGCCGATAATCGGTCGATCCCTAGTTTATATGCAAGTTATCAGCAGCATGTTTACACAAGGAATGTGGGACTGTACATATTGATGACAAATCTGTGTGAGGGAGACGAAGATATTACCTGGCTATTACATCAATGGATATATTCATGTCTTAGTATCTCCTCTGGACAACAGAGTTTAAATTGTTGCTTCAATCCTTTCCATGACTTTCATGCTTATTAGCGGTTTTATCATCATACAGCAATACTTTACCAATAAAAGTTCATTCAATTCTTAGGAGAAAGTTCCATCCCAAGGCTTCAGTTATATATTTTCTTGGAAAATGCTTTAGACCGCATTCACACTGAAGTGGCACGACTTTGGGGGCGACATGTGAAGTCGCGTGCACCGCGACTTCGCCGGGACTTTGGCGCGACTTGCACGGACTTCATATAATGAATGTCTATGCAAGTCGCTCCGAGGTCGCCCCAAAGTAGTACAGGACCCTTTTTCTAAGTCGGGGCGACTTGTGTCGCTCCTATTAGAACGGCTCCTGTAGCACTGCATGGACCGCGACGGACTGCGACTTGTCAGGCTGACAAGTCGCCTGACAAGTCGCGGTAGTGTGAATGGAGACTCAGTCATGAGTTTACATTTAATCATCATTCCATACATAATTTAATTTTTTGCTATATATACACAATGTTTTCACGTCTGAGATTCATAGACTTTTGCATTTGAATTTTAGGGATGAGTTATTGGCAGCGTTCAAGTTTATCTACATGTCCAGTGTGTGGGTCTTTTTGTCTATTTTTACCAATGTGCAATTAATGATCATAACTCACACATGTGGCCTTGAATTAATCACACTTAGTTACTTACTATGTACACTCAAGCAATGACGTTTCCTCTGTTTAATTTATTTTAGGAACGTTTATATAAGGGTTGAGCTTCAATCCATACAGTAAGTTGTTATGTTGGATTTCTAATTGTGGAGAAGTTCCCCTTGTTTATTGGAGACCTTGTAGGACATTCTATGTAACAGTGGTTTGGTTAAGAAAAGGAAAATTCAGTTGTTATGTGTGGGTAGGATAGGCTTCTCTGAAGAGTAGGGTTTTCGGGGATTGTCTAAAAGCTAATAGGTAAAGGAAGATATGAAATAGAAAAGGAGATAGTTGGGCAGATTGGGGTAAGGAGTTCCATAAGATTTGAGGGACTCTGGAATAGGGATGAGCTTCGAGTTCGAGTCGAGGCTACATTCGACTCGAACATCGGTCGTTCGATTGTTCTTCGAATGACGAACAAATGTGCTTCTTCACGGGCAATTCAAGTTTCCCATAATTCACTGCACGCACGCCGCGCTTGCAGCGCGTTATGTGATTGGCCAAAGCATGCACCCTGACCTCATGCTTTGGCCAATCAAATTATCTTTGCCATGATTGAACTAAAGGCAGGCTGCCTTTAGCCAATCATGGCTCAGGGGCCAAGTACACGCCCCACACTACATATAGGCTGCTCGCGCAGCTGCAGCATGTAATGTGATTGTGCGGGCGATCCGACAGGGACAGGCACGCGATTCAGGCAGGGAGAGAGTAGTTTTTTTGGAGTCAGACAGAGCAGAGAGACATTCCTAGAGTGTAGGAAAGGGAGGCGCAAGGTTCCTGTGTGAGGTAGGGAGAGATAAATTTCTTTACATCATATCAGACAGTATAGGGAGGGCGAGGTTCCTGTGTGAGGTAGGGATAGATTGATTTCTTTACATCATATCAGACAGTATAGGGAGGGCGAGGTTCCTGTGTGAGGTAGGGAGAGATTCATTTCTTTACATCATATCAGACAGTGTAGGGAGGGCGAGGTTCCTGTGTGAGGTAGGGATAGATTAATTTCTTTACATCATATCAGACAGTGTACGGAGGGCGAGGTTCCTGTGTGAGGTAGGGAGAGATTCATTTCTTTACATCATATCAGACAGTGTAAGGAGGGCGAGGTTCCTGTGTGAGGTAGGGATAGATTAATTTCTTTACATCATATCAGACAGTATAGGGAGGGCGAGGTTTCTGTGTGAGGTAGGGATAGATTAATTTCTTTACATCATATCAGACAGTATAGTGCCAGTGAGTGAGTAGCAGTGTAGGGAGGGTGAGGTTCCTGTGTGAGGTAGGGAGAGACTTCTTTCTTTACATCAGATACCAGTCACAGTATTGTTCATCGGTCATTTTCTGCAACATTCTATAATATTCACAGACCTCTAGGAATAGAGATCACTGCTGATATCAGCCAGAGTAATCATTGCTCAGTTGTAGAACATTCTATAGGCATCACAAACCTCTAGGAATAGAGATCACTGCTGATATCAGCCAGAGTAATCATTGCTCAGTTGTAGAACATTTTATAGGCATCACAAACCTCTAGGAATAAGAGATCACTTCAGATATCAGCCAGAGAAAACATTTCTCAGTTCTGGAACATTCTATAGGCATCACAGACCTCTAAACCAAATAAAATAACTGCGCTAATAAAACAAAGAAAAAAAGCTGCAACTTCAAGTGTGACAACACCCCAAAATAATATATAAAACAATAAGTTGCGCTAAACAAGTCAAGATAGAATCAAAAAATATTGATATAGTCCACAGAAAATAGTTCATAGATTCTTAGGTGCAAAAGTGGTTAATCCACATCTAATAGGGAAACTGCTTACCAGAGATGAGTATATAAATGGCATGTAACTCAATCCTTCTTTTTCTTTCAAGAAATGTAGAATCCAGTTCAGATGTGAACGAAGTAGTTTGGCGTCAGAAATCCCTCAAATTAAAAAAGAAGAAAGGGACGCCATAGCATAACACCACACTAAAAAAAAATAATAAATGATACACTAGAGAAGTGACCCAGCAACTCCAAAGTGAGATAAAAAAGGTATGAAACACCTCAGTGTGATATAGGAGGGGTAGGAATAGGTACTTCTTACCAGAAGCAAGAAGAGAAGTGCATAATATGGACCTCAGTTGGATGCAGAAGGGGGAGGGCACACAGTGGGAATCCTCGTCCGATGGATGAAATAAGAGAGGGAGAGGAATAAACCAGTAATACCTGCACCCGGTAAAAGTGAATCCTTACCAGACCATAGTAAGGAAAACACTTCAAATGGGACAATAGAAGTTGATTGAAGATTCAAGGAGATCGAACGATCAGACCAATCTTTTAGATATAGGGCATTCAAAAGTGATAAATGTAGTAAGTGTTGGCAGGCATATAGATGTATATAACGGATCAAAGATCCAGGTGAAGGTCAGTCCCTGATGTTGAAATGTAGTGGCGTCCTGCGGAGCAGTCTCTCTGTCTCGTCTATGTGCTTTACATGGGAGAAATGTGCTAGCTGCAGAAAACACTGCCTAAACTACACTATCACTAAACTACATTATCACAAGTCTGAGTGGCACAAAGACTTGCACCCAATCTGCTAGCAGTACACCACCGCTTGATTTGAGCAGCAGGCAAATTTCACTACCCCAGTTGCTGAACCGTAGAATGAAATATTGTCCCAGCCATCCACATGCTCAGCGTCTTAATGCTAGCTTGGCCAAATTGCTAGCATTACAGTTGCTGCCTTTTCAGCTCATAGACTCGGCTCCCTTTTGTGAATTTGTGGAATGTGCTGCACCACAGTGGCAGGTCCCAAAAAGGCATTGCTTTTCTCGTAAGGCCATTCCGGCTCTCTACCGTTATGTGGAAGGTAGTGTTTCGGCCTCGTTGGACAGAGCGGTCAGCAGGAAGGTGCACATTACTGCTGACTCTTGCTCCAGCAGGCATGGACAGGGACGTTACATTTCTTTCATGACGCACTGGGTAACTCTGCTGGCAGCTGGGAAGGATGCAAGACAGGGTTCGGTGTTGCATCTTGTTTTGCCAGCGCCTCCAAAAAGCTGGTGCTGGTTCTGCCACATCTGGCTTCTCCACCGCCTCCTCCTCTTCCTCCATGTCCTCATCTGTGCAATTCTCCTCTTCAGTAGCAGTGCTACCTAAGCGTTCAAGGGGCTACGCAAGCAGTCAGGCTAAAAGATGCCATGCTGTGCTTCAGTTGGTCTGTCTAGGGGATAGGAGTCACACCGGTGCAGAGATTCTGTCAGCTCTGCAAGGGGAGACGGTTGATGCCACGACAGCTTGAGACAGGAATGGTTGTATAACCATAATGGCACCAACCTTCTCTCCGCCGTCTGACAGGGACACTTGACACATGTTCCATGCTTGGCACATGTTCTGAATCTGGTGGTGCAGCGTTTCTTGAGCAGATACCCGGGCTTCCAAGATCTCCTGAGGCAGGCCAGGAAAGTCTGTGGCCATTTCCGCCGTTCGTTCAATGCCAGTGCTCGCTTATCTGACATTCAACGGGAATTTAACCTGCCCACCAACTGCTTCATTTGTGACATGCCCACCAGGTGGAACTCAACGTTGGCAATGCTGCAGCGGCTGCACATGCAGCAGAGGGTCATCAATCAGTACCTATGTGAGTATGGCATAAGGACAGGGTCAGGGGAGCTTGGCTTTTTTTTCGCCACGCCAGTGGCTTTTGATAAAGGATGCATGCATCGTCCTGTCACCATTTATTTGCAATGTTTTTATTGAGTTTTCAGAGAAGATAACAATAGAACTGCATAAGAGCAATCAAACAAACAGCAAGGATTCGCATAAAAAAAAAAAAAAATTCAACATAGCAAAAGTATCATATGTACAAACTGACATTCTTCCCACAATTGAGGAAGTAGCGATGGCCTAACAAGAGAACGTAATGAAATCAGAACGCCAAACAAGTGGGAGGGGGTTAGTGGGGCTGACATCCAGGAGGAAGAACGGGAGGTCTAATAGAAGCGAGAAGGATTCCAGTCCCCTAAGAACTGGGAATAAAGATGTAGTAAATAATCTTGTTAAAAAAAATGGTGAGGCAGATCAGTAGGCCTAAAGCTACCATAAAAAATGGGTGGGGGAAAAAAAAAAAAAAAGTGAGAAAGAAATAAAGAAAAAGCAATCCTTGCAGACTGATACAAAAGTGAAAAGGAAGAGGAAAAGTCAAAGAAAAGAGAGAAAGAGGGAGAAGGAAAGTAAAGGAAGAGAGGCAATCCAGAAGGACTGGGGGGAAGGGGGAGGAGAGGCCAGAAGGGGGAGGACAGAACCTAGAGCATCCCATGGTACGAGCCCATCCCACCACGGAGTAGCAGGGAGGGAAGAATCCATCAACAAGAGCCCTCAATCAAAGAGTAGTGTTGACAAAGGTCGCCCAGGGTTCCCACACCGCTTCAAATTTAGCTTTAGAGTCATCCAAAATGCTAAACATTTTCTCCTGAGTCATGATCCAGTAGATTTTACGTTTCACAGAAAGAAAAGAGACTGTGGGTTGCTTCCATTGCTTAGCTATGGTCATTTTAGCACCTAGAAAAATGTAGGAAATCAGGGCTTGTGTATGTTTAGGAACCTGCGGGATATGACGACCTAGGAGGGCGTAAATTGGAGAACCTGCGACCTTAACTCCCGTAATTCGCTGCACTGCACTGAAGATCCCTTTCCAGAAATTGCGGAGTTTCGGGCATTCCTAGAAAATGTGAATGTGCATGCCCAGAAGGTCACAGCCTCTGAAGAAGACCAGGGGGGGGAGTTGGGGAAGATCGTTGCCAAGCGTGAAGGGACCATATACCAATGCATGAGGACCTTGACATTGGCTTCCATGAGACCCACAGTGTGCATCCCACGGATGGCTCTCGAAGCATAGGAGTGCCAAACTGCAAGGTCCCAGTCCATGTTCAAGTCCTGCTCCCATTTCACCATATAAGGAGTTTTAACCGCAGAATCTATCAGGGATGCATATATGAGGGAAATCCCCCCCTTGACATCTTGTATTCTGGAACACCAGTGTTCATAAGGGGTAAGCGAGAGAGGAACCGGGGATCCTTACTGATTGAAGTTAGGAAATGTGAGATCTGAGAAAAGCAAAATCTCTCCGAAGGTGACATCTTCAACATGTACCTGCAATGAGTGTAAGAAAAGGGACCCTTTGCGTTAAAAAAGTGTCCAATTCGATAGAGACCTTTATCCGTCTACCATTTGAAGGCCTTAATGTCGTTCCCCGGGGGGAATCAGGATTATTGAATATATGCTTAAGTGGACCCCAGAGCGAAGTAATTCTATTTGTTTTATGTAATGAATCACAGAGGGCAAATGAGTGTGAGGTCCTGTCACCATTTGAGGAGGCCACAAGGATGGTGAGCCGGGAGAATGCATGCATCAGTTACACTATCCTGCTAGTCTACCTGCTGGAGCACACGCTGCGTGGAATCATGGACAGGGCACTTGAGGCAGAACAGTGGCAAGAAGAGGACTTCCGTTCCTCACAAGGCCCCCTTTATGCAGATATCATTCCTGCAGGGCCACAAAACACACAAGAGGAAGAGAAGGAGGAGGAGGAGGATTTTGGCAGCACGGATGTAAAGGAAGAGAATAGCATGCAGCAGTCTTCAAGGGATGATTTTGATTCCCCAGAAACCCCAGGAGTTGTACGTGGTTGGGGAGAGGTTGCTCCTGCTGACAATGTCATCCTTAGTGACCCAGAGGACTCAGAAGCTCATGCCTCCTCCAATTTACATTGCATGGGCTCCCTGATTCTGCAAAGCCTGCAAAAGGACCCGAGGATTCGTGCTATCAAGGAGAGGGATAATTACTGGTTGGCAACCCTTCTTGATCCACGTTACAAGGGTAAAGTTGCAGAGCTCATCCTGCCTTCACAGAGGGAGCAGAGGATTAAACATCTTGAGGAGGCCTTGAAAAAGAAATTGTGTACCGCCTTTCCAGACACTGGGAGGTCAACATTCTCTGGACGTGTTTCTGAGGCATTGTTCAGCCAAAGGAGGAGCAGTGGAGAAGGCGGCCGGCTGACCGATGCCTTTAACCGCATACAGAGCAGTTAGACACCCTTCCTGCCCAGACCAATTTTCAGCTTTCAGCACTCTCACACTTTGAATGACAATTGCTCAGTCATGCTACACTGTAACCAAACAAAATTTTTATCATTTTTTTCACACAAATAGAGCTTTCTTTTGGTGGTATTTGATCACAACTGGGGTTTTTTTTTCGTGATATATGCAAAAAAAGAGCAAAAATTTTGAAAAAAAAAACACTTTTTTTAGTTTCAATTATAAAATTTTGCAAAAAATTAATTTTTCTTCATACATTTGGGCCAAAATGTATACTGCTACATGTCTCTGGTAAAATTAACCCAAATTAGTGTATATTATTTAGTCTGTGTGAAAGTTATTGAGTCTAGAAGCTATGGTACCAATTACTGAAAATTGATCACACCAGATGTACTGACTGCCTATCTCCGTTCTTGAGGCCCTGAAATGTCAGGACAGTACAAATACCGACCAAATGACCCCTTTTTATAAAGTAGACAGTCCAAGGTATTTAGTAAGAGGCATGGTGGGTTTTTTGAAGTTGTAATTTTTTCCCACAATTCTTGGGAAAATTAAGAAAAAAATTTTTTTTTCTTTTTTTTCCCACAAAGTTGTCAATTTATAAGCTATTTCTAACACATAGCATGTACACAGCATAAATTACACCCAAAAATACATTCTGCTACTCCTTCCGAGTATGGCAATACCACATGTGTGAGACTTTTACGCAGCCTGGCCACAAAAAGAGACTCCACGTCCAAGAAGCACCTTCAGGCGTTCTAGGAGCATAAATACACATAAAACTTTCTTACTACCTATCACACTTTTCAAGGCCCTAGAGCACCAATACAATGGAAAAGTCCACAAAATGACCCCATTTTGGAAAGCAAACACTCCAACGTATATTCTATGAGGCATTATGGGTCGTTTGAACATATCATTTTTTTCCACAGGTTTTT
Organism: Pelophylax lessonae; assembly: GCF_965119305.1. Lineage (NCBI taxonomy): Eukaryota > Metazoa > Chordata > Amphibia > Anura > Ranidae > Pelophylax > Pelophylax lessonae. The sequence continues at coordinate 5,435,123 of NC_138768.1, forward strand.
GGAAAATGTGGGAAAAAAATGAAAACTTTTTTTTTTTACACAAAGTTGTCAATTTATAGGATATTCCTAACACATAGCATGTACACAGCAAAAATTACACCCCAAAATACATTCTGCCACTCCTCCTGAGTATGGCAATACCACATGTGTGAGACTTTTTCACAGCCTAGCCATATAGAGGGGCCTAACATCCAAGGAGCATCATCATGCATCCTAGCCACTTGCCTAGGCCTATTTTTGACATTTGGTGTTTACAAGCTAAAATCAGTTGTTTTGCTAGAAAACTGCTTAGAACCCCCAAACATTATATATTTTTTTTTAGCAGAGACCCTAGAGAATAAAATGGAGATTATTGCAATATTTTTTATCACACCGTATTTGCACAGCGGTCTTCCAAACGCAATTTTTTTGGAAAAAATTCACTTTTTTTAATTAAAAAATAAGAAACCAGTAAAGTTAGCCCAATTTTTCTCCATAATGTAAAAGATAATGTTACGCCGAGTAAATAGATACCCAACATGTCATGTTTCGAAATTGCGCACGCTCACGGAATGGCGACAAACTTTGGTACTTAAAAATCCCCATAGGCGACAATTTACAAATTTCTACAGGTTGCCATCTTTGAGTTACAGAGGAGGTCTAGGGCTCAAATTATTCCCCTTGCTCTAACGATCGCGGCGATACCTCACATGTGTGGTTTGAACACCGTTTACATATGTGGGCGGGGTTTCTGTATGCGTTCGCTTCTGCGCGCGAGCTCACGGGGACAGGGCGCTTTAATTTTTTTTTTTTACTATTTATTTTATTTATTATTTTTTATTTTTACACCGTTTAAAAAAAAAAAAAAAATTGATCATTTTTATTTCTATTAAAAGAAATGTAAATATTCCTCGTAATAGAAAAAGGCACGACAGGACCTCTTTTTTGTGAGATCTGGGGTCAAAAAGTCCTCAGATCTCACAAGTACACTAAAAGATAGAAAAAAAAAAAAAAATTATTATATAAAATGAAAAAAAAAAAAGGACCTTTAAACCGGTTGCTAGGCAACAACATTTTCCGTAGCTCCGGTCCTCCAAGACCATAGAGTCAAGTGAGGGCAAGCCTGCCCTCACTCGACATCCTGTCTGTGAGGATCCGGGACCGGATCGTTTTCCCCGCTGCCGGCGGGTCCGGTAAGCGGGGAAAAGGACCGGAACGCGGCGGGAGGGGGGGGGCGCCTCTTCCGCCATCCCGGAAGGGTGATCCCACGGCGAATCCACCGCTGGGACCACCCTTATCGGAAAGCCAACCGTCCACCGTTTAAAAAAATACCAGGGTTATGGCAGCTATCTGCTGCCATAACACCGGTATTTAGGTTTAAACGGAGGACGTATATAAACCTTTTTGGACTTGGACATGGTGACTGTATGAAGGGTGACAGGTACTCGGGTACTTTGTTGGGCAGGTGACAGGTACTCTGGTACTGATGAGCAGGTGGCAGGTACTTGGGTACTCCGATAGGCAGGTGACAGGTACTCGGGTACTCTGATGGGCAGGTGACAGGCAGGTGATAGGTACTGATGAGTAGTACTGATACTGATAGGTGATACTATACTGATGGGTACTGATGATCAGTACTGATACGTGATAGGTACTGATGAGTACTGATGAGTAGTGATGGGTACTGATGAGCAGGCGGCAAGTACTCGGGTACTTCAGGCGTCAGGTACTCTGATGAGCAGGTGGAAGGTACTCGGGTACTCTGATGGGTAGGTGACAGGTACTCAGGTACTCTGATGACGGGAACTCCGTTGACAGGTACTCAAAGTACCCGAGTACCTGTCATCAAAGTACCCGAGTACCCGTCATCAGAGTACCCGAGTACCCGTCATCAGAGTACCCGAGTACCGTCATCTGAGTATCCGAGTACCCATCATCAGAGTACCTGAGTACCCGTCATCAGAGTACCCGAGTACCCGTCATCAGAGTACCCGAGTACCCGTCATCAGAGTACCCGAGTACCTGTCATCAGAGTACCCGAGTACCCGTCATCAGAGTATCCGAGTACCCGTCATCAGAGTACCCGAGTACCTGTCATCAGAGTACCCGAGTACCCGTCATCAGAGTACCCGAGTACCTGTCATCAGAGTACCCGAGTACCTGTCATCAGAGTATCCGTCATCAGAGTACCCGAGTACCTGTCATCAGAGTACCCGAATACCTGTCACCAGCCCATCAGAGTACCTGAGTACCTGTCATCTGAGTACCTGATGGGCTGGTGACAGGTACTCGGGTACTTTGATGGGCTAGTGACAGGTACTTTGATGGGCTAGTGACAGGTGCTCTTTATTGGGGGGGGGGGGGCAATCAGTGTGTTTAGGGTGCACTGTAATTGGTAACTAGCTGTTACTACAATCTCCTCCTCACACAGGATCAGTGTGTGAGGAGGAGAACACGGTGACAGCTAGTTACCGTGTTCTCTGTTGACATTTGTGACCGGCTGTGATTGGACACAGCCGGTCACGTGGTAAAGAGCCAATTTCATTGGCTCTTTACCTAAATCGGGGATCGACTCTGTCCGAGGGACGAGCCTCGTCCCCGATCGCTGCTCTGCGCGCCCCCCGGGGCGCGCATTGCAGAGAGAACGAGCGGCTCGTGCTGGAGCCACTCATGTGATCGGCTGTGATTGACAATTTCTATTGGCTGTTTACCTTGATCAGGGATGGGCTATGTCCGAGGGACGAGCCTCATCCCTGATCGCGCCGCTGCGCGCCGCTGGGGGCGCGCACTGGCTGCTAGAACGGGCCGACGTCATATGACGGCGGCCCGGATCTAGACAACCACTTTGCCGACGTCATTTTACATGACTCGGTATGGAAGTGGTTAAACAGTTCTTTAGTCCTCAGCAGCACCCAGGGCTGTTAGGTTTAATCAACCATCGGCAGCGTCTCCATCACATGGTGCATGATTATCTAGGCGCAAGACCAGACTTGGAGACCTTTCCAGCTGAGCATCCAATGGGTTACTGGGTCTTGAGGATGGACCACTGGCCAGAACTTGGTCAATATGCAATGGAGCTACTGGCCTGTCCTGCTTCCAGCGTGCTTTCCAAATGGACATTCAGTGCTGCTGGAGGTTTTGTGACGGACAAAAGAGTGCGTCTGTCCACACATTCTGTTGACCAGCTGACTTATCAAAATGAACCAGTCCTGGATCAACAAGAGCTATCAGGCCCCTGATGCTGATGTAACAGATTGAATTTGCTAGGGGTCTGCCATTCCTAGAAGACTGCATATGCTGCCTATCCTATTCCTCAACCTTGATTCTGCTAGCTTCCAACAATGTTTTTGGTTTAGGTCACTACCAACCCCCAAGGCCTAATTTTTCTGCCATACAATTGAAATGTTGTATGTCATTTTTAACAGCAGGCCCTGTCCCTGTGCCCTGCAAACTGTGAGGGGTTACCACCAACACCAAAGGCCCAATTTTTGGCACAAGTGTAGCACATGCAATTTCAAATTTTCATTGAATTCTTACCAGCAGGTCCTGTTCCTGAACGCAACAAGAGTAACTGTGAGACCTTGGTTATGGTGTTCAGGCACCAGCAACACCAAAGGCCCAATTTTGGGCACTTGTATGACAAGTACATGCGATTTCAAATTTGTATGGATTTTTTAGCAGCAGGGCCCGTTCCTGCACCCAGCAAGAGTAACTGCGAGGGGTTACGGTGTTCAGGCACCACCTACCCTAAAGGCCCAATTTTTGGCACTTGTATAGCACATGTGATTTCAAATTTGCATGGAATTCTTACCAGCAGGTCCCATTCCTGCACCCAGCAAGAGTAACTGCGAGGCCTTGGTTACGGTGTTCAGGCTCCACCAACACCAAAGGCCCAATTTTTCTGCACCTGTATGACAAGTTCATGCGATATGAAATTTGTATGTATATTTGTATATGACATTTTTTCCTTTAGAAATGTCAGTATTGCTGCAGCAGGCTACATACATCGCAGAGATGCACTACTTTACAGGCACATTTAGGGGACCCCCCAGGCACGATATTTGAAGGAATTTTTCATTTTACAGTTTCACTTTAAGCCTCATTAAAATCAGTAAATCAGTGCTCCTTTAAAAACGATTGTTTTTAAAAACTTTTTTTTCATTGCTACATGTTCCTCAGGTCAGGACCCGGACCCCCATACACTTTTTTTGGGGCAATAACTTGCATTTAAGCCTTCAAAATGGGGCTGTTTGATTTTCGAGGTTCGAGTCCCATAGACTTCAATGGGGTTTGTTTGTTAAAACAAACTTTTCCTCTGTTTGCGGTGTTCTGGTGCAAACCAAACTGGGGGGTGTTTGGCTCATCACTATTCTGGGAAAAATCCTGGAGGAGAGCATGGGAGGAGGTGACGAGGGAGCTAGAGAGAAGGAGGTCTTGGGAGGAATGAGGAAAATGAGTAGGTTGTTTTTTTGAGACTAGGTTAGTGATGTAGCTGAGGGTAGAGTTGTGGATGGCTTTGTAAGTTGTAAGTATTTTGAATTTAATTTGTTGGGTGAGCGGAAGCCAGTGGAAGGATTGACGGAGAGGAGTAGCGAGACACTGAGGGATTGGTAAGGTGAATGAGTCTGGCAGCAGCATTCATGATGGATTGAAGGGGGAGTAGCTTATGTAAAGGTAAGCCAATGAGAAGGGGGTTGCAGTAGTTGAGGCTAGAGATAATCAGGGAGTGAATTAGGAGGTTTGTGGTGTCATTGGTTAGAAAGGGGCGTATTTCCACAAAGCTCCATGTACAAAGCCTATGAACTATGTAGTGGAAGGCCTTCACTACATGGCCTCGTTATTCGATCTCGATGCCTTCGAAAGCCAAACCTTTTGCTGATGTGGCCGCAACATTTCACTTACTGGACTCCCACATACTGTGCTATAACCAAGTCATCACCGATGTACACTCTGCATGCCCTGACAGGCACATCAGATTTCAGGAAACCTTCATGGACCACATGATGTCACAAAAAAGTTATTCCATCTATGGCAATTTATCTCTTCTTGAGAGTAAAAAGAGTAGACACCTGAACCCATCCATATGGAGCAAAGACATTCCAGATGCCGAACTTGGCGAAAAACTACTAGCTGGACTTCATACAATAAGAAAGCTATTGATAAATGAAAACTGGAGAGAAACTTAATTCAAACTGGTGCACAGAACGTTCTTTCCTTTTTTCAGCTCGGACCCCACACATTCCCTATACCTCAAATGCCCTCAATGCAACCAACAAAAACCATCACTGTTTCATCGCCTTTGGCAGTGCCCCCCAATCTCGCTTTTCTGGGAAGAACTCCTTTCATTCATAAGAATCATCACCAGGGAGACACTGCATAAGGCGCCCCTAACTTTACTCTTCAGCTACAGGCCTTCACTGTCTGATTCCGGAGTTCGGCGGGGGAGCCCCCTTAAACATTTGACCCATGTATGCCTGATGGCAGCACGTAAAGCCATCATGAAGTCTTGGACGAACACCAGTCCACCAACTCTGTCCATGGTAAAAAAGGATTAAATGACCCTCCTCTACCTGGAAAAGCTGGATACTATCTTTCAAGAACGTGACGCCTCCGAACACTTCTTTGCCAGATGGAGGGCGTTTATGGAACATGCTTTCTCCCCTTCTGAAATTTCTTCTCTGATGACCCCCTTTCAATACCCAGAATGGTACTGCAAGGCCAATCTGAGTAACAACCTAGGTAAACTTAAGCTAACCTAAACAGGTACAGATTGCAAGGTCTGACCCTAGTTTTTTATGTATATGCTATATATTCTGCTATTCAACGCTATTGTTGTTATGGTAACTAAAAATGTGTTTTGATATACAGTCATCCAGATCCCAAGTTCTTGTACTTGACTTGGTTTTCTCCCCCTAGCACTCCCCACGAGGAAACTACTGTTCTGTTCTTCTGTATTGAAAAAGTATAACTCTATTCTCAAACTCATATGTTATATGGACCACTTTATGTAAGATGTTTCTTACGCTTTGTAATTGTTCAAAAATTTCAATAAATATATTTTAAAAAAATAGAAAAAAAAGAAAGGGGCGTATTTTGGAGATGATGCAGAGGTTGAGGTGGCAAGATTTGGACAGTGATTGGATGTGGGGCTCAAAGAAGAGTTCAGAGTCCAGGCCTACACCTAGGACCTTGGCATGCGAGGACAGGCTGATAGTTATGCCATCGATTTTGACAGAGAGATCAGGGAAAGGGGCACGCAGTGGAGGAGAAGTTATACGTTTGGTTTTGGATAGATTGAGTTTGAGGAAGTGGTGTGACATCCAGACTGATATATCTGCTAGCAAATTAGTGATACGTAAAGAGACTAAGGGAGTGAGCTGAGGGTTAGAGAAATAGATTTCGATGTCGTCAGTGTAGAGATGACCCAGATAGGAGGTGTAGATTGAAAATAGGAGAGGTCCAAGAACAGAAACTTAGGGGACCCCAACAGAGAAAGGAAGAAGAGAGGAGGAAGTAGAATTGTAAGTAACACTATCGGTGCGGTTGGATAGGTAGGAAGAGAATCTGCGAAGAGTACAGTCACGGAGACCAAAGGCGTGGAGTTTTTTGAGGAGGAGGGGGTGGTCAACCATATCAAAGGCAGCAGAAAGGTCTAGGAGTAGGAGTACAGAATAGTGTCCATTGGATTTAGCGGTTGTTAGATCATTTGTTAGTTTTAGGAGAGCTGTTTTTGTGGACGGTTGAGGACAAAATCCAGACTGAAGGGGATCAATAGGCTATTCTTGGCAAGGTAGTCACTTATTCAGATGTAGACCAAAGGTTCAAGGAGTTTGAATAAATAGTGGAGCAAGGAAATAGGGTGTAGGTTGCTAAGATTGGTTGAGTCCAGTGAGGGCTTTTTAGTTATAGGGCTGACTGGTGCGTGTTGTAGAGAGTTGGGGAAGATGCCAGAAGAGAGGGAGAGATATAAGATGTGAGTTAGAAAGTGTAGAAAAGAGGCAAAGGATGAACGTGAGGTAACAGGATACAGAGGGGGCAGGTGGTTAGCTGGATGTTAGCAAGTAGTTTAGCAATCTAGTCTATAGTGGGTAGTTGTGACAAACGCCCATTTGCTGGGACGTGCGTCACGGGTTACTGGAGGAGTGTGTAGGCCAGCCTCCTGTCCACGGACTACGGCCCTGGCTTGTAGGGGAGCGCGGCTCTGGTTGGGGGTGTATGCTGGGGGACCCTTGGAGTACTGTTACTTTGAATTCAAGTCCCTGTCACCCCAAGCGACAGAGACTTTGGGCCTAAGCTGCATATTACAGCAGAGGACTTCTCCACACTTTGAGAGACTAAAGAGATGCTAATGACGTCTACTGTTGGGATGTGTATTGACATTTATAGTAAGGTGTTTTGAAAGAGAAGACGTGCAGTCTAAGAGCCTATGTCTTCTGCTTTCATCTGTTTAGAGGTGAAGTATGTTCACACTTCTAGGAATGTGTATTCTGCTATGTTTTGGGCTTGTTGTTTGTTGAATTAATTATGATAATGTTGCAGTCTCATTCACCTATTGTCTCTTTCCAGAAGGCCAAGGTATGTTAATTACGTTCTGTATACAATACATTTGCATGACGTAATTAAGCTCCTAAAACTGGATATATATTGGAAGTGGGTTGGTGAATAAAGTGTCATTTGTTTTACCCTTCATCAAGCTTCGGTTGATGTTTGGGGGGGAATTGAGGGGCCAGGAGTGCATCACGTGAGAGTCTGGGGACCTAAGACAGAAATACTTGGTCCAAGTACTGGGGATCTGTTACAGTAGTCAATCACAATAAACAATGACCTGACAACATAATCTGATCCTGACCTCCTTGCCAGCTGACAGGTAGGGATGGGTTACACCTGGGTTATGTCATTAACCAAATATGTGAAAATAATGATATCATCCTCTTACATTGTGTTTCTTCAGATCAGCCATCGAGTCAATGACCCTTACCTGAGTGATAGACAGAAGTTCCCAAACTTTTACAGCACCTTTCCCAGTTACTCAGGCTGGTATGTGACGGTTATAAGATTCCTAAAAATATTTGAATGGAATTGGGTTGGAATCATCACATCCAGCGATGACACCGGAGAAACAGAACTGAAGGAGCTGAGAAAAGAGATGGCCAGACATGAGATCTGTATAGAATTTGTGGTTAGCCTGACCAAGAATGAGGACATTAACAGAAATAAGGTGGTGAATATTGAGAGGTCAACTACCGATGTGGTCATAGTTTGTGGCCATTTTATGCATGAATATATCTTGTTTTTTAAGGAGTCAAAATCTCTCAGACAAAATATGACATTAATTGTCAAGCAGTCATGGAATGTACTTAGATATCCGGAGAGCAGTCTAAAGAAAATATTTAACTGCAGCATTATAGTAATGTATCCCTCATACTACATTCCTCGATTCGAGGAATATATGTATAACGTAAATCCATCCAAACGGCCAGATGATCCATTGCTGGAAGATATTTGGTTATTCTATTTTAATTGTCCTTCTTCAAATATATATAAAAATGATGCATTTCTGCAGTTGGGTGTTGCCCTTAATGCCAACTCCACTGGGCCAGAATCAGTGGCATATTACTATACTGAGAAGAACGAGGCACAATATTTTTTCATCCACACTGCGGTATACGCTCTGGCTCACGCTTTGAACAATATGAAACTAAGAAGAAATAAATCTGGAAATTATGGAATAAGAAAAAAAGTAAGTTTATTTCCTGATGTATCTGTTCCACTAGATGTTGTGTCTATAATATATTCTGGTTAGAAGATACCGGGACTGACACAGACAAGTGATCTCAGTACAAAATGGGGGTAACACACTTTGCTCTATCATTTCAGTTCATAAAACAAATATACCTGCATTAACCACTTGCCGACTGCTCACTAGAGCTCTACTGCGGCAAAGTGGCTCGTTATCATCTGGCAACGTAGACCTAAGTCGCCAGACACTCCCCTTTCTCGGTGGCGCGCGCGCCGCCGGAGGCTCGCTCCCGCTGTATTCAGTCACAGCGGGAGTCGGGCCAGGGGAGGAGCAGCAGCGACCGCTTCCCTGATCGTCGGGGAATCGAGTGTGGAGATCCGCCTGCTTGTGTAAACACAAGTGGGCGGATCTCCTAAGTGACAGACAGGGTCAGATTGCAGGGTTCAGCATAGCTGAACCTGCGATCTGTCCTTGTGTCACATAGTCACCTCCCCCCACACATGTTAGTAAGCACCAGGCATACATTAACCCCTCCCTCTCCAATAAAATTAACCCCTTCCCTGCCTCTTTTTTTGTTTATAGCGCAAAAAGTAAAAATCGCACAGGTGATCAAATACCACCAAAAGAAAGCTCTGTCTGTGTGAAAATAAGGACGTAAATTTTGTTTGGGTATGGCATCGCATAACTGCGCAATTGTCAGTTAAAGTCGCACAGTGCCGAATCACAAAAAGTGGCCTGGACGTAAGACAGCAAAATCCTCCGGTGGTAAAGTGGTTAAAATCCACCAATAGAATCAAAGAAAAGCTACAACGTGAAAATTAAACATATATGTGCAAATGACGTCATGGAAATAAATCGTTTATATGCACAACCTGCTGGAACAATTATCTCTACTAATTGGAGTTGGGCGAATAGTTTGAGCCGAACAAATGTTATGCCCGAACATTGCCTGTTCGCCCTTTCGGCGAACACCCAAAGTTGCAGGGAGCTCGGCGGGATGTTGGCAGGCCGAGCGCCCCACATTGGACTGTGCGTTGCACAGTGCATTCTAAGCCCTGACTGGGCAAAGCTTCACCCAATCAGGGCACAGTGAATAGCTGGTTGTTAAGGAGCGGGGCCGGAAAAAACAGCCGCAGCTTCCTTAACCACTTTACCACCGGAGGATTTTGCTGTCTTACGTCCAGGCCACTTTTTGCGATTCGGCGCTGTGCGAATTTAACTGACAATTGCGCCGTCGTGCGACGCCATACCCAAACTAAATTTACGTCCTTTTTTTCCCACAAACAGAGCTTTTTTTTGGTGGTATTTGATCACCTGTGCGATTTTTACTTTTTGCGCTATAAACAAAAAAAGAGCGTTTATTTTGAAAAAATAACAATATTTTTAACATTTTTTTATATGAAATCCCCCCCCCCCCAAAAAAATGCGCAAAAGTTATTGTGTTTACTAACTAAGGGAAAGATTTTTGTCATTTTTGGTGTTTTTTTTTTTTTTTAATGAGTAATGGCGGCGATCTGCAATTTTTTTTGCGGGACTGCGACATTGCGGCGGACAGATCGGACCCTTGACTGACATTTTTGACACTTTTGGGGTTACCAGTGATATTACTGCAGTAATCAGTGCTATATATATGCACTGTTACTGTAAAAATGACACTGGCAGGGAAGGGGTTAACTTTATTGGAGAGGGAGGGATTAATGTATGCCTGGTACTTACTGACATGTGTGGGGGGAGGTGACTGAGTGAGTCAGGGACAGATCGGATGTTCAGCTATGCTAAACCCTGCAATCTGTCACTCCCTGTCACTTAGGAGATCTGCCCGCTCTGTTTACACAGGCGGGCGGATCTCCAAACTCGATTCCCCGACGATCGGGGAAGAGCGGCGGCGATCGCCGCCGCTCCTCCCCTGGCCCGACTCCCACTGTGAATGAAAACAGCGGGAGTGCGCCTCCGGCGGCGCGCGAGCGCCGCCTACAGGGGGAGGAGTCCAGCGATGTAGTACTACGTCGCTGGACGATAACGAACCACTTTGCCGCAGTACGGTCAACGTGACCGGTTGGCAAGTGGTTAAAGCGGTTGGAGTGGGTCGGCTCCCCCTCGACCCCCTCCAACAATTAAAAGTCAGCAGCTACACATACTGTACACATACTGTAGCTGCTGACTTTTAATGTTAGGACACTTACCTGTCCTGGAGTCCAGCGATGTCGGCACCGCAGCCCATGTTTCCATCGGCTGTCGGGTGCTGCTGCCGCCATTGCCTGTAGAGGAACCCGGCAGTGAAGCCGTGCTGCACATTCCTATTAGCTCGGTGGCGGGGGAATGAGGGGAGGGGCAAACTTCAGAGGGACGACGCCTTATCCCAGAAGTGGGGAAGGGTACCTATCAAAAACAGGTACCCATTCCCCCCTCCCCCCTCCCCCCTGAAAGGTGCCAAATGTTGCTCGGGAGGGAGGGAGGGAGGAAGCTAAATAGCGGATGTTCCACTTTTGGGTGGAACTCCACTTTAAATACGGATGAGCCATCAACTGTCAACTGGCTTCCCCGCAAACAACTGAATGAAAAATAAAACATCGCTGGCAATAGAAAAATGAGTCTGAAATGGATTGGAAAAAAAAATGGCATGGGCTCCCCCCAAAATCTATACCAGACCCTCACCTGATCATGCAGCCTGGCAGGCCAGGAACGGGGGGGGGGGGGGTTGAACGAGCGCCCCCCCCACCCCCCCATCTTCTGAACCATACCAGGCCACATGCCCTCAACATAGGGGACATGTTGATCTTTTTGATGCTGTGATGCTTGTAATCATTTTGGGCTGTTCTCACTGCCCCCCCCCCCTCACCTTCTGGAGTGTTCTGGGAAGTAGTGGTCGGGGAGAGTCAAATGAGCAGCCTAAAAATGTATGTGGTTCCAGCCAATCCCTAGGTTAGAGTGTCCAGAAGGTGGTTCTTGTCCAGGAGGAGAAGATTCCAGCCTGAAGGGCTGCTGCCCAGAAGGGCAGTTATGCTGTTGTCAGCTCATTGAGGTGCCAGCTAGGCTCACTGGGGGGGGCCTATTCTACAGAACTACTGAAGAGTGAAGGAGATTGTGTGCCTGGCTGCTGGTGCATTCACTGAGGAAACAACCTTGGGACCAATCAGCAGGCGGGTGAGCACTACAGGCCACAATATTGAGAGGCAATGTCCACCACATTGGAGCACTGTGCAAAGCCCTGAGGGGCACTGGGACCACCGTACTGAGGGCCACTGGGCCACAGCACAGACCTCTGACCTACGAAAGGGACACAGACCATCAACAGCAATATTTGAGGTGGGGCACAAACACCACTGAACAATAATATTTAAAGAATATTCACTTACTCCTGACTACGGCACTCTAAAAGGTTTGCTTTACATATTCCTGCTGCCCTCTATACAGACTGTTGTATATTTACATAGTCATAACTCTAACGCTAAATTATGGTGATGGGGTTTCATTTATGTAAAAAAATGAGTGCTACCTGTGACCTCAGTTTTTTTATTCATTTACAGGCATTCTTCAGCAATCTGTGCCCCCCATTACCCCTCCCCCCAAGATAGAGCCAGTTCTGTACATGAACAGATGACACCATCCAGTCTCCCAAAAAATGGTGCAGCAGCTAACTAGTGATGAGCCGAACACCCCCCTGTTCGGTTCGCACCAGAACATCTCGAACAGGGGAAATATTCTAGCGAACATGCAAACTCCATTAAAGTCTATGGGACATGAACATGAAAAATCAAGAGTCCTCATTTTAAATGCTTAAATACAAATTATTGGCCCAAAAAAGTGTATGGGGACCTGGGTACTGCCCTAGGTAACATGAATCAATGTAAAATAAATCGTTTTTACAAGAGCAGTGATTTTAATAATCCTTAAAGTGAAACAATAAAAATGAAAAATTCCTATAAATATCATTCCTGGGGGGGCCCTTAATGTGCCTGTACGATGTATGGAGCCTGCTGCAGCAATACTGAAATTTTGAAAGGAAAAAATGTAATTTAAACTTGCTCACGGCTGTAATGTATTGTCGGCTCCCGGCAATACAGCTAAAAAAATGAAAAAAAAATGGCATGGGGTGCCTTCTAAAATCCATACCAGACCCTTATCCCGGCACACAGCCTGGCTGGCCAGGATGGGGGTGGGTGTGAGCGATAATGGTCTGGAATGGGACCCGACAATACATTACAGCCGTGAGCAAGTTTAAATTACATTTTTTCCCTTTCGAAATTTCAACATGGGGGGGGTGGGTGCTTTGGGGCTCTGCCCTCCACCCCAAAGCACCGTGCCCCCATGTTGATGGGGACAAAGGTTTCTTCCCAACAACCGTGGGCTGTGGTTGTGGGGGTCTGCGAGGGGGAGGCTTATCAGAATCTGGAAGCCCCCTTTAACAAGGGGACCCCCAGATCCTACCCCTGCCCTATGTGAATGGATATCAGGTACTGACGTCGGGTACTGATGTCATGTCATTTATTCACTGCACCTGAGCAGTGCGTTATGGGGCGCTCGTGACGTCAGATCCCTATAAAAGAGCTGTCAAACTCAAACAGTTTATTAGCCTGGGAAGCGTCTGAAGAAGCAGGAGCTTCTTTTTTTTTTTTTCTATTTTCCAGTTGCGGGCGGGCGACGTGATCATCGGGGGACACTATTTTTTTATTTTTATTTTTTAATAAAGGACTTGTCCAAAACTGGCTTTTGTCTTTATTTTTTTTCTGTACACTTTTTTGGTGAATGGGTAGGGATACAATGTACCCGATATCCATTCACATAGGGGGGGGCATAGGGGGGGGGTGGGATCTGGGGACCCCTTTGTTAAAGGGGGCTTCCAGATTCTGATAAGCCTGCCCCCGCAGACCCCCACAACCGCAGCCCATGGTTGTTGAGGACATGACCCTTGTCCCCATCAACATGAATGGGCCAAAAGCACCCACCCCCCATGTTGAGGGCATGTGGATCTGGTATGGATTTTAGGGGGAACCCCAAGCCATTTTTAAAAAAAATTGTTGGCGCAGGGTTCCCCTTAAAATCCATACTAGGCCCGAGGGGCCTGGTATGGACAGGGGGGAGGACCCCACACCGTTTTTTTCAGCAATACTGACATACATTGAAGTGCATATATATCTATAAATATCATATATATATATATCAACAAACTGTAAAAAGCAAAAATCTCTCTCCCTGCCATGTATTATTAACTATACTACACTATCTGTTAAGCTCACAACACTCAACCTGAAGGAATTCCACTTCCTCTGCTGGCCAAGAGATTCAAACCCACAACCATCTCAAGTGCAAGCCTGGTAATCTACCACCTATGCCACCATCAAGCCTGCTTAGGCTGAACACACTCTCCCTGCCTAACTAACTAACTTCTATCTCACCCAGCAGTTAGTTAGTTAGGCAGGGAGAGTGTGTTCAGCCTAAGCGGGCTTGACGGTGGCGTAGTTGGTAGAATACCAGGCTTGTAATTGAGAGGTTGTGGGTTTGAGTCCCTTGGCTGGCGGGTGATTTAGAAGGGGAATCAGAGGTCAGAGTCCATGCTTTGACCAATCACATAATGCACTGCCAGTGCACAGTGCATTATGGATGCATGAGCTCGAAGTTCCCACAAAGAAGGCAATTTGTTCGCCATTCGGCAAACAGGCTGTGTTCGAGTCAAACTTAAGTTCAACTTGAACATGAAGCCCATCCCTACAGCTAACCAAAATGGTACAGACGTGTGCTAGGTGATCTCAAACTCCCACAAAATGGTGGCATTGCCACATGTGCATGATACTGGAAGTTTTAGCATTGTAACTGGAAGCACATCAATGCTACCAAGCATGCTTTGTAGGCGCTCAGGCTACACTGATACCTGCACAGTTACAATGTAGTCACTAGGGCTACAAGGAAAATGCAGGAGAGACCTAGATTGGTGAGGGGGGCAGGGATTGGGCTGGGGGATTAGAAGATGAATGAGGCAGCACAAGCAGTAACTCATAAGACCCCTCTAACAGCCATTGCACAGGGACACCCTTCTGACCCCTTGGGCACCCTTCTCCATTGAAAAGACATCCACTGCTGCACTCTTCTCTACCACCACTGCGCCAAAGTGTAATTCTACACCCGTCCCACTGAGCCCATGCATATTTCTAAACTGCCATTTATTTTTGCAAAATGTTATCGTCTGCACTCACCAACTATATACTAACTGGCCCTTCTGCACCCGCTGCCATGCATTTCTATAATTCTCACTACTGTATCATTGTGCACATCTGCACCTGTCACAAATGAGCCAACATGCACTTCTGCACCAGTGCACACTTTTGCACAGATGGGCATGTGCACAATGGTCCTTATTGCACTCACCAGCATTACAGAAATGTACCATTATGTAGCCACTGCATCAAAGCATATTTCTGCATCACCAGCTCTGCATAGGCCTACCCTTCTGTACCACTGCTTCACTGACAAGCCACTATTCAGCTGACATGCACTTCTGTACCTACGTGCACTTTTAAACCAACTGCCACTGCACCACCATTCAATAAATAAGCATACTTTACCCATCTATCACTATTGATAAACATTAGAATTGTTGTATCTTATCTATATACCCTTAGTGGCTATGACATATGAGAGCTGGTGAATTTGGAAGAATTACATTGTAATCAATGGTATTTTTCCTCTAAAAGCTGAACAGATACATCCGGGCAGTTCAATTCAAGAGCCCCAGCAAAGATTACGTTTATTTCAATGGGAGAGGAGAATTGCCCTCTTATTTTGTGCTAGGAAACATGGTGATTGTCAGTTCTGTGACAAAATATTCTGCTGTCACCATAACATCTATTGCAAACAGCGAGATTTTGGAAACAGGCAAGAAGGAAGAGATTACAGAAGCAGTCATTTGGAAACAGGGCAAAGTAAGTCTGACGGGAGTCACTTTGGGCCACGTTGGCCAATTTTACTCCAATAACGGTGTCCGCGTATTTATTGCAGGAAGTTTATTTAAGGGGTTGGGATTTTGGGATAACGGTAATGGTAAGTGTCATAATTACATCTGGGGTGCCTTAGTCATGTGACAGTACCAGTGCCATTTAGCATCTGTCCCAACTCCCTTATCTTCACTGGGATACCTGCCTCCTAAACCAGCCAGGTTGTCTATGGTTAGAACACTGACATTGGACATAACATTGCTGTTGCTGGCCATACAGCATTTCATTGCCTAGATATAAAGTGTGATCGCCGTACCAAGTTCCTAAGGTACCGGGCAGTCACACTCCTTCCAGCCGGGCCTATGGGGTTAATGCTAGTCAATAACGCTACCCCACCTTTTTTTTTTGGGGGGGGGGTCTGACACTTATATAATGCTTATATATCTTGGTGGGAAGGTGTCACAAGTTAGCCTGCAGTTTTGTTTGTATACTCTTACCTCCTTGCTGCAGTGCTTCAATCTTGCTTCTTTTCAGGTGTGGTATTTGGCTTCTCTGTTCACCTATGGGCTTCGCCTGCTCCACTGTGGGTTTATATCCTTTTCCTGTCTTACTTCCATGGTCACCTCCCTGTTTGCTTCCCTATATATATATGTAGCACCCTCCTAGTTAGGTGCTGGGTTCAAAGCATTTTATGCTCCAGGGGAGCCTAATCTGTTAAGTTGCCTGTTGCATGTTCCCAGGTGTGATTCATTGGGTCTGAGGGAGTGTCCCCACTGTATCCAATAGGGGAGCCTGTTGGACAATGGAGGAAACCTAGCTAGTGACACATTCGCTTTTGTGAGAGTCCCAGTGGGAGGGCACTCCTGCAGTGCATTCTGAGATTGCTCATAAAGGCTGGGGGACATGTGACAGGGCATCTTTGGTGGGAAGCAGAGTCCCAGGAAGAGGGTGACGGCTGTCTCTCCTCCTGTTGCATGAGGAAGGTGGTCATAGGCGGTCGGCCTAGTGAACCAGGTGTGGAGCTGAGCTGCAGAGGATCCTGTAAAGCTGACAATGGAGCTGCTGGCAGAGTCCTCCGGGAAAAACAGTGTGCGTGAGTACCAAAGGGTCTGCCCAGGAAGGGGGAATACTCCAGGGAAGTCAGAGGACAAAGAGTCAGCTCACACAGTGTGTCAGAGTAAAGGGGGTACCGTGTAGAACCCTGAAGAGCAGGGAAAAGGGGGTGCCAAGTAGGACCCTGAAGAGTGATTCACAGTACAGTACAGTTTGCTTAATTCTACTTCACTATAGTGGCAAGGTGAAGCAGCGGCCTTGCCACATCCAGCTATAATCAAAAGTCCCAATAATTGTGCATAGTTTGTTCAGTTGGAGTATCCCACTCATCCCTTCTCCTATCCCGGTTCTCAAATAAAACCATAAAAACCAAAACCCCTGGACTGTATTGTCAAGTTGTTGCTATGGGTAACCAAGGGGAATCCGCAACAAGCAGCTCCCAGGGGAGTAGTGCTACATATATACACATGCTCAATGCACTGCTCCTTGCTTGAGCAACTTCACTGTTCTCTGAGCTCCCATCTGTATACCCCTAGGCTATTGTATCTGATTCACTGTGTACCGACCCCGGCTTAGTTTTCCTGTCTGTGTGTGCTTGCTGCCTGTCCTGACCTCGGCTTGTCTCGTGGATATCCTTTTGTTTGCTGTTTACTCTGCACACGCCAGTGGTCTCCACATCTTCAGCTGGGCCTACCTGGGGGCCGCGACCTGGTTCCAGCCTGTTGCAAGTCCCTCCCCACCATCAGGGGCCCTGGTGAAGAAGCAGACCGGGGCTTAGACTACGCGCCCTGGGGAATCCTGTGCTGGGGATCTACAAGAGCTCACTATCACAGACCCACTGAAAGAAGGGTCAGTTTGGCATCTTTGCCCTGGGTGCTAGATGACCTTGTCTCAGCACTGGACTCAACCACAAGGCAGAGTAGTCCCAGATTGAAGGTCAATGGGGCAATCATAGGAATGATGAGGAGGCAGATGGTCAGCAGCTTTTTTACAAAAGAAAAGCATCTTGGAAGGTTTGATAATGTTGAGTGAGCATTGGAGAGGTGGTGACCACCGGCACAGGTACAGAAAGAGACAAAAGCACCTTGAAGAGACAAGTCTGATAACATTGTGACTACCAAGACAACACCTGACCAGAGTTCCAATCTAGATAGGGCAAATGTTTCTGCAAACATAAAAGACCAAGAATGATGGGACTAGAAGACTTAGGAAGGATCAGGAAGGAGATTCTCCTCATGATATAGAACACCAACATGCATAATAATGGAGGTAGTTCTGAATTGCAGAGGTCCTAAGACCAAGGTAGAGCCATCAATGGCAGATATTTTAAGGGGCATCACCAAGGGCATAAGGAGAATGCCCAGTTCAGTAGCAAGGAAATTAGTATGGATTTTAAGGGGAATCCCATGCAGAGATTTAAAAAAAAAATGTTGTGCCCCCCCCCCAAATCCATACCAGACCCTTTTCAGAGCATGCAGCCCCCCCCCTCCTAAAACATACCAAGCCACATGCCCTCAACGTGGGGGTTTGCTTTGGAGTGGGGGGGGGGGGCTCTGTTAATGGGGACAAGGTCCCCCCATGTGAATGAGTATGGGGTACATTGTACCCATACTCACTTACCAAAAATAAATAAAAAACAGGCACGATTTTTGACAATTCCTTTATTAAAGGTAAGAAAACAATGTCCCCTGATGAGGATACATCATTAATTACATCACCCGCTGCACTGTCAGATCGGTGACATTACCTGGTGGCCCCACCCCTTACCTATTTAAGAACTGTCACACAGCAGAGCAGGCGGATGGTGGTAGCCTTCGTCACGGTCCGTGGTGTGGCAGGCGTCATGATGGACAATAGATCTACATTGGGGGACATGCTTTTTAATTTTTAATAAAGGAATTGTGTGTAGTTTTTTTTTATTTCTTTTTGACAATTTTTTGGGGGTGAATGAGTAGGGGTACAATGTACCCCATACTTATTCACATGCGGGCCTTTATCTGGGGGGCCCCTTGTTGAATGAGGCTTCAATATTCCAATAAGCCCCCTGCCCACAGACCCCCACAACCACCGCCCAGGGTTGTGGGGAAGAGGTCCTTGTCTCCATTAAAATGAGAACAAGGTGCTTTGGAATGGGGGAGGCACTCGCTCATCCCCCCCCCCTTTCCTGGCCTGTCAGGCTGCAAATGAGGGCACAGAGGGCACGAGTGCCGGAGTAGTTGTCTGGTGAAGTCCGCAGTTTGGTGGATGAAGCTGGGGGTCACAGTCGTAGGAAAAGGATACTGAAGCAGCTTGGCACCAGAGCAGGGGATGGTAGCATAGTCGATATTGCCAGCAGTGACCAGCGGCAGCCGGGTAACAAGGGACCAATTCGGCAGACAAGTCCAGGAAGCAGGCCAAGGTCAGTATCAGCCGGGCAGTGCAGTACAGAATCAGCAGGCAAAGACAAGTCCAGCAAACAGGCTGATGGTCAAAGAGATCAGGTGAGCAAGGTTAATACAGGAGCAAAGGCAGAGTCCAGAAGGAAGCCAGGTCATACACAGGTAAGCGGGCATGGTACAGGAGATGCAGAGGCTGCAGACATGGTACAGGAGATGCAGAGGCTGCAGACATGGTACAGGAGATGCAGAGGCTGTGGGCATGGTACATAGGGTCACCACCTCATCCCTTTAAACCAGGGCACACATTAATTACACAGGTTCTGTGGCTGATTGAGATGTAATTAAACTTACTTAGTGCCTTATGTGCATTATATTAGCCTCAGAACCTGTGTAATTCATTTGTGTCCTGGTTTAAAGGGATGAGGTGGCAACCCTAATGGTACAGGAGATGCAGAGGCTGTGGGCATGGTACAGGAGATGCAGAGGCTGCGGGCATGGTACAGGAGACGCAGAGGCTGTGGGCATGGTACAGGAGAAGCAGAGGCTGCGGGCATGGTACAAGACATGCAGAGATTGGGACATGGTACAGGAGATACAGGGGCTGCGGAAGGGTCTTACTTAACGATCTGTGAGGCGCCTTACATTTAAAAATGGTGCCGCCCAGCACCCCATCACGTCACTGCACATGCGTCGTCTGCCCGAGAATGGCCGAGCATGTACGGGCTTTTCTGAGCGGCAGGAACGCATAAACAGTTGACATGTCAGGCCGGCCTGAGCCATTTTTTTACGGTCGCTACTGACCTTCAAGCAGCCCCAGGGCAGGGGGACATGCCGGCCTACCGGGAAATTTCTTGGTATCCCGGTAGGCTAGTCCGACCCTGAGTATTAGCACGTGAACAATGAACACGCACATGGATAATAGCATATGCTTGCACTGATTTTCTGGTGCTGGGAATCTAGTTTATTTTAAAGGGATGGATTATGGGGGGTGGGTGGGGGGCACGTCATATTTTTTTTAATTTTGGTGCAGGGTTCTTTCTAAAATCCATACGCAGTGGCTGACTTCCCAGCCCGCTCCTTAACAACCAGCTATACTCTGTGCCCTGATTGGGCAAAGCCTTGCACGTGATCAGCGGTCAGGTGTATTGCTTCATCCAATCAGGGCTTAAAATGCACAGTGCCCATCCTGCTGAGCGCCACGCAAACTTGGGTGTTTGCTGAATGTACGAACATGCGATGTTCAGGCCGAACTTATGCTCGGTCCGAACTGCTTGCCCAACACTACTAACCAGACAGGATTGACCCCCTGCTGGAGTAGGTCAGACAGCGCTTTCCCCCAAGGTGTTAATCCTCCAAGGTACTTCCTAGTTCTCTGCTGTAAGGACAATTATCATTCTTGTAGTGACTTCATTCCATAAAAAAAAAAAAAAAAATCCCATACAGAGCATATTTTTTTCCTATATAAATGTCACCTAGGAGTTTCTTTAAAACAGAACTACCTAAAGAGGTGATCTTATTCCACCTAATAGTATTTCCCTTTCAGACTCCTCAAGCTCGGTGCAATGATCCATGTCTTCCAGGATCCAGGAAAGTTCAGAGTAGAAGAGACTATGTCTGCTGCTATTACTGTGCGCCATGTTCTGATGGGGAAATCTCCAATGTAACAGGTAAGAAATACACGGTCACATAGTCTAAGAGCACAAGGAACATGAGAGCAGTCATTTGCACTCATTGGGGTGTGCGACTATTCCTCTCCGCCAAACTCCTCCACTTCTAGAAGCCAGTACCACAGCTTCCATGAATGAAAGATGATCTATGAACGGGGAGGGGTGGACCTTACAATCATCTGTCTATTCTCCATTCAGATATCATGTTTTCAGTCATGGTCCCCCTGTTGTGGAACATCCCAATGCAATAAATGATACACTATATTGCTAAAACGATTGGGACGCCTGCCCACATAACCTTTAATGGTATCCCAGTCTTAGTCTGTAGGGTTTAATATTGGATTGGCCTACCCTTTGCAGCTATAACAGCTTCAAATGTTCTGGGAAGGCTGTCCACAAGGTTTAGGAGTGTCTATGGGAATGTTTCACCATTCTTATAAAAGCACATTTGTGAGGTCAGGCACTGATGTTGGAGAGAAGGCCTGGCTCGCAGTCTCCACTCTAATCCATCCCAAAGGTGTTCTATCAGGTTTAGGTCAGGACTATGTGCAGGCCAGTCACGTTTCTCCACCCCAAACTCGCTCACCCATGTCTTTGTGGACCTTGCTTTGTGCACTGGTCCAAATCATTTGGTGGAGGGGGGATTATGGTGTGGGGTTGTTTTCCATGGGTTGGGCTTGGCCCCCTAGTTCCAGTGACTCTTAAGGCATCAGCATACCAAGACATTTGGACAATTTCATGCCCCCAACTTTGTGGGAACAGTTTGGGCTCCTTCCTGTTCCAACATGACTGTGCACCAGTGCACAAAGCAAGGTCCATAAAGACATGGATGAGCGAGTTTGGGGTGGATGAACTTGACTGGCCTGCACAGAGTCTTGACCTCAACCCGATAGAACACCTTTGGGATGAATTAGTGCCCAGACTGTGAGCCAGGCCTTCTCTCCAACATCAGTGCCTGACCTCACAAATGACCTTCTGGTAGAATGGTCAAAAATTTCCATAGACACACTCCTAAGCCTTGTGGACGGCCTTCCCAGAAGAGTTGAAGCTGTTATAGCTGCAAAGGGTGGGACAACTCAATATTGAACCCTACGGACTAAGACTGGGATGCCATTAAAGTTCATGTGTGTGTAAAGGCAGGCGCCCCAATACTTTTGGTAATAGACATTATCTGGATGGGTCTACAGCTTCCTAATGATGCAGATCAAGTACCCTGTGAAACCTGTTGAAGAACCAAGATAACCCCACTGCAGGGTCAGCATTGAACCCCCTTCCAGTCCAGGCCATTTTTCAGCTTTCAGCACTGTCATCCTTTGAATGACAATTACCCAGTCAAGAAACAGGGACACTGTAACTGGTGTGGTGGTGATCAGGGACACTGTAACTGGTGTGGCGGTGATCAGGGACACTGTAACTGGTGTGGCAGTGAGGGACACTGTAACTGGTGTGGTGGTGGCTCTTGGCTGTTCCTTGTTCTTCCTAGAGACTTGCCTGGCAGTGTTCTACCGCTGTCCTCTCCTTGCTTCCGCACCTCCTGTCTAGGACACCTCCGTGTGTTTTAAGAGGGTCCTGCCTGCACCCGAGCCCAGGCCCAAGGTCACCCCCTGTAACGGATCAACCGGCACCCCGACTGGGTACCTCTGTTGATGGATTCTCCTAGTGCTTCCCAAGGACTCCAAGAACTCCATCAGACACCATAACCACCTCAGACCCCACGAACCGCCGAAGCTTGGTTGAGGTCTCGCCGTCTCTTGCCCACCCTGGACTTACCACAAGGCTCAATGTTCCAGTGGGTGAACCTCTCTTTCCCCAGAGGGTGCAGCAAGAACAGGAACAAGCTCTTACAAGAGCTTAGTGATTATCCAAGGGAGTATGAAGAGCATAGCAATCCCTTGTAGCAGATTCCCCCAATGAAAGACAGGACTCTAGATTGAGGGTGAAATAGAACTCAAACTTTAATGGTACAGCTGCTCTTTTATACAGTTTTCCCCCACAAGGTTACCGCCCAGGTGGACCTTGTTTGGAACAGGCCCTGAAATTCACAATGCAATGAAAACAGAGTTTTACACTCCCATACAGTGTACACAATCCCTCCCCTCTGCCTGATTACATTATCATATGCAGATGAAAGTGTATACAGGAGCAGAATTAACCTAAACGAATTATCTGGCCATCTGGACAGAACAATGTGAGGTCATTAACATTTAACAATGGGACAGGCACAATCCACATTCACATATATATCCCATAATAAGTTTATCTCAAGGCAGACAGACACACTAGAACAATGGAATACACATTATCTCAATACACAAACAATAGGGGAAGCCTGTCTGACATGGAGGGACATGGAATACACACATTATTACATTATTTAGGAGTCAGACTTCATAGCAACAGTCTACAACAGTCTAAGTCTCCCAGTGTAAAGTGGGAATAAATCTTCATATTTCTATATGAAGATATTGCCGACGAATATTACTGTCCCATCTGAAGCAATTCAGACCATTAATTATCTGTCTTTCACTGCCAGTGATGGTGAACACCGTCACACCCCCTAAACTGGGGAGCTCCCTCAAAGGCCAGCTACAACCTAATACTTCATCTCCAACCTCTTCCCAAACACAACTCCTCCTCAGCTGGGCCGACCTGAGTATTTGAGGGGGCTTGCCTCCTGCCAATCCAAGTTGGTGATTGGCCGGCCCTCAGAATACTACAGGCAACTCCACCTTACCTCCCCTCCCATTCTTCTAGAAGATACATTCAAGAAGTAAGGGAGGTCTCAGTGATGCTACCTGTGAGTCATCCAGCTCTCCCTGCCCAACTCAGGACAAAAACACAGACAGGCTTGGCTGCTGGCCAAGCCTGCAAAAATGTACCTACACTTAAACACCAAAACCCGTCTACCATTCTAGCACTATATGGGGCTAGATGTATATTGGAGCTACTCCCATCTGGCCATTTATGTACATTGGTCGGACGAGAAGCAGTTTAAAACCGCTGGTTTATGGTTTAAAAAAATTGTTAGGGTGAATCCATACAAAAATTTTCCAGGCTAAAAAAACAAAATGTGTTTGAACCAAAATGTTAACACTAGTTTTAAAAAGTCATAGAAACTTAGAAGATGGAAATCCCATCTGATATTGTTACATTACTTAATCAGCAATGTGAGATGGAAAAAATTATGGCTACTATAAGTTCGGCGAAGAAAATATTTGGAGTCAGATGGAATCCATGGTTAAATAATTTAAGATGTATAGTAACAATGGATTAGATATGGTACGTGTGTTAATGTAAGGATTGGTTAGCAGTAATTAATTTATTGATCATGTAGTAAAATGTGAATGTGGTATGGGGAAAAGATCTCTCCTCTATAATAAGATCGACGTCCAGTGACGATAGATTGACGATATATATATATGGAAACCCTTTGGTTGATGATTAAACTGAGTTGGAAGGAGGGTTCCCCCTTTCCTATTTCTTTCCCTGTCCTTTCCTCCCTCCCTTTCCCCCTCCCCCTCCTATTTCCCCCCCCCCCCCTATCCCCCCTTTTTCTTTTTTGTGTTTTTTTTTTTTTTTTTTTTTAATGTAAAATGCTATGATCGATAAATGTATTGCAACATTTTATGTTGATATTCTTCTTTTTCTTTTTGTATGTGTGTATTATTGTTTTGTGGAAAATTACAAAAAAAAGAGATATTGAAAAGAAACTGGGGAAAAGAAAATATATAAAAAGTGACAAACAAATGAAAGGGACGTTCATCCCAAAAGCAGAAATAACAGCTCAGATACTGAGTCCAGTTCATTCTATACACTTTGTCCATAAACCACAAAGAAGAAACAAACAGCTGGAGATGGGCTCATGGCTTTACTACTGGCTTTGGAGGCCCAGGCTGAAAGGGTGAAGTGTAGTAATCAAGCTGAACGATTACCTATAGCGCTTGCTGGAATACAATTTATGTAATAAATATGTATGAAAAATATATAAATAAATAAATAGTGCTGTGATATGACTAGGTGATAATAAAAACCATGGATCTACATACAAAAATAATATTAATAATATTAAACCAAGTCCATAAGTTGATATCTTCCAAAGAAATTAATTGTGTTAACAAATAGTCCAATGAGTGGTATGAAAATTGTGTAATAAATAAATAAAGTGCCAGTGCTCCTTTTTCTTCTTCCCAAAAATGGCCCTTCACCGTGGAAAATAAGTGAAATTCAGACTCACCAGAAAACGTGGGTCCTATATGCCTTCCGGCATTAAGACCAGCCGTGCTTTGGAGACAATCTCCAGATAAAAGGAACGTCCCTCCTGGCGGATCTAGATGTCACTTCTCCAGTAACCACTTCTGCTGCCAGCTCTCTCCTAGGGGATATGGTCCCAACGCGGATCAGCGGATAGATGGTCCTCCTGTTTAGGGTCACCTCCGGCCACAGGGTATAAAAGGGAATAAAGACCCGGATAGTGCAGTACTGTATGTAAGTAGTTGATTTATTGCACACCCCCGGTCACTCCAAAATACATGCAGTCCCAAAAAAATATGTATGAAAGTGGATTTAAATTCAGATCTAAAACCACAAAAACATCAAAGCATGGTAAAAAAGTCCAAACCAACGTGCTAAAACATGAGGTAGTAGTCCATACACATGCAAAAACGCCGTCATACACGAGGGCTTCGAGTGGAGAGCGGCGCTTCCGGCTTGCGTTCCACTAAGCACCGTATGACGTTCCACCTAACGTGTTTCGTCATTGGCTAGACGTCTACAGAAATTGTCAAATCCTTTGTTTTGTCTCTCAATTAAATTTCTTCCACAGCAAACAATCCATTATATAAAAAAGAAAAACATCCGCCAGACTCTGTTCCTTCTCCAATGCATTTCACCCCTGGAAGGGATTAATCATAGAGGCCATGGTTAGGAAACCACTTATTCTGTGAGCAAGACTAACCAGTAGGTGATTGTTGCATTATAATGCCAAGATATGATTATTAAAGAAGTACCTGGCATGTGTTAAGTTATTGATTTTATCCAGTTTAATTACTGAAAAATTCGACTTTGTGTTTTTGTTTTCCACAGACAGTGAAGTCTGCCACAAATGTCCTGATGATAGTTTGCCGGATAAGAGAAAAATGACCTGTGTTCCCAAAATGTATGATTATCTTTCCTATGAGATGGACACCATGGCTCTAGCTTTTTATTTTATCTCATTTTTTTGCTGTGTCATAACTATCTTTATACTGACATTGTTTATTGTATTCCGGGACACTCCAATTGTGAAAGCCAATAACCGGACTGTGAGCTTCATCCTCCTGACCTCCCTTTTGCAGAGCTTCCTCTGTGTCTTCTTCTTCCTCGGACGTCCTGTGGATACGACCTGCATGCTGAGACAAATGTCATTTGGGGTCTTCTTCTCCTTTGCTGTCTCTTGTGTTTTGGCCAAGGCTATCACAGTCTGCATTGCCTTCAAAGCCTCCAAACCCGGGAGCTACTGGAGGAAGTGGGTGGGAGAGAAGATTTCTAATTCTGTGGTCATAATCTGTTCCTCTGTTCAAGTTCTGATCTGTGTTATTTGGCTGTCAGTGTCTCCTCCCTACCAAGAGTATGATATGCACTCCTATCCTGGGAATATCGTCATTCAGTGTAATGAAGGGTCAGTTATTGGGTTCTACTCTATGTTGGGTTATATGGGGTTTCTGGCAGCTGTGAGTTTTGTTCTGGCTTTCATGGTGAGGACATTACCGGACAGTTTTAATGAAGCCAAGTACATCACCTTCAGCATGCTGGTGTTCTGCAGTGTCTGGATTGCCATGATCCCGGCCTATCTGAGCACCAGAGGGAAATACATGGTGGCTGTGGAGGTATTCGCCATGCTGACCTCCAGTGCTGGATTATTAGGGTGTATATTTTTCCCTAAATGTTACATAATTATGATAAAACCTCAGAGAAATACAAGAAAAAATATTCTTGACAGGGTCAGATCATAAATTCTTTTTAGAAACCATATGGGACAAAGCTCTTTTGACTAGTACATAGCATTTTGTCTTTAAAAATAGATGAATATTTAGTGTATGTGACCAGGTCAAAATAATTTCTAAGGTAATAATAGAGATGAAAAGTCTTGAAAACCACCCCCTGTGTCCCTGTGGAGCCTCTGGGATCTTAGAAGTTAAAAAAATGTCCAACCACATGAGTCATGTACCCAAATAAGTAAAGGAGGCTGATGGGGTCCAAGAGAATGAGGACACCTGGGAAATATAGAATATTAAGGGTTGGTCTAGGGATATGCCTATCATATGGGACTTTGTGTGGTTAACTTTATACAGTCGGGTCCATAAATATTGGGACATCGACACAATTCTAATCTTTTTGGCTCTATACATCACCACAATGGATTTGAAATGAAACAAACAAACTGCAGACATTCATCTTTAATTTGAGGGAATTTACATCCAAATCAGGTGAACGGTGTAGGAATTACAACAGTTTGTATATGTGCCTCCCACTTTTTAAGGGACCAAAAGTAATGGGACAGATTAACAATCATAAATCAAACTTTCACTTTTTAATACTTGGTTGCAAATCCTTTGCAGTCAATTACAGCCTGAAGTCTGGAACGCATAGACATCACCAGACGCTGGGTTTCATCCCTGGTGATGCTCTGCCAGGCCTCTACTGCAACTGTCTTCAGTTCCTGCTTGTTCTTGGGGCATTTTCCCTTCAGTTTTGTCTTCAACAAGTGAAATGCATGCTCAATCGGATTCAGGTCAGGTGATTGACTTGGCCATTGCATAACATTCCACTTCTTTCCCTTAAAAAACTATTTGGTTGCTTTTGCAGTATGCTTCAGGTCATTGTCCATCTGCACTGTGAAGCGCCGTCCAATGAGTTCTGTAACATTTGGATGAATATGAGCAGATAATATTCCCGAAACACTTCAGAATTCATCCTGCTGCTTTTGTCAGCAGTCACATCATCAATAAATACAAGAGAACCAGTTCCATTGGCAGCCATACATGCCCACGCCATGACACTACCACCACCATGCTTCACTGATGAGGTGGTATGCTTTGGATCATGAGCAGTTTCTTTCCTTCTCCATACTCTTCTCTTCTCATCACTCCGGTACAAGTTGATCTTGGTCTCATCTGTCCATAGGATGTTCCAGAACTGTGAAGGCTTTTTTAGATGTTGTTTGACAAACTCTAATCTGGCCTTCCTGTTTTTGAGGCTCACCAATGGTTTACATCTTGTGGTGAACCCTCTGTATTCACTCTGGTGAAGTTGACTTTGACACACATATACACCTACCACCTGGAGAGTGTTCTTGATCTGACACACATACACCTACCTCCTGGAGAGTGTTCAGAGTAAGGGAATACAATAAGACACGTGACCACTCACTAAAACTAGAGGAAAAACCTTAAAATACGTAAGGGGTTCTTTACTGTCAGAGCAGTAAGGATGTGGAATTCTCTTCCACAAGCAGTAGTATCAGCAGGGAGCATCGATAGTTTCAAAAAACTATTAGATGGGCACCTTAAAGACCACAACATACAGGGGTATACAATGTACAACATACAGGGGTATACAATGTACAACATACAGGGGTATACAAAGTACAACATACAGGGGTATACAATGTACAACATACAGGGGTATACAATATACAACATACAGGGGTATACAATGTACAACATACAGGGGTATACAATGTACAACATACAGGGGTATACAATGTACAACATACAGGGGTATACAATATACAACATACAGGGGTATACAATGTACAACATACAGGGATATACAATGTACAACATACAGGGGTATACAATGTACAACATACAGGGGTATACAATGTACAACATACAGGGGTATACAATGTACAACATACAGGGGTATACAATGTATGGTTAACATCAAACACACACACACATCATAGGTTGAACTGAATGGACTGATGTCTTTTTTCAACCTCACAAACGATATAACTATGTAACAAATTGGCCCCAAAGTGTCAATATGTTGTGCGGCCACCATTATTTTCCAGCACTGCCTTAACCCTCTTGGGCATGGAGTTCACCAGAGCTTCACAGGTTGCCACTGGAGTCCTCTTCCCCTCCTCCATGATGACATCACAGAGCTTGTGGATGTTAGAGACCTTGCGCTCCTCTACCCTCCGTTTGAGGATCCCCACAGATACTCAATAGGGTTTAGGTCTGGAGACATGCTTGACATGCTGGAGACACCTGGTTGCCCCCACACACGCCTGACACCATCTGACACCAAATAAGTTTATCTTGGTCTCATCAGAGCACAGGAGATGGTTCCAGTAATCCATGTCCTTAGTCTGCTTGTCTTCAGCAAACGGTTTGTGGGCTTTCTTGTCCATCATCTTTAGAAGAGGCTTCCTTCTGGGACGACAGTCATGCAGACCAATTTGATGCAGTGTGCAGCGTATGGTCTGAGCTCCGACAGACAGGCTGACCCCTCCCCCACCCCTTCAACCTCTGCAGCAATGCTGGCAGCACTCATACGTCTATTTCCCAAAGACAACCTCTGGATATGACGCTGAGCACGGCACTCAACTTCTTTGGTTGACCATGGCGAGGCCTGTTCTGAGTGGAACCTATCCTGATAAACCGCTGTATGGTCTTGGCAACGGTGCTGCAGTTCAGTTTCAGGGTCTTGGCAATCTTCTTATAGCCTAGGCCATCTTTATGTAGAACAACAATTATTTTTTTTCAGATCCTCAGAGAGTTCTTTGCCATGGTAAAATTCCAGTGACCAGTATGAGAGAGTGAGAGCGATAACTCCAAATTGAACACACCTGCTCCCCATTCACACCTGAGACCTTGTAACACTAAGGAGTCACATGACACCGGGGAGGGAAAATGGCTAATTGGGCCTAATTTGGACTTTTTTACTTAGGGGTGTACTCACTTTTGTTGCCAGCGGCATTAATGGCTGTGTGTTGAGTTATTTTGAGGGGACAGCAAATTTACACTGTTATACAAGCTGTACACTCACTACTTTACATTGTAGCAAAGTCTCATTTCTTCAGTGTTGTCACATGAAAAGATAGAATAAAATATTTACACAAATGTGAGGAGTGTACTTACTTTTGTGATATACTGTACAGGTATATACAAATTTTCATATCTTAATTTATTTATGTAAGGAAAGTTGATGAACTTTATGTTAGGTTTTTTTTTTTTTTTGAGGAGCATTAAAACATTTAATAAATAATAAAAAAAAATGTATACATCAAATTCAGCAAATTCTGGCTGGGGTTGGGCTTAGATGAGTATTTAGTGAAGTATATATTGTATTATCTGTTACCATTGATACATTGTATGTTACTTATTTCTGATTTTACAAAGAATATAGTTGATCAAATGCTTGTCAAATCTATCTATCTATCTATCTATCTATCTATCTATCTATCTATCTATCTATCTATCTATCTATCTATCTATCTATCTATCTATCTATCTATCTATCTATCTATCTATCTATCTATCTATCTATCTATCTATCTATCTATCTATCTATCTATCTATCTATCTATCTATCTATCTATCTATCTATCTATCTATCTATCTATTATAATGAATGATTTGATCAGACATAAGTTGTGTAGAAGGTTTCTGTATTGGAAGGGATTTTCTTGTCTCTCCTGTGCTCCTCGCTGTGCTGGGAGTGTTCAGTGTCAGCGTTCCCCGGGAAGGTACGGATAAAGTTATAATAAAATCTTTGTATTCTGCTATGAAAACAATCCCATTGCCATTCATTGTAATCAATAATCATCACTTAGCTGGGAGGGGCCCCAGGAGAGTTCCGGCAGGGAGGAGGGGGAGGGGCTGTGATCTGTCTTTCTATGAAGGTGACACCTCTGTAATTATATATCCAGGTGACACCGTCCTCTGTGTATGGATACAACAATTACTGTGTATTGATAGAATGGTGAGGATGGGGGGAGGGGGAGCGCAGTCTGCCAGCTGCTCATACAATTCTATTCTCTGATCTGATTATACAAATAGACAGACAGAAGATTTGTGATATTGAAAAAAGTTTACAGAAAATTAGATTTCTGATCAAACTGATATCATTATTATTAACCAGTTAGGCTCCAGATCCATTTTCACCTTCCAGCTATGGGCCAATCCAATCACCAATCACTTTTATTAGTTATGGAACAAAAGTGAGTCATTTAATTATTTAGTTATTGGGGTGAATGCTTTAACTTGATGATATTGTCAAAGAGTGATCTAAATATATATTTATTTAAAAGTAAAAAAAATCGAATGAATTCATTAATTACTTAATTTAATTGTTATTTAAATAATTGTTTTTCTAGTTTACAAAAAAAAAAAAAAAAACAGTGTTACAATATTGGGTCCATAAGCAATCTGATAGCCAATGTATTTGCCAATGACCCACTCCTCTAAGGTTCAATACTTCTTTATGACAGGAAATGTACCAGGGGATTGGAGGAAAGCTAACCGATATTCAAAAAAGGGGCAGAGGCATATACCGGGAAATTATAGGCCGGTCAGTCTGACATCGATAGTATGTAAACTTCTGGAGGGGATGATAAGGGACTATATCGTAGAGTTTGCTAAAGACAACAACATCATCAGCAGTAACCAGCACGGGTTTACAAATGGGCGTTCTTGTCAAACCAATCTCTTAACATTCTACGAGGAGGTGAGCTGTGAGCTAGATAGGGGCAGACCAGTGGATGTGGTGTACCTGGATTTCGCTAAGGCGTTTGATACAGTTCCCCACAAGCGCTTAATTTATAAAATAAGGTCTGCAGGCATCGACCGCAGGGTTTGCTCTTGGATACGGAACTGGCTAAAAGGGCGTGTCCAAAGAGTGGTAATAAATAACGCATACTCAGACTGGTCTGGGGTAGTAAGTGGGGTCCCCAAGGCTCAGTCCTGGGACCAACCTTGTTCAATTTATTCATAAACAGCATTGAGGACGGGATCAGTAGTTCGATATCAGTTTTTGCAGATGACACAAAATTAGGCAGGGCAATAACTGCACAGCATGAAGCAGATATCCTACAGAATGACCTGGACAAAATAACGGAGTGGGCAACGACATGGCAAATGAGGTTTAATGTGGAGAAGTGTAAGGTTTTGCACTTGGGGACTAAAAACATAAAAGCACAATACACGTTAGGAGGGGAACCCTTGGGGGAATCAAAAATGGAGAAAGATCTGGGAGTCTTGGTTGATGATAGATTAGGCAATAGCATGCAATGTCAAGCGGCAGCTGCCAAAGCCAGCAGAATATTAGCATGCATAAAGAAAGGGATGTATTCCAGAGATAAGACTATAATCCTTCCACTTTATAAAACTCTGGTCCGACCGCATCTGGAGTATTCTGTCCAGTTCTGGTCGCCGGTCCTCAGGAGGGATGTGTTGGAGCTGGACAGAGTCCAGAGAAGGGCAACTTAACTAATTAGGGGATTGGAGGAACTTAATTATGAAGAACGTCTGCAATCGCTTGATTTATTCTCCCTGGAGAAGAGACGCCTAAGAGGGGACATGATAGCAATTTATAAATACCTCAATGGTGATCTCAGCATAGAAAAAAAGCTATTCAGTCAAAAGGATTGCATGAGGACTCGAGGGCATACAATGCGATTAGAGAAGCGCTATAACCTCAGGCAACGCGGGGGGTTCTTTACTGTTAGGGCTACAAGATTGTGGAATTCTCTACCACAAGAGGTGGTTTCTGTGGGAAGTATGGTGGCTTTCAAAAGACTCTTAGACGTACATCTCAAGGATCAGAACATTCAGGGGTATGAGAGATGATTACGGCCACACACACACCTACACATATTGAACTGGATGGACTGATGTCTTTATTCAACCTCAACTACTATGTAACTATGTAGTTGGTGGTCCCCCCGGCTGGGAACACGGCTCTGCCTGACCTACTAATTAGTAATAATTCAGAACTGATAGTGGATGTGGGAGAAAACGATCATTTATGAAACAGCGATCAGAGGACAATTACCTTCACTGTAAGGCACAGGAAAAGCAGACAAGAGGGCGGGACAAGTACATTTCAAAAGAGACAACTTTACCAAACTGGACTCCATACATCATGACACTAAATGGGAAGATATTCCAGAAACCAAAAACACAGCAGAAAAGTGGGAGGGCTTTAAGAACATTTTAGGTAATGTAATTAGCCAGTGTATTCCACAGAGTAACAAATGTAAAAGAACTATGGCTAAACCTAGGTGGTTAAATTCAAGTGTAAAAAGGCACATTGAAAAAAAAAAAAAAAAAAAGTCCTTCAAAAAATATTAGGCTTAGGGGACACCATCAACATTCCAGCACTACAAATGCAATAAGAAATGTAAGAGCCACAGGGCAGCAAGAATAGACCATGAGAGACACATATCACAGGAGAGGTAAAAGATTCCAATTTAAAAAAACATATATTAAGAGTAATAAAACGAATCAGAGCATATTTGCCCCATAAAGGAGGATAAAGTGAAAAGGAAAATACATGATTATCCCTGGTTTTTACTATGGAACAGGAGGGGTATGATAGACAAGATGATAGGGATAGAAACACAGCAAGGAATGTGCCCTTGTGGTTAACAGAAGTTAGTGTTCTAGAAAGACTAGAAAATCTTAGATCAGACTAGATGGCTTGCACCCAAGAGTCCTCAAAGAACTTAGCCAGATCATTGTTAGACCTGTCCCCCCAGCCCAAAGCACCTTGTCCCCATGTTGATGGGGACAAGGACCTCTTCCCCACAACCCTGGGTGGTGTTTGTGGGGGTCAGAGGGCAGGATGCTTAAAAGAATCTGGAAACCTCCTTTATCAAGAAGGCCTCCAGTTCGGGGCGTGTCCTGGATGTGAGATCGAGCGGACGCTACCTCGCTGAGCTCCGCTACCCACTCGACATCGGCACAGATATCTCAGCCATCCTGCTGCCTATTGCCGCAAATCCACCCTGACTAGTCTGCCCGCACTCCCACGCACCGATTGCAACACGGATTTCTGGCATAATAACCCTGGTTCTCTGTTGAACTATTACCGACCTGCTCAATTCCCCCCACCCTTTTGAGCATTTGCTCTATCACCCCCCTTAACATGTCACAGCTCCGGCTGCTTGAAGCCCTTTTTCTTTGGGGCCTTCTCCTTTTTATGACCCCTGTTGGATCCTGCTACCCTCCCCCCCTCCCTGTTTGTTTTGGGTACTGCAACCATCTTGAATCCTACGTCATGGAACATACTGAAATCCACATCCAGTAGTTTTTTCTATCCTGGCTTCATGGCAACATCCTTTTACATGACTTTCCTTTTCTTCCCTGCAACTGCCTTTGCCATCCTGACCGACACTATCCACACCACTCCAGTTCTCTATAAGACGTGTGAAACCTTTCTCATATCTTCCTATACATGGTCCACTGATGGGACTTAAACTTCTATCTCTGAATGCCAACGGGCTTAACCACCCGGCGAAAAGAAGGACTATGTGGAAGGAAGCCGTGAATCAACAAGTCGACATCTTGACCATTCAGGAAACACACTTCAAAAAAGACGCTACGCCGTACTGCTGTCACCCTGCATATCCTCATGTTTTTCTCTCCTCTGCTACCGTTAAAAAACGGGGCATTCTTTTAGCAATTAGAGACTCCGTGGACTTTGAACTACACGAATCGCATATCGACAATGATGGTAGATATATCATTCTGATTTGCTCGATTGACAAAATGTTGATAACTGTGGTATCCCTCTACGCTCCCACTGCCCGCCCGCTGACATTTTTGCGATCTCTTTTCAAGAAAGTTTCTAAGGTGCGCAAGGGGAGCGTGTTAATGTGTGGGGACTTTAATGTTGTCCCTGATCCTGTCCTAGACTCATCTGCGGGGGGTAGGGGACGCGCCCTTTCCTTGCGCGGACTCCTGCACTCCTCGGATCTTTACGACAGTTGGCGATGTTTTCATGCTTATGAGCGTGATTTCACCTTCTTCTCTCATAGACATAGAACGTATTCCAGAATTGACCTATTCGTATTGGACAAGTGGCTTCTCCAGAGGGTGACTTCTGTCAACATCCAAGACATAACCTGGTCAGACCACGCCGCTGTGGTAACTGTTCTGGATCTTGGCTGCTCCATCCCCCCTACCCGTATCTGGAGGTGCAACAACAGGTTGGTCCAGGATCCAGAGTAGTCCAAACAGGTAAAAACTCACCTGGAACGGTTCTTCTCGGAAAATGACATCCATGATGTCTCAGATACAACCCTCTGGAGTACCCACAAAGCGTTTATGAGAGGTGTTTTAATACAACTAGGCACCAGGGAAAAAAAGAAACACCAACAGGCCTTGTCTTCTCTCCTCTCTGAGATTCATGTTCTAGATACCCTGAACAAAACAGACACCACTACACACAGGACGGACCAACTGACACGTTTGAGGGCGAACCTAAGGTTGCTGCTCATTCGTGACCATGACAACATGTTACGCTCCCTTAAACTCAATCATTACCACCTACACAACAAGGCAGGCAAATTTCTAGCATCCAAACTAAAGACCCGAACTTTGAAGGCTAAAATCCCATTTATTATACACCCATTTTCCAAGACCAAATTGAATAACCCACAAGATATAGCCAACGCGTTTGCCGATTATTACAGTGCACTTTATAACCTGAAAGATGATAGTAGCACTTTCCAGCCCACAGAAGCAGACATTAACAACTTTCTAGCAACCATCCGCCTCCCCTCCCTCACAGCTTCACAACTAGCCACTCTGAATACCCCATTCACAATCGAAGAACTTCGCACAACCATCAAATCCCTCCAGAGAGATAAAGCTCCCGGCCCTGATGGCTTTTCAAACGCCTACTACAAGTCGATGGCCCCCGTTCTTTCTCCCTACCTTCTGAAACTTTTTCAGGCTTTTGCGTCATCCTCTTTCCCTCCTAAGGTATTCTTATCAGCCCACATAGTCACTCTTCCTAAACCTGGGAAACCCTCGAACACCCCTGCAAACTTTCGCCCCATATCTTTATTAAACGTAGACGTTAAAATATATGCGAAACTACTAGCGAACAGGATGTCATCCCTGATGCCATCCTTGGTCAAGTCTGACCAGTTGGGCTTCATGAAAGGCCGGCAAGCCTCTGATGCCACCAGGAGGATATTGAACCTGATCCACCATGCTAACTCCTCGAAAACGCCTTCTCTGCTTCTTTCTATAGATGCAGAGAAGGCGTTTGATAGGGTCCATTGGTCCTACATGACTCTCACGCTACGTAAATTTGGCTTCAATGGCATGATTTTCAATGCAATCCTAGCCCTATATTCCTCGCCCTCGGCCCAAGTTTACACCTCAGGGATGCTATCCCGTCCTTTTTCCATCAGTAATGGGACTAGACAAGGGAGCCCCTTATCCCCCACAATATTCAACCTCATGATTGAACCATTAGCAGAGGCTGTCCGCTCTAACCCACATATAGTGGGTTTTAAGCTCCGTGGTTCCTCCCACGTCATTAGCTTATTCGCAGATGATGTCATCTTATCCCTCACCAACCCTATTGTTTCGCTCCCCTTTGCCCATAAAACATTGGAATCCTTTAGCAAAATCTCCTACTATAAAGTCAATTTCCACAAATCTCTTGTCCTAGACTTAGGCTCCTACATATCCACTAGATCTCACTTAGAAAAAACACTTCCCTATAGTTGGACTTCCGAAGCCATCCCGTATTTGGGATTACAGCTGACCCCGTCCTTAAAAGATGTGGTTTCTGCAAACCTAAAACCCCTAACTCAGGAGGTGACGGGCATCCTTTCCCAAAAATCATATAAGGAACTATCTTGGGTGGGCAGGATAGCTGCTTTGAAGATGACGGTTCTCCCAAAAATTTTATATATTTTCAGGACGCTGACACTTCCCATTGCCAAATCCTATATATCCACGCTCCAATCTCTCTTTAATCGATATGTGTGGCAAGACAAAAAACCTAGATGCCCCTGGTCACTAATAACAAAACACAAACGGGCGGGCGGATTAGGCATGGTAGACCTCTATGACTACTATGTGGCGACCCACATGACCCACATCAATTGCTGGTTCACACCGGCTACCGATGTGCAATGGGTACTGGCTGAAACAGCCATGGCCAACGTCTCTTCCCTTCCCCTACTGTTATCGGCGGACTGCTGGAAACCTCTCCTGCTGAACCAAATGCCACTAACCACACAAGCATCCCTCCTGGCTTGGAGACATACCCTGCTACATACAGACTCCCAACATGCACTCTCTACGATACGCATTCCGTTGGAAACCTTAACTGTCCTCATCCCGTACCTGACCCTCCACAAATGGATGGGTAATGGCCTAATATGGCTAGACGAAATATTAGATGGCCCGTCCATGAAATCCCTCACTACCTTAAGTCTTCCCTCCTCTGAAGCCTATACACACCTACGCATCGCCAACTTCATTAAAAGACATCCAGTGCCAACTATCCGTATTCAATCCGACTTATGGCACCATCTCATGAAAGGGCCTCTAGCATCTAAAGGAACATCACTTTTCTACCAATCAATCCAGCATAAACAGACATTCTCGAAGTCATCCTCCATGTTAAAATGGGAATCGGAGCTCTGTAAAACCTTTGACACACCCCAATGGCAACAGGCGATCCTTTACACACACTCAATATCCCACTGTGCAAATCACTGGGAACTTTCTTACAAGGTTCTATCTCGGTGGTACTTAACCCCCTACAAACGTAACTCCTTCTACCCAACACATTCACCGCTATGCTGGAGAGACTGTGGACAGGTGGGCAATCTTGTCCACGTGCTATGGGCTTGTAAGAGTCTTACAGGTTTTTGGCGCCAAGTGTTCAGTCTAGTTTCTTCCATGACAGGCATCCTCACTCCACCAGACCCAGCTCTAGCTCTCCTTAATCTTACTATAGACAAATTCCCACTTCAATATAGGACCATTGCGGCCCATATTTTTTTGGCCGCAAGGGTCCTAATAACCAGGAGATGGAAAACGTCTCTCTCAGAAGTTGTACATTATGTTGATTCCACATACGAACATGAACGCCTTATAGCCCTCAGGGCAGGCAAATTAGCTACCTTTCAGAATTCCTGGAAGTCATGGTCACATAGGAATAGTCACTGAATATTATGCCTTATTTGTTTCTTGCACTTGTACGATACTGAATGTGCACATGTGCTCATGTTGTGTATCCACCCCTTCCCCCTCTTTTCTCCTTGTTCCTCGATTGTTGTTAATGTTATTTTTCTATGCAAAACTCAATAAAAATTCATTTGAAAAAAAAAGAAGGCCTCCAGATCCCCCCCCCCATATAAATGAGTATGGGGTACATTGCACCTCTACTCATTCATCAAAAAAAAACTTCCTTTAAAAAATATAAGGCTTAGGGGATACCATCAACATTCCAGAACTACTAATGCAATAAGAAATGTAAGAGCCGCAGGACAGCAAAAATAGACCATGAGGGACACATAACACGGGAGAGTTAAAAGATTCCAATTTAAAAAATATATATTAAGAGTAATAAAGCTAATCAGAGCATATTGGCCCCATAAAGGACGATCAAGTGAAAAGGAACAGGCAACTATATAAAATACATTCTTCTTCTCAGTTTTTACTATGGAAAAGGAGGGGTATGAAAGACACGTAGATAGGGATAGAAACACAGCAAGGAATGTGCCCTTGGGGTAACAGAAGTTAGTGTTCTAAAAAGACTAGAAAGCCTTAATATGAACCAGACCAGATGGCTTGCACCCAAGAGCCCTCAAAGAACTTAGCCAGATCATTGGTAGACCTGCCCCTCCCCCCCTCAGCCCAAAGCACCTTGTCCCCATGTTGATGGGGACAAGGGCCTCTTCCCCACAACCCTGTGTGGTGTTTGTGGGGGTCAAAGGGCAGGATTCTTAACAGAATCTGGAAGCCCCATTTATCAAGAAGGCCTCCAGATCCCGCCCCCCCTCCCCCCCATATAAATTAGTATGGGGTACATTGCACCCCTACTCATTCACCAAAAAAACTTCCTTTAAAAAAATATAAGGCTTATGGGACACCATCAAAATTCCAGCACTACTAATGCAATAAGAAATGTAAGAGCCGCAGGGCAGCAAGAATAGACCATGAGAGACACATAGCACAGGAGAGTTAAAGGAACCCAATTTAAAAAATATATATTAAGAGTAAGAAAGCTAATCAGAGCATATTGGCCCCATAAAGGACGATCAAGTGAAAAGGAACAGGCGACTGTATAAAATACATTCTTCTCCTCGGTTTTTACTATGGAAAAGGAGGGGTATGATAGACGCGATGATAGGGATAGCAACACAGCAAGGAATGTGCCCTTGTGGTTAACAGAAGTTAGTGTTCTAAAAAGACTAGAAAACCTTAATACAAACCAGACAAGATGGCTTGCACCCAAGAGCCCTCAAAGAACTTAGCCAGATCATTGTTAGACTGCCCCCCCCTCAGCCCAAAGCACCTTGTCCCCATGATGGGTACAAGGGCCTCTTCCCCTCAACCCTGAGTGGTGTTTGTGGGGGTCAGAGGACAGGATGCTTAACAAAATCTGGAAGCCCCATTTATCAAGAAGGCCTTCAGATCCCGCCTCCCCCCCCCCCATATAAATGAGTATGGGGTACATTGCACCCAAAGGACGATCAAGTGAAAAGGAACAGGCGACTGTATAAAATAGATTCTTCTCCTTGGTTTTTACTATGGAAAACGAGGGGTATGATAGACACAATAATTGGGAAAGCAACACAGCAAGGAATGTGCCCTTGTGGTTAACAGAAGTTAGTGTTCTAAAAAGACTAGAAAACCCTAATATGAACCAGACCAGATGGCTTGTACCCAAGAGTAGTCAGATAACTTAGCCAGGTCATTGTTAGACCTGCCACCCCAGCCCAAAGCACCTTGTCATTATGTTGATGTAGACTAGGGCCTCTTCCCCACAACCAAGGACGGTGGCTGTGGGGGTCTGAGGGCAGGAGGCCTATTGAAATCTGGAAGCACCCTTTAACACCCATATCCCCCCCCCCATGTGAATAAGTATGGGGTACATAGTACCCCTACTCATTCACCTAAAAAGTCTCAAAAAGAAATAAAAAAACAGGAAGCAGTTTTTGACAAGTCCTTTATTAACCAAATAAAAAAAAGTCCCCTGATGTGAATCCATCATCAATCGCGATGCCTGCCGCACCATAAATGTTCCGCCTGCGATGAAGGCCAGCCGCCAACTGCCTACTCCTCCATCTGACAGTTCTTAAATAGGTAAAGGGTGGAGCCACCAGATGACATCACCAAGTGGCTCCGCCCCTTTCCTACTTAAGCACTGTCAGAGGACAGAGCAGGCAGTTGGCGGTTAGCCTTTGTCATGAGCGGAGCGTTTTTGTTTTTTTTTTGGCCCGGTGGTGCCGCAGGCGTCGTGATTAATGATAGATCTACATCGGGGGACATTTTTACATTTTTTTAATACAGGACTTGTCAAAAACTGCATACTGTTTTTATTTCTTTTTGACACTTTTTTTTGGTGAATGAGTATGGGTAAAATGTACATCCCCCCCCCCCCCCCTTTCCTGGCCTGCCAAGCTAAATGCTCATATAAGGGTCTGGTATGGATTTTGGAGGGCATCCCATGCCATTAAATGCCATTAAAAAACAAAAAAAAATTGGCGTTGGAGTTCCCCTCAAAATCCATACCAGACCTAACAATCTGGTATGGATTTTGGCTGACCCATACATTTTTTTTTTTAATTTGGTGTGGGGTTCCATTCAAAATCCATACCAGACCTAAGGGCCAGGTATGGATTGGGGGACCCCACACCAATTTTTTATTTTTTATTTTCTATTGCCAGCAGATTAGGCAATTTTCTTTTTCATTCAGCTGTTAGCAGGGAAGCCCGCTGACAGCTGATGACTCATCCATTGTTAAGAACATAGCGGCTGAGTTCCCGGCCCCGCTCCCACCGGGAGACCCGAGCAACCAGCCGGAACGTCCGCCAGCTGGTTGGAGTCCTGATCAAATTCAGCTTTGAATCGTCTCTCCGATGCAGTAACCCGAAAGCGGCGTGATGACGTCACTCCCGAGTTACTCGCGGCTAAAGGTGCTGAATTAAAAAAAGTGTCAGTATTCAAAAATGCAGATTTCGGCATTTTGAATACATTGAAGTGCAGTGGAGGGGTTTGGGGTCTTTTAGACCCCCGATCTCTCCATAAAGAGTACCTGTCACTGCCTAGTACTGTCACAAGGGATGTTTACATTGCTTGTGACAGCAATAAAAGAGATCAGATTTTTTATTTTTTTTTAAAAAACTGTGCTAAAATTAAAAAGTGAAACAAAATAAATAGGTAAAAAAAAAATTTTAAAGCGCCCCCGTCGCCGTGAGCTAGCGCACTAAAGAAAACGCATACGGAAGTCGCGCCTGCAAATGAAAGCGCTGTTCAAACCACACATGTGAGGTATCGTCGCGATTGCCAGAGCAAGAGAAATGATTCTAAAAAAAGACCTCCTCTGTAACTCTAAGCTGGAAACTGTTAAAAATTTTTAAAGCGTCACCTATGGAGATTTTTTACTGACCATAGTTTGTCGCCATTCCGTGGGTGTGCATGTGCATTTTTAAACTGCAACATGTTGGGTATCTACTTGTCGCGACATCATCTTTCACAATATACACAAAAAAAAATGGGCTAACTTTGTTTAGTTTTTTTTTTTTTTTAAATGCAGTGAAATGTATTTTTTCCCCAAAAAATGGCGTTTGAAAGACCGCTGCGCAAATACCGCGTGACAAAAAAATATTGCAACAACCGACATTTTATTCTCCAGAGTCTTTGCTAAAAAAAAGATATATAAATAAAAAAAAAAAAAATATATATATATATATAAAATGTTTGGGGGTTCTAAGTAATTTTCTAGCTAAAAATACTGATTTTAACTTGTAAACAACAAGTGTCAGAAATGGGCTCAGTCCAGAAGTGGTTAAAAGAGGGACATCTAAGTATGCCGGCATTCGGGGTAAAGCTGACCACATAGACCGTCCTCCTCACCGCCGGCTCTCACCGCTGTCAGTCTGCAGTTGTGACCGGGAAGACTACCCTGCAGTAGAGCGATCTGAAAGCGAGGCTTGAAACGCTGGTGGAGTACAGTGTGGATGGGATGACGTTGATGGCGGTGGGCGGTGCGGAGGACGGTCTATGTGGACAGCTTTACCCCGGATGACGGCATACTTAGATGTGTCTGTTTTATTCTTTAACCATGTGAGTTTCTATATGTTGATCCTTCATGAAATGTAACCATATTGCTACACTTAGAGGCGCCTCTCTTCTCTTTTATACTCAGTTGTGACGTGACGCAACTTGTATATCAAGACATCGCTTGTTTACCAAGTCAAATTTTATAAAAAAAATGTTGCTTGTCTTGCTAAACGCTCTCAAACCAAATTACTCTCAATCCAAGGTTTTCCTGTAATATTATTATTAGTAACCGGATTTACTATTCTCTACAATCTGCTGCAATGTGTGAGATATTGTCATCATATGGTGACCCCGCCTCCAGAATATCACCTATCAGGGGAATCCAACACAAAACCCACATTCAAGATTAGACACAAGAAATACAACATTCTAAATGTGACTTCAGTGATCGGGGGAAGAAATTCGCATCCCATCCCCCGAGAGATTGGACAGAAACTTTCATCCAATAGAACAAACTCCGACTCTTCCCTGAAGAAGATGTCTAATAATATTTTACTAAAGAATCGCTTTTCACTATCAGCAATGCCGAGACATAAAAGTTTTAGGTTTAGTACTTTCTTTTGCTGGTTATTCAGTATATATTATATTTAAAATATAGATGCAAGATTACAAAAATAATATAATTGTTATTAGCATGTAAAATATTAATAAAAATGTATATGATAATTAAAGATTAAATACACTGTTCAATAAAATATCAATAATGATAATAAATAATAATAATAATAATAATAATAATACTTTACTAAAGATTCGCTTTCCAGCTTTCAATGCAGAGATATAAAAGTTTTAGGTTTAGTAGTTTATTTTGCTGGATATTCAGTATATATTATATTTAACATTCAGATGCAAGATTACAAAATGATATAATTGGTATTAGCATGTAAAATGTTAGGAAAATGTATATAATAATTAAAGATTAAATACACTGTTCAATAAAATATCAATACTAAAAATAATTATAATACTTTACTAAAGAACAGCTTTC
Organism: Pelophylax lessonae; assembly: GCF_965119305.1. Lineage (NCBI taxonomy): Eukaryota > Metazoa > Chordata > Amphibia > Anura > Ranidae > Pelophylax > Pelophylax lessonae. The sequence goes on from NC_138768.1 coordinate 5,478,168, forward strand.
CACTATTAGCAATGCTGAGACATAAAAGTTATAACGTTTAGTAATTTCTTTTGCTGGTTATTCAGTATATATTATATTTAAAATACAGACACAAGATTACAAAATAATATAATTGTTATTAGCATGTAAAATATTAATAAAAATGTATATGATCATTTTAAAGTTAAATACACTGTTCAATAAAATAATAATAATAATAATGATAATAATAATAATAATAATGATGATAATAATAATAATAATAAAAATACTTTACTAAAGAACCGCTTTCCACTATCAGCAATGCCCAGACATAAAAATTTTAGGTTTAGTAGTTTGTTTTGCTGGATATTCAGTATATATTATATTTAAAATATAAATGCAAGATTACAAAATAATATAATTGTTATTAGCATGTAAAATATTAATAAAAATGTATATGATAATTAAAGATTAAATACACTGTTCAATAAAATATAAATAATAATAATAATAATATTTTATTAAAGAACCGCTTTCCAGTATCAGCAATGCCGAGACACAAAAGTTATAACGTTTTGCTGGATATTCAGTATATATTATATTTAAAATATAGATGCAAGATTACAAAATAATGTAATTGTTATTGGCAAGTAAAATATTAAGAAATATATATATAAAAAAAAAGATAAAATGTACTGTTCAGTAAAATATCAAAAACAAAAATAATAAAGATAATTATAATAAATACTATGGATAATGGACTTATGATTTATGAAGAAAGGTTATGCAATATTTATGGATGTTTTGTTCATGAAATACATCTACAGGGACAAATACCTTTTATTCTTTTTTTTTTCAATCAGTTTTTTATTGAAAGAGTTTGGAAAAAAGTACATAACATAATATAATAAAATAGCAGAGTAGAATACGATGTAAGGTGCATACATCCAATATGCATCAACTATATCGTATGGTCAGAAGCCATATATTTAAGGAGTAACCAAAGCAGTCTATAATCATGGACTTATACACAATGACAAACAAAAGAGCCCACTTAAATAGGTGGAAAGAGAGGAGAGAAGTAAAAAGAAGTAAAAGGAAGGAGGATGAGGACAAAAGGAGGTGGGGGGTAGAGTGGGAGAAGTCCTGCCCTGTGGATCGACAATGGGGAGAGTTATTGGTATACACTGAAATATTTATAATATATTAACCAGATTTAGATATAATATTGGTATAGTCAGTGGAGTAAGTAAAGGATAACCAGCAGGTCCATATCTTATGTGCCGCGGACAATAAATCTCGAAGTTCAAAAGTGAGATCTTCCATGTGATATATGTGATCAACTACTTCCAGCCACTGCTGTATTGCCAGATATCAGATTGTATCCAGTACCTAGGAATACGAGATTTGTCAGCATTTCAAAGGTGGAATGTGATAGGCCAATATCGGCCTACTGGTTCTCCTGGGCAAGGGAACAACACAACTCCTGTGCAATGGAACAACACAACCCATGGATCATTAGGTATGAGGTGGCCTTGTATAACTTCAATCCAATGTAAAACTGAAGACCAAAAAGTGCGTAGTACACAGCAAGACCACCATTTATGGGCATGATCATGGGCAATTTTTCCACAGCCTCTCACACAAAGCTCCGAAATTTCAGGTAAAGTTCTGTGTAATGGTGCAGGTGTATAATGTCATCTGGATAACATCTTGTAGTTGATCTCGATAATTCTAGAATAAATCGAAGATGTGTGTGATAGTTGAAGAATATTGGAGCGTTGAGCAACAGATAAAGGATGTTGTAGGTCATTTTGGCAAAAAAAAAAAGGGATGGGACTCCATATTCTATAGATATTAGTGCACTGTAGAAAAGGGAGATCGATCTCCGCATGGGTTGTGTGCTCGCCAATATGCTTTTCACTGGAGTCAATTCCGCCAAGGTGTGTAAGGCTTTGTGAGGAGACTTAATAAATTGAGTCAGTTGAGTATGTCTCCAATAATCCATAAATTAAAGTAAAGCATCTTTGCGTATGGATTTCAGAGGTAGAATCCCTTCTGTGGAGGTGATGTGATGGACCAGAGTGGGTGAGTGAGGCAACCAGCTCCGGAATTGAGAGGCTAATTTTCCCGGTGGGAAAAATGAGTGACCTAACAAAGGCATCAATGGCAAATTATAAGCCCAGTTATGTTTTTTGTGCAATGAGTCTCATATAGTATAAGTAGAAAGTGTGGAGGAGGTTGAACGTCCAGGAAAGGCATCTAAACCCTTTTGGAAAATTGAGAGAACAGTTCGGAACCGCTTAAGTTGTATTCAATCTGGACCCATAGTTTGGATCCACAATGATGCTTTCAATCTGAGAATCTGTTCAGTGCAATCACTGAATAATACATTTTAAAGTCTGAAAGAGCTAAGCAACCACTGGATTTCGTTCTAGTGGGAATAGCTTGGGGCATATTTAAGGATCAGAGAGTTCAATAATGAGAAAAAACCAGGAGGAATTTTGAAAGCTATCATCTGGAGTAGGAATAGCCCTCTAGGCAAAATGTTCATTTTGCCCACATTGATCCTTCCCAACCAGGAATTAGCTAAGTGGTTCAATTTGTGTAGGTCCTGTCTAATGGACATCAGGAAGGGTATAAAATTAGCCCGGGACAGGTTTGCAGGATGGGGGGTAAGCTCCCAAGGTATTTCAGGGTGTGGAGTGGCCAGGAAAAGGGGAAAGAGGATTTCAGGGAGGCTATATCTTTAGTCGGGATGGATGTGTTGAGGATCTCAGATTTATAAAGGTTGATGTTAAAGTTAGAGATCAACCCAAAGGTCTCAAAAGCGGTCATGAGATTCGGAAAAGAGATAGTCGGGAGTTGTACATAGAACAATATATCATCTGCATAAGCGGCCTATTTGTGTTCATAGGACCCTACCTTGATGTCGCATATATTGGGGTTATGGCGTACCGTCAAGAGGAATGGTTCTAGCCAAAGAGCAAATAGGATAGGTGAATAGGGGCCAGCCTTGTCTCGTTCTGTTATAAAGAGTGAAGCTCTCACTCAGGGTGCCATTAACGCATATTCATGCAGAAGGGAAAGTTATACAAAGCCGAGATCATATTCATCATATTGGGGCCAGTACCTAAAGAGGACAATGTCACCGTCAGGTATTCCCAGTCCAGCCTATTGAATGCTTTTTCAGTATCAGTTGATAGAAGGAGGGTGGGCTGGGAAGACCTGCGAACATGGGAAATGAGAGATATTGTACGTAAGGCATTATCCCGCAACTCTCTACACCTTTAATCATTTTAACCACTTCCACTCTCACACCTGGACTCCACCTATGGACCAGAGCAATATTTACTTTACACTATGAACCTATTAATTTAGAAATAACTTTGTAATAACAAAGTAATACATATATTGTTTTTCTTAGGAAAAATGCATACTTTGATTCCTGATATTGCCTTGCAAAAACTGGATTTTTTAATACATACTTACCTGTAAAATCCATTTCTTAAAGTACATAACGGGACACGAACCCATAAAACATAACATATGGGTTATATAGCCACATTTAGGTGAAGGACACTGACAACCAATCAGAAAAAATGCTTCCCTATAAACCCCTCCCACACAGGAAGTACCTCAGTTTTGTAGCAAGCAATAGAAGAGGGGAGGGACCTCTGTATCCCTTGATGTACTTCAAGAAATGGCTTTTACAGGTAAGTCTGTATTAAAAAAAAAAAAAATTTCTGTTCATACATCATGGGACACAGAGCCATAAATCATAACATATGGGACGCCCCAAAGCAATGCATCTAAGGGGAGGGGGACACCAAAAAACACCGCCATCTGACCACATAAAGGATAACACTGCTGCTTGCAGAACACTGCGGCCATATGCGGATTCCTCCTGGGTCCTAACATCCACTCGATAGAAATTAGTGAACGTGAACGTATGCACCGACGACCAGGTCGCAGGCTTGCAAATCTGAGCCGTAGAGGCTTGATGGCGATGTGCCCAAGAGGCACCTACTCCTCTGGTAGAATGTGCCTTTACAGGGAAAGGTGGAACCTTTCCTACTAACCCATACGCCTGGTAATAACCTGGCGAATCCAATGAGAAATTGTAGATGTAGATGCTGCCAACCCCTTCCTGGGTCCTTCTGGCAGCACAAATAAGCTCTCAGTCTTACAAATCCGAGCTGATTTCTCTAAGTAAAACTTAAGTGCATGCTAAAAAATGCAATAGCCTTTCCTCCTTTGAGTGAGGATCTGTAAAAAAGGAAGGTAGTATAATGTCCTGATTCAAATGAAAGGTGGACACCACTTTGGGCAAAAAACCTGGGCGTGGACGTAGAATCACCCTAACTTGATGGAAATTCAAGAATGGCTCTTTACAAGAAAGAGCTGCTAGTTCTGATACCCTGCTTAGCCAAAGTTATCACAATCATAAAGACCAGTTTTCTGGTCAAAAGAATCAGGGGAACCTGCCCCTGAGGTTCAAAAGGCCATTCTTGTAACACTGCCAACACCAAATTTAAGTCCCAAGGACACAATGATGGCTTCACAGACAGGAGCAAATGTAACATTCCCCAGACGAAGGTCTGAACCAACGAATGGGAAGCGATTGGTTCCTGAAAGAATACCGATAAAGCTGAATTTTGACCTTTATTAGTGCCCAAGGCTAATTTCATATACACCCCTGCTTGAAGGAAAGCTAGAACTCTCCCAATTATATTTTTGCGGGGATGCCATTTCCTAGCGTTTATCAGCATATGAACTGCTGGGCCAGACACACCCTGCTCTTTCAAGATTAAGGCTTCGATAGCCAAGCCGTCAAATTTAGAGACTCTACAGCAGGGTGGAATATTGGACCTTGAGAGAGCAGGTCCGGATGCAGTGGAAGAGCCCAAGGCCTCAGCACTGCCAACCTTTGGATTTGTGCATACCAAACCCCCCTCGGCAATGCCGGGGCTACCAGAATTACTGGTTTCCCCTCTAGCTGGATCCTGCGCAACAGACGCAATATCAGCTGCACCAAAGGCATAAATCAGGAAAGGCATACATTTAGGGAATACTCCTCCCAAGAAGTCACCAAAGCATCCAGCATCCACTCCGACTGCGTGTGGATCCCTGGTCCTGGACACAAATGTCTGCAACTTGTTGTTGAACCTGGATGCCAACAGATCTACGTCTGGGACCCCCCAGCGTAGGCAGACTGAGAGAAAAATCTCTGGATGTAAGGACCATTCCCCCTGGAATCATCTGTTGACGGCTCAAAAAATCTGCCTGCCAGTTCTCTATTCTAGGAATAAAAACTCCTGACAAGCATGGCACAAACTTCACTGCCCAGGATTGGATGATATCCACCTCTTTCTGGGCTAACTGACTTTGAGCCTCCTTGATTGATATAAGCCACGGCCGTGGCATTGTCAGGTTGCACCCTGACAAGGTGACCCCAAAGTCTGGTCGTTCAGTATTTCAAGCCTGACTGACTGCTTGGATTTCCAGAATGTTGATGGGGAGACGTCTCTCTACCCAAGACCATTTCTACTGGACAGTGGCTTCCTCCAGAACCGCTCCCCAGCCGAACAGACTGGCATCTGTAGTCACCACTTTCCAGGTCGCTGGAAGAAAGGATTTCTCCTTCTTCAGATATCTCGCCAACAACCACCAATTCAGACTCTGACATACTCTTGGTACCAGAGACATGGACCAGTCCAGAGACTGAACCCTTCCGGTCCATGGAGACAGAATGTTTTTCTGTAAGGGTCTGGCAAGGAATTGAACATAGGGAATTCCCTAGTAACATCATGCAAAGATGTATGGAAGGATATCTCAGCCTTACTATGGACCAAACCAGATCCTTCAGGTCTGTGACCCTTCCCGTTGGCAAGAATATCTTTGCCTGTACTGTGTCCACAAGAAGACCCAGATATTCCAGACGCTGGACCGGCTGTAATGTTGACTTTGCTAAGTACAGTATCCAACCCAGATGTTCTAGGAACTGTACTGTCTGGAGGACTTCGGGTTAAAGCCGAAGCCGATCGATCTATTAGTAATAGATCGTCCAGATATCCTATTACAGATATCCACCGAGACCTTAGAACAGCCAGTACTGGAGCCAGGATCTTTGTGAACACTCTTGGAGCTGTGGCCAACCCAAAGGGCAGGGCCACAAACGGAAAATGACGGTTTTAAATTGCAAAGCGTAGAAACGTTTGCTTAGCCTGCAATATAGGTGAAGATATGCATCCTTGATGTCTATGGACGCTAGAAATCTTTCTCCCTGCAGGGAGGCTATGACTGAATGAATTGACTTTATAAGGAATGTACGGACGTTCAGAAACTGGTTTTAGAGTTTTGAGATTCAGAATAGGTCTCACATCCCTGCTTGGTTTGGGGATTATGAACAGGTTTGAGTAAAAAAACCCTGAACACTTCATTCTCTGGAACCTCCATTATAACTCTTTGAGCCCTCAGCTGGTCCAATGCCAGAAAGAGAGACCTTTTTAGGGGATCTGTCAGTATACGTGACTGTGACAGGAAGTCAGGAAAATCTGTGGATCTAGTCACAGATAGGAGATACATTTCCACCTGGTTTAGAAAATTCACCAATTACTATAGGGTGTCGGCTGCAGAGATAGCCAGCAGGAAGTTGAAAAACATTCAGCTGTTTAGAATGAGGAAATGAAGGCCTCTATAATTTGTCCAAAGGAAGTCTAAGGATTGCTGCCTCCTGCCGCTGTGTGGGCATGGGGAGAGGAGGACAGTCAGATGTGTGCCCCCTGAAAGCTGTGTGAGCATGGGGAAGACCTCCTGAAGCGATGTGGCTGAGGAGGGTAACAAGTGTGAAGACTACTCGAAGTGAGGTCTTGGATCGTTTCTAGGTGAAAAGAAACCAATGGACATTTCCTGTGTGAAGGGGAAATTAATTAAGACTGAAGACTACTCAAGGTGAGGTCTTGAACTATTTCTATGTGGAAGAAAATAAATGGACTATTGAGTGTCTGCTGTAGGATCAGCAAAGTTTGCCCAACAGTAGGTTGGAGACAGACTCCGTAGATAGGTTCCTGTATGTAAGAAGGTAGCCGCCCACAGTGGCAAGGATTTATTTTATTTATGTTTATTTTGAAGTATGCTGTTTTTGGAGCTTGCACTTGTGTGAAGAGATCTTGCAAGAATAAAACCTTACACTGTTGTTTTCAACCACTTCTCGGCTATCTCCCTGTGTAACGAACCCCCCCAAGGCGTCATCCACGCCGCCACCGAGCTAATCAACCCCACAGTGACCTATAAACCGAGGATACAGGAACAACCGAAATTCCAGTTTGTACCCCTGCAAAATGGTGGAGATAACCCAGTTGTCTTGGATCGATTGCACCTAGAACTTTGAAAACTGCAGCAGCCTTTCCCCCCACCCAAGTGAGTGGAGATGCCCCTTCACAGAGTAGGCTTAGAGGAAGACTTGGCTAATCTCTGGGCCCAGGGATTTTACTAACCCTGCCCTGAATGCTTGGTTCCAGACCCAGATGGTTGAGGCCGTCGCCCCCGTCTGGAACTAGAAGCACTGGTAGTATGAGTGCTGGGGATCTTAAAAGAAGGACATTGCTCTTTCTTTTTACAGGTAGCAATGTACTCTTCCCCCGTGAGATTTTTTGGATATAGATTGGATATAGATTGGATATAGATTGGATATAGATTGGATACAGATTGTCACCAAAAAGGCGTTCTCCCTGAAAAGGGAAGCCAGCCAGTAACTTTTTCATGTTAATTAACATAAAGTGTGAGGTAGATCTGACAGATCTTCCACAGACTCTCCTTGAGAAGGAACTGTCTTTAACACTCGCTTCTTACAGTCTTTTAAAGACTGACACACTCCTATGGCCGCTACTGCTGGATGTATCGCAGATCTTGCAACCGCAAAGGAGGCTTTCAATAAAGATTCCAACTTCTTATCTGCTGGATCTTTAAAAACCTGGGCATTATCCACAGGACAGGTTAAACTGGAAAAGGAGACCTCAGCCATCTCTAAGGGAGGAAATTTGTGTCCAGACCAGACCATTTCAGTAAGAGACTGAAGCAACAATCTCTGGGTTTGAGAGGCTGACAGAGACTCTTGTGACCCTGACTCCCCAGAAGTGGAAACCTCGGCTTGACCTACTATAGGGTCATCATCAGCTACTACTTTCACATTCTCTGCCCAAATTCTGAATTGAATTCAGGGGGTGGCTCAGATGAGGGGTATCTATCACGTTTCTTCCCTCTTAGTGATGCTGCAATCATGTCAGCAATCTTACCCTCGAGGCTGGCTAATGCTGATGCCGATGCCAAATTGTCCTTAGTGATGTAGGTTGCGGCAGAAGCACCTGGGATAGCTACAATGCCTGACAACTGTGATGGCTCAGATTGGCTAATTGCCTCTGGCTGTTCAGGGGGAGTAGACACAGAGGAAGCACGGCTAGGACCTTCAAGGCCTGACGGTGGCATCATAGTGCCTCTTCCAACTGTGCCCCCCCAGGCCTCTTTGGGGCAGACATTGCTTTATAGCAAGACAAACTTTATGTACTAACTTCAGTGTACCCAAGGCTTGTGCCAAGCTTATACAGCTTATCACACACAGCACTGATTATCCCAAGATACAGGACCTGTTTGTGCCAGTAACATACACCCACAGTGACTCATGCAACCCAGCTGCTGCTGCTCTGTGTCCCCTTCAGCCTCAGCAGAGACTAGCACATTGGAAACAGTTCCTTCTAAATCACGCCCATTTATGCTGTACTGCGCATGCGTGGCATGCTATGCGGCATCCACGTGCACGCCAATTGTGTTCAACACGCCCTCCATGTGGCGTGCGCCTGCACTTAAAGGCGAAAATTTTCACGCACGCGCAAATAGGCCTTCACCACAGACACGCTATCAAGGGAGGAGACAAACATGCACACATTGATTTGTCAAAGCTAATACCTATCAGGTAATTAGCAGAGTGTGAAAACAGTGTGTCAGACAAACAAGCACAGAAATAATGCTTAACAGGATGTATTTTGCCTAGGCTTAACATCCATAGTCTCCTGCAGAGACTCACATAGCACTCGGTCTCTGTTATCTTTTTTAAAGGGAACAGTGCATAAAATATTTACAATCTGCAATTATGCCAGTGATTTTAGCCTTCAAGGTTTGCTGTATGTGTAAATATTTTAAATTGGACTCACCAGTCCTGCTGCAGTATTCTGTTTTGAAACAGGAATCCAATCTTCACCATCATGGCGAGCTTTGTCTTAGAGTCCTTCAAGGGCTGGGTCCCCTTGTTTTAGAGGGGCTAAGGCATTGAACCTGTAGAGCACCCTGCATGAAGCGCCTTTGGGGTTTGGTATTCCAAGGGTCCGGATTTCGGGTCCAGCACCTAAAAATGACAGCATTAGAGGCTAAACCTCGTATCTGCTTCCCGAGGCTCAGGTACCATCTTTTTAGTCCATTGACTGTTTTAGATGGATCCGATAGCTAACCCCTTAGATCCAGAGATCTTTGATCGGGGTATGTAGCATATCTTATTTCTTCCTTGAAGAGAAATGTGGAGAGACTCTCCACAGTGACCATCACCTTTAGACACTGGTGAAAAAATGGAGGTACTTCTTGTGTGTGAGTGTAGGGGGGAGTTATATAGGGGGCCATTCTTTCTGATTGGTTGCCAGTGTCCTTCACCTAAAGGTGGCTATAGAACCCATATGTAACGGAACAGGGCACCCCGGACCGGGTACCTCCGTTGACAGATGCTCCTAGTGCTTTCCAAGGGCTCCAAGCACTCCACCAGACACCGTAACCACTTCAGACCCCACGAACCGCCGCAGCTTGGTTAGGGTCTCGCAATCTCCTACCCACCCTGGACCTACGACAAGGCTCCAGGTTCCTGTGGGTGAACCTCTCTTTCCCCAGGGAGTGCAGCAGAGCAAGCTCTTACGCAAGCTCTTACAAGAGCTTAGGGATAATCCAAGGGAGTATGGAGGACATAGCAATCCCTTGCAGCAGATTCCCCCAATTACAGACAGAACTCTAGAACAACTTTATTGAACAAGACTTATATACAGAATTTGGAACATCCCGCCCCCAACAACCGCTTTCCTATTGGTCAATTGTAAAGTACCTGTAGTGCTCCTTCAGGTCCTCCTTAGCCATGCAAATGAGGACTTGAAAATGAGTCAGCAGGGATTGGTCCGATAGCTTGACCAGAAGGACTGCCATGTGCAATGAGACAGAAGACCCCAGGGGGCAATCAATGTACACAAAGGCCAGACACAGAACAATGGGAGGTCATTAGCACTTACAATGAGACAGGGCAATCTACATTCCCTCCCAATACACAAACAAAAGGAAAACCTTGCTGACATGGAAAGATATGTAATATAAACAGCATTTAGGAATTACAGATTTCATGGCAAATGGGAATAAATCTTAAAGCGGTTGTAAACCCTATAAAAAAAAAAAAAAAAAAAAAAACCTGCAAGACAAAGGCATAATGAGCTAGTATGCATCGCATACTAGCCCATTATGTGTAACTTACCTTAAAACGAAGCCCCGACACGGACCCCCAGACATCGCTGCGGGCGCTGCCATGATCCCTCGCAGTCTCTTCCGGGTTCGGCGGCTCCGGCGCGCTGATTGGCCGGAAGAGACGGCTCCGGCGCGATGATTGGCCGGAGCCGCGATGACGTCACTCCCGCGCATGCGCGCGGGAGTGATTTTTCCGGCAAGCTCCGGCAAACTAATTGAAGGTCCCCCCCGGACCTTCAGAGCGCATGCGCCGCTCGCGCGAGCGGCTGCATGCACTGTAAATATCTCCAAAACCGTGCCGGTTTAGGAGATATTATTTGTACCTACAGGTAAGCCTTATTATAGGCTTACCTGTAGGTAAAAGTGTCAAAAAGCGGGATACTACCGCTTTAATATTTCTTTATGGAGATATTGCTGGCAAATATGAATCAATCCAAACCATTACTTAGCTGTCTTCAAATTCCAGTGACAGTGAATACTGTCTCACCATATGTTATGATTTATGGCTCTTTGTCCCGTGATGTACGAGAATAAAATGTTTTTATTTTTTATGCAATCCATTGCATTATAGCCAACCATAAAGCCGTACTCCAGGATAAATGTATAGAAGCGGTAGAAATACCAATTCTAAATATGATGCTCGACTCCCACCAAACAGAGGGCTGGATGGGCAAAAGTTTACGTATTTGGATGAACCCCTGATCAACCAAAATTTGGTCCAAATCTAGGTTTGGACCAAAATGCCTGCTTATACCAAGGCTCATCCCTGTCTTCCAACATCATGTGGAAGGTATGTTGCTATTGTGGTCAGCAGGGGGGTCAACCTAATCACAGACACATGGCCCAACAAGTAATAGCAGAGATATAGCAATATAGCACAGCAAGAAGGGTAGATTCTCTGGGCAGTAATATGACACAACAGCAGGAGATGATCCTCAGGGCAGTTATATGACACAGAAAGGGTTAACAGTCCATGGAGTGGCAATATGGCACAGCAAAGGACGATACAGGAAGGTTCAAGCACTCACGCTGAGAAAGCCCAATGGTTCCAGGCAGCTGGTAAGGAGATCTGGGTGATGGAAGACTGGTCCAGGATTGTCCACGGAGGCAGGTCCCTGGGCCGACATATACTGGGTCCAAAGAGAGAAAGAAGAACAGAAGGTGCATGCAGAGAGGAAGCTGTACAAGGAGAGGCACACACCAGCTCCTGAAGGCCCGGCCTCAGTCTTGGGTCCTAACTTGCACTGGTAGCCTCCAGGGGGACTTGAACCAAGAGTCTGAATATTGCCCCCCAGCTCAGATACAAATGCCTGAGTTGGTGCATGATCCAATGACCCAGGCAACCCAATGCTTAGAATCAGACTTATCTGAGCAAGAGGCTCCACCCCCTTCTGAAGGAATCCACATACCAGCCACAGTAGGAGTTCTGATAGACTGGCACACAGTAGGAGGGGAAACTATGTGCTGGGTTCCAGCTGTTGACTGCACATCTCCCCACACTTATGTGATGTGGGGCAGTAGTAGATGTGTGGGGAGTGGAGGGGAAAACTGGGTGTATTGACGACCCTTTTCCCTTCCAGTTTACAAGTATTATTAGGGGGAGGTACACAGGATCTTGTTAATGGGATAGGTCATCAGCATGTTGATGTTTGCTTCCCCGTTGGTGATGAATAGTGAAGTTGTATGGTTATAAGGCCAGGCTCCATCTTAGGAGGTGGCCGTTATCCCCTGAGATCTGATTTAGCCAGGTGAAGGGGTTTTGGTCAGTGAGGATTAAAAATTCACGGTCTTAAAGATAGGGTTGAAGATTTTCAAGGCCCATATGATAGCCAGGAACTCTGTCTCAAAGGTGACATAGGCCACCTCTCTGTCCAGCAGCTTCCTGCTAAAGGAAACAACAAGGTTCTCATCCCCATTCTTGTTTACCTGGCTGAGGACGGCCCCAAGTCCATATTTAAAGACATCCATCTGCACAAGAAATCCTTACTTGTAGCTTGGTACTGCCAGGACGGGATCATGGGTTAGGATCTCTTTGAATTGGTTAAAGGCAGTTCAGCAGGTCAGGGTCTAAGGCACCAACCTGGGCCTTCTTGCTGAGGTCTGTCAATGGTTTGGTGAAAATACTGAAATGGGGAACAAATTTGTGATAATGCCTTGCCCAGACCCCCAGAAAAGTCAGAACCTGTATTTTAGTCGTGGGAGTAGGCCAGTCCCTAAGTGCTTCTTCTTTAGTAGGCTCTGGGTGCAGTTTATGCCCTCACACCTGGTGTCCTAAGTACTGCACCTCCAACATTTCCATCTGGCATTTATCCGGTTGGATGGTGAGGCTGGCCCCTGCTATCTAGTCCAGGACAATGCCCACATGATGGAGGTGGTCTTCCAAAGATTCACTGACGATAGTGATGTCATAAAGATTAGCACAGGCAAAGTCTTAGCAGTTCTGCAACAGCCGATCCACCTTGCACTGAAAGGTGGTGGGACATTCTTCATCCAGAAGGGATTGTGGAGAAATCCAAACAGTCTGAAGGGAGAGATGAAAGCTGAGTGCTACCTACTTTCTGCAATTAAGGGGATTTCCACAGTAGCTTAGATCCAGTGTTGAGACATGACAGGGCCCAGCCAGTGGCATCTTAAGAGCATTATAGGCCCCCAGGCAATACAGTGCACTGGGGCCCTGCCTACACAATCGTCCACGAGAATAAAAATGCTAATTATCGATAAGGCGATATTTATTGGTACTGCAGTGCCAGGCTAATGACAGCTTCCAAGTTCGGGAGCTGGGTCCGATGAAAACACACCCGAACGGGAGTCAGACTCAACTGTCCTGTGTGTGCCTGTTCCTGTGGAGGCAGACAGGCATTCCTGCTGTTGTGGGCTTCCCCTTCACGGCCCAAGGGGCCTGACAGCCTCGCAGTGCCGACAGGCGCTTACCACCTGCTTAGTTCGGCAGCGGGATGCACATGGGAATCAGGACTAATGCTTGGCTGGGGCTGGGCCACTGGGCAGGTGGGGCCCCCCAGGCAAGCAAGGCCCCCGGGCAAGTGCCCGGCGTGCCCATTCGGTGAGATGGCCCTGGGCCCAGCCAGACAATGCACCAGGTCGCCGATATGGGCATTGGGTATACATCCTTGACATTGAGGTGTCAGTCTATACAAAATCAAATACTGACATCTTTTTTAGGGATCAATACAACAGGTGAGGCCCATGGGCTCTGGGAGGGCTGGATGAGCCCCAGTTTCGGAATTTGGTTCAGCTCCTGCCTTATGGTATTCCGGATAGATTCAATAACTTGATAGGGGGCTTGTTGGATGGGCTTGGTGCAAACGTTTTTTGATATGGTGACTGGTGAGTGTTCAGTGTAGTCCTCCCTAGCAAGGAGATAAAAATCAAAATATATTTGTTATTACCATGTTGAATCTAATGGTGTGCTAGCTGCTGGTTCAGGGAATTTACCCTTTTAGCACAATTATTTTGTTTTAAGATTAGGCATGAATGAAATCCCTTGGTCCAATAGGATTTTGGCTGGGAAGCCCACTCATGTAAAAACAGTAACCAGGGCCTCCGCAACTTTCAGTGCTGTTATGCTGGACAGGGCCACCACTTTGTGGTAATGAGTAGCATAGTCTGCAATGGTCAGGATGTAGTGGGCAAGGGTGGCAGCGGGGCTCAATGGCCTCCCATCCTCCCACAGTGATGACAGATAATGCAGGTGTGACAGTAGTAAGCCACCGATTGGAACCAATAGAAGGCATGGGCTAGCCCCTTCTTTGTCCATAGCTTCCCTTGATTCCCTGCCATAGGGATGTCATGGGCAAGGTGCAAAAGTTGGATTCAAAATCACTGGGGCACTATCAGCTGTTTGGTAATGGTTTACACTGATAACAAGGTTCTGAAGAAGTCCACTAAGATTAACAGTGGTCGAAACCTGTCAACCATGGGACACACTACATGTGACCTGACAGTCTCCTGCCATGTACAGTGAGGCTCAAGAGAGCTGGTGATTATCCCTGCTTTGTTTGGGATGGATTTCTGACTACGCATGCACGGAAGTTTGAAGGGAGTGGAGACAGAGGAGACTGGCACCAAGCCTGTGAGCCAGGAACTGCCATAGCTCGGGTGGGCATTGACGCTGAGATCATACAGCTGCCAAGACGGTCAGGACACCTGCAATGTCCTGCATCCATAACGGTGAGTCTGGGAGGATCTCCTTATCCCTGCTTTTATCAGAGTTAAATTGCATGCAGTGATACACTACAATCTGAGTTACATAGTTAGTGAGGTTGAAAAAAGACACCAGTCCATCTAGTTCAACCTATGATGTGTGTGTTTGCTGTTAACCATACATTGTATGGTATCAGGACAATATCCCCCGGACAATATCCCCCCGGAAAACATCCCCCTGGACATAATTCCTCCTGGACAACATCCCCCCGGATAATATCCCCCCGAGACAACATCTCCCGGGCAATATCCCCGGGGACAATATCCCCCCTGAAAACATCCCCCTGGACATAATTCCCCCAGACAATATCCCCCCGGAAAACATCCCCCTGGACATAATCCCCTGGACAACATCCACCTGGATAATATCCTCCCAGGACAACATCTCCCGGGCAATATCCCCCAGGACAATATCCCCCCGGAAAACATCCCCCGGACATAGGGTTAGGGATAGATGGGGGATATTGTCCGGGGGGATATTGTCCGGGGGGATATTGTCCAGGGAGGATATTGTCCGGGGGGATGTTGTCCAGGGGGGATATTGTCCCAAGGGGATATTGTCCGGGGGGAAAATGTCCGAGGGGATATTTTCCGGGGGGATATTGTTCTAGAATCCTCCCACTTTTGTACCTTCTCTATCTCTGCGATATAGGGAATACCCCTGAATGGTTGCCAACCAATCATGAGAGCTGTCAAACCAAGTCTCTGAAATTCCCACAAAATCAAAATCCTCCTCATACATTAGCAGCTCCAGTTCTCTCATCTTGTTGGCCAGGCTTTTAGCATTGGCATAAAAACCTTGTAATTTTGTCCGGTTGCATACTATATCCTCGCTTGATGTTTCGAGGCTGCGCTTGCGATTTGTCCACCTACCCACCTTGGGTTTAGGATCTCTGGACACCCTACCACTAATGCCCCCATTAATGCCCGCTGAAACCTTGCTCCCCGCTGGCTAATTCTATATCTGTACCCTCCCCCCCATCACCTAGTTAAAAAGCCCCTCTAACTTGCTGGCCATCTTTTACATTGTGTTGATTGCATTGCGAGTCGGCATACTATCTATCCTTGATACGGATAAAGATGTTTTCTGTTCATCAATGAACTTTGACTTTGATCAATCACTGATTACTGGAACATCCCCTGCTAGCACTGAACTCTCACTCAGTTGTGAACTTTGTTTGATAGTCACCCAAGGAACCCTTGGGGATTTAATGCACCAATATATAGAACAATTCCAGTATTTTCAATTCCTAAAGGAGAAAACATCATCGGATTAAAGTGATGAGCATTTTGTCCAGCTTATGACGCATTTAGGCAGAGTTATCATATGTACTGATAAGCCACTGCCAGGAATTTTCACCCTCCAAATAAGTGCTTACATGTTGTCTGATTTCACAATGTTGATATACACTGCCTGGCCCATAAAAAAAGTTGCCATAAAAAAAAAGGTCACACGCTCTAATATTTTGTTGGACCACCTTTAGTGTCATGGACATGCAATAGTGGCCGGCAGCTTACCTTCTCCTCCATGTCTGCATTAGAGGCCAGACTCTCCTTCTGGCTGCTTTTTATCATCTCTCCTCCCTGTTTGGCTCCATCCCAGGCCATTCCAGGAAGTCTATATTAACCAGCGCACTGCAGGTCTGCTTTGCTGTTCTACAGTGTTTGTTAGTTTGTGTTCCTGTTTGCCGTGTGCTCTATCCACCTTTCTGTGTACCGACTTTGGCTTGTCTCTGACTACTCCTGTTTGCCTGTGACCCTGACCTTTGGCCTGTCCCTTGGTTACCCTCCTCTGCCTGGTGCCCCGACCTCGGCTTACCCATCACTATCCCTTGTGTCCTGAGTGGCTGCTTCCCCTCTCTCCCTATGGAGCATGACCCGGGGGACCCTAGGGGACGCGACCTGGGCCCAGTTGCAGCGAAGTCCATTGTGACGGTAGTCACTTTGGTTGGAGGTCCTGTGGAACTCAGCTTACCTTAGAGGGGTTGGGAAAACCCTCTCTCTGCCCCCTAGGCTCCTCTTATGTGTAAGTTCCCCTGTGTCTATCAGGGGCACAGGGTGACCAAGAACCCCAGTTGGGTCTGCAACTAACCAGACTCGCTGTAAAACCACACCGGACTCAGCATTTGGTGTTATCCCGGCTATCCTGGGTTCTGTATGTGTGGTTTGTGTTGAACCTATGACAGCAATATTTAAGAACAATATTCCTCAAAGAAATATATAAAGATGAACAATTTCAGACTGTTATAATATTGGAAATGGTGTCCCATAGACCTCTGCTAGAAAGGTTGAGATGGGGTGGGGTTTGTTATGGTTAAGTACCTGCATTCCTTTGTTCTATTGTTCTTCTGTCTGCCTTAAGATCAACCTATTATGGGATGTACATGTGTATGTGTATTAGCTTCTAGAGGGGAGGGGGGATTTCTCCAGCAGCCCTTCCTTAAAGACTGTCTACTGTTGGAAAGTTGAATACACCTGTGTGTCATGTTACAGAATGTAGTTCCCCGCCCAGTGTGTTGTTATTATGCAAAGAGGGGGGGGGATTGTCCCCTGAGTTTTTATCTTTTGTGCCTGTGTTCAATAAAGAGTGAGTTGCTTTCAGAGACATACAAGCTAAGTTCAGGCTAGTTTTTGTATGTAGGGCGGCTGGAATATCTCCATCTATGTCCAGACTGGAGGAAGCCACATACTGACGGAAGACCACAGGTACGGTGTGGGTCGACGGTTCCGTTACATCCATCCTCACCATTAGAGGCTCTGGTGAACACCTGCTGGGTCTTAGACTCTGCGATCTGGGGAAACTTGGGCTCACATTTCTGTCCATCCGCAGCAGTCAGCTATTGGGTTCACTACCTTGCGGTGCACCCCTCCAACAGGGTGCAGTTGTCACCTGGCCACAGGTGACCTGACATTTAGCTTTGATTACGACACGCATTCTCTGTGGCATTGTTTCGATAAGCTTCTGCAATGTCACAAGATTTATTTCCGTCCAGTGTTGAATTAATTTTTCACCAGATGATGGGAGAGTCATGGCACTGCGCAAAGCCGTCTCCAGAACGTCTCAATGACAGACTAGGGATAGTTTGTGTGCAAACTTTTTAAAAGGATTGGGTGCAATAGGTTTCTTGTGACACTGCATAGCAGCCCAGCATTGCCCTTTTTATATTCTCACTTCTTTACAGGATCCAGCATTTAATAAGCCCCCATGGCCCCCCCTGTGACAGTACTCACCGTCACTGGAAGTTAAAGACAGAGGATTAATGGTTTGAATTGCTTCAGATGGGACGGTCATATTTGCCAGCAATATCTCCATATAGGAATATAAAGATTTATTCCCATTTGCCATGAAATCTGTTCTTCCTAAATGCTGTGTATATTACATATCTTTCAATGTCAGACAGGTTTTCCTTTTGTTGTGTATTGGGAGGGAATGTGGATTGCCCTTTCGCATTGTTAAGTGTTAATGACCTCCCATTGTTCTGTCTGTCTGCCTTAAGAGAAACTTATAGGTACAGTATGTGGATTGGATGCCAAGGGGGAGGGGGGATTGTCCCACATTGTATATTTTTGTGTACACTGTATGAGAGTGTAAAACTCTGTTCCTATTGGATTGTGAATATCACGTCCAGTCTTCAACAAGGTCCACCTGGGTGGTAACCTTGTGGGTGAAAACTGTATATAAGTCTGTTCAATAAAGAAGAAGGGAGTTAGTTCTTCACCCTCAATCTAGAGTCTTGTCTCTTATTGGGGGAATCTGCTGCAAGGGATTGCTATGGTCCTCCATGCTCCCTTAGAGAATCACTAAGCTCTTGTAAGAGCTTGTTTAAGAGCTTGTTCTGTTGCACTCTCTGGGGAAAGGAGGTTCACCCACAGGAACATGGAGCCTTGTCATAGGTCCAGGGTGGGTAGGAGATTGCAAGACCCTAACCAGGCTGCGGCGGTTCGTGGGGTCTGAAGTGGTTACGGTGTCTGGTGAAGTGCTTGGAGCTCCTCGGGAAGCACTAGGAGCATCTGTCAATGGAGGTACCCGGTCTGGGGTGTCCTGTTCCATTACATTGGTGGCAAGCGGTGGGGTGGCGTCCTAGTGTGAGGAGAAGCAGCTCGGAGACACTGGTAACGTTATGGAGCGAGATAACACCCGTGCAGTGTCCCCATATGATGAGGAGGAGTTTCTCTGGAGGTTGCAGCAACACTTGGTCCAACAGGATGGGCCTGTATCAGAGGAAGCCATACTGGACTGGAGAGATTTCACTCAAAAGGAAATGTGGTATGAGGCCTTAGAGGATGTGCAGAGGAGGTGGAGAGAGAACGTTCCCAGCGAAGAACAGCGGTTCCAGGTATATGTTGCCCTGCGGTTACCTTTCCTAGGAGAGAAACCCCTGGATGAGTGGGTGACGGAGCTGTGGAACCTGATTTGGAAGGAGTTGTGGCTGGATGAAGCTTACTGGGCACTAAAGTGGTACGCCACCCGGCACTGGATGGCTGATTACAATATGCCGGAAGGTGAGGACTATAGCGGCCCGGGCTTTCTGTGGGAGGCCTTTGAGGAGAGGGGCTTTGGATGTCCAGCAGAGTTTTGGCGCTGGGAAATCCAGGACAACAGGGAAGCCCTACTGGGTCTCCCCAAAGCGGATGACCTGGGGTCAGACCTGATTCATCTGGTCAGAATGGAGTGGGAACTGGAGCAGAACTACCAACGCCTGCTCTGCTCCGTTCCACCCCAATCTACCCTGCAAGCAGAGTCCTGGGTGGCAGATCCAGACCCACAACCCTTCAGTTGGAGAGACAGTACAGACTGGTGGTACTTGGAAGACCCACCGATGGCAGGTGGAGATGGGACCGAGGTCTCTCTACCGGCCCTACAGGGAGGCTGGGCAGCCAGCCCAGGTCCCCAGCTACAGCAGGAGTTACAGGGAGCCGAAGGTGTTGTCCTTCCTTCCCAGCAGCAGTGTACCTTCCAGGGAGAGGAGACAACTAATCCTTCTCCCCAACCACAGGGAGACAACAGCCCTGACCCCAATGGTACAGATGGGACCGCGGTCTCTGCACCAGACCTACAGGGATGCTCGACGGCTGGTCCAGATCCCCAACCTGCCCCGCAGGAATACCAGGAGGAGGAGGTAGGGGATCCCTCCTCTCTACAGCAGACCCCCAACCAGGTCCTGGGGGTAGTATTCGCCAACCTCAACCCAGCAGAAGAGCTGGCAACAGGGCAGAGTGTTACCGATCTCTGCCCAGCACCCGCAAAATCTACAGTCTTCACTTGTACACCCCAGGGAGACAACAGACCTGATCCCAATGGTACAGACGGGACCGCGGTCTCTGCACCAGACCTACAGGGATGCTCAACGGCTGGTCCAGATCCCCAACCTGCCCCGCAGGAATACCAGGAGGAGGAGGTAGGGGATCCCTCCTCTCTACAGCAGACCCCCAACCAGGTTCTGGGGGTAGTATTCGCTAACCCAAACCCAGCAGAAGAGCTGGCAACAGGGCAGAGTGCTACCAACCTCTGCCCAGCACCCGCAAAAGCTACAGTCTTAATTTGTACACCCCAGGGATGCTGGACAGTCGGCCCAGATCCCCAACAGCCTGACAAAGTGAGCCCCACCACCCTGTCTTCTCTTCAGCGGCTGAAATGACTCCCAGGAGAAGGTCCAGTCCACACTTATTCCCAGCAGCGGGTATGTTCTGCGAGAGAGGCAGAGGTTGGCTGGGTGAGTAACACTGTTTTCCCGACAATTTGTTTGGGGTACTGGGTGGGTGCAGACATTGGGAGGGCCTGTGGAACACAGCCTACCTTAGAGAGGTTGGAAAGTTCTTCTCTCAGCCTGCTAGGCTGCTCTTATGTCTAAATCACCCTGTGTCTCTTAGGGACACAGGGTGCCCAAGAAGCCCAAACCAGACTTTCAAAGACTGATTGGCTATGAGAGCTCCATGCGCCTTGCCCAGACAAACTTACAAACTATGTGACATTTTGTCAAGGAAGCTGCCATGATGAATTGACTCTTTGGGACTTGTTACCCGAATAACTCAGGCACAGACCAATTGGAGGTCTGGTACCTGGTTCATCTACCTTTGGGGGAAAGATATGTGACAGTACTCACCGTCACTGGAAGTTAAAGACAGAGGATTAATGGTTTGAATTTCTTCAGATGGGACGGTCATATTTTCCAGCAATATCTCCATATAGGAATATAAAGATTTATTCCCATTTGCCATGAAATCTGTTCTTCCTAAATGCTGTGTATATTACATATCTTTCAATGTCAGACAGGTTTTCCTTTTGTTGTGTATTGGGAGGGAATGTGGATTGCCCTGTCTCATTGTTAAGTGTTAATGACCTCCCATTGTTCTGTCTGTCTGCCTTAAGAGAAACTTATAGGTATGTTGATTGGATGCTAAGGGGGAGGGGGGATTGTCCCACATTGTATATTTTTGTGTACACTGTATGAGAGTGTAAAACTCTGTTCCTATTGGATTGTGAATATAACCTCCAGTCTTCAACAAGGTCCACCTGGGTGGTAACCTTGTTGGTGAAAACTGTATATAAGTCTGTTCAATAAAGAAGAAGGGAGTTAGTTCTTCACCCTCAATCTAGAGTCTTGTCTCTTATTGGGGGAATCTGCTGCAAGGGATTGCTATGGTCCTCCATACTCCCTTAGAGAATCACTAAGCTCTTGTAAGAGCTTGTGTAAGAGCTTGTTCGTGCTGCATTCTCTGAGGAAAGGAGGTTCACCCACAGGAACCTGGAGCCTTGTCATAGGTCCAGGGTGGGTAGGAGATTGCGAGACCCTAACCAAGCTGCGGTGTTTAGTGGGGTCTGAAGTGGTTACGGTGTCTGGTGGAGTGCTTGGAGCCCCTCGGGAAGCACTAGGAGCATCTGTCAACGGAGGTACCCGGTCAGGGGTGTCCTGTTCCGTTACACCCCCTATCTAGAAGCTCTACCACATGGCAGGTCTATACAAGAAATGGGCAATTTGGGACGTTATGTGAGAACTGGCGAGCACTGCTCAGTGTCTCCATCCCTGTGAATAGTCAATTGAAAAGCAAGAGGGGATAAATAAAGGTGTGTGAAAAACAGCCGGTCCCTAGTTTGAAATACTTACCCACCAGTCTGCTAACAAACCAAATTAAACCTGTCTAACAATATAAGTTAAAAGCAGGGGTTTAGTTAACACACATTTGCAAATGCATGCGGAAGCTGCAAGGCCAACTACAAGGCATCCTGCGTTTCTTGCAGAACCTAACACTAAATAACACTACTCAACCTGAGTGTCCAAGTGTCTTCACAAAAGGAAGAACATGCTTGCTAATGGATGGATGGGAAACAGATGGGATTGGAGACCGTTAGTTGTATCTTACCAGGGATGGAGACGCTTGCTTTACAGGCGGGTGTCTCACTCAAAGTTCCCATTTGCCTATGGCATCTCTATTAAAGGGATGGGGGTGTGTGTTTCCCAGCTGATCACATTTAGTTTGAGGATCAGTTGCTCGAGTCTGTTGCCGGACCCCCAACCAATTAATATCATACAAGCGTGGTTGATCTAAAGATCTGGTAAGAGGTGACCCCTACTGGTTCCTTTTCGGTACTGAATCTTGGTGTCTTATTGGAATCTGATTTTACACATTTTGATTTCGTTCACATGGTAAGAGGCTCATCTAGCTGGTGATGGTTCTACACCTATCTTTCATCATTGTTTTTTTCACTTTGGCACATCCATTATAGTTGTCTGGTAAGAGGCAACTTCAGCTGGAATTATTTATTGGTTTATATACACCTACCCTTATTTATATTTGGTAAGGGGTATTTAACACACACCATTTTCTTTAACATACACTTGCCCACTGATAATAAGAATCTTTGGTGGTGGTCTAATTTTTACACACGTTATTCTCCAGTCACATTGGTGATATTTACCTATTTGTTGGGTTTTACGCTATTGCGTATTTTACATTTTTTTCATGATCCAATGACCATTGAGTCTACCGCTCACGTGGGCCTGGATCTTCTATCAAGGTGACAAGATTCATTGAGCATCTGCTTTTCTCTTACCTGAATCTGGTAAGCCTATACCCTTAAGGGAGTCTGGTCCAGGATTACATCTAGGATTTTGTCATCATCATTTACTATTGGGACTTTATGGACTTTACATCTCCATTTATCACACTTAGCGCAACTTAATTTACAAACATTTAGTTTGCACCCTATGGTTTTTTGTACAGCCATACGTTTTTCATTGCCAGTCCTGGATTGGAGCAGGTGGGGGAGGATTGGGCGGTCTCCAATCCCATCTGTTTCCCATCCATCCATTAGCAAGCATGTGCTTCCTTTTGTGAAGACACTTGGACACTCAGGTTGAGTAGTGTTATTTAGTGTTAGGTTCTGCAAGAAACGCAGGATGCCTTGTAGTTGGCCTTGCAGCTTCCGCATGCATTTGCAAATGTGTGTTCACTAAACCCCTGCTTTTAACTTATATTGTTAGACAGGTTTATTTTGGTTTGTTAGCAGACTGGTGGGTAAGTATTTCAAACTAGGGACCGGCTGTTTTTCACACACCTTCATTTATCCCCTCTTGCTTTTCAATCCACATGGCAGGTCTAGTCTGTGGTGGGGATTTCCACTGACTCATACTGGTTTCCAGAGTCTTGAAAGTTTCTTCCCACATCTTACGGCACAGCAAAGAACCATAAAGGAAGGTTCAAGCCTGACAGTCCTGGGCAGCTGGTGAGGTGGTCTTGGCAATGGAAGACCATGATTATCTGTGGAAGCAGGTCTCTGGGCAGGCATATGCTGTATCCAGAGAGAGAGAGATGAGCAGAAGGTGCAGGCAGAGAGGCAACTGTAAAAGGAGAGACACATGATGGCTTCTTGTGGTCCGACCATAGTCTTGGGTTTTTACAGGTGCAGTTATCCTTCAGGGGCTTAGCATCAAATTGCTTAGGCAAAAGGGTTCTGCCCCCATCTCATGCAGCCATATCAGGAGCATGGCAAGAGGCGACCTCTTTGTCTCCAGCAGAGCACAGCACACTCTTTTTCCCATGCTGTGTCCTGCTGGGGATAAATACTGTAACTCACCCCTGACTGTGCTCCTGATGTGGCTGTAATGGAATGGGGGTGGAGCCTGTCACCTATACAATCCAGTGCTAAGCCTTGGTCACAGAATTTCACCCTGACTCAGGTATATGTATCTGAGCTATGGGGGCAGCAGTCTGACTGTGGGGAAAGGAAGTCCTAAAAGTCTCATATCACAGCAAAACCCTGTGAACAGGTTCATGACAGTCTCAGCCCAGGCTTCAAACAGCCCTAACACCCTAGGTTTGGATGAGCTCTGTCCTTGTCAGCACTCCTAGCGGTTTGTCATGCAAGAGGACCTAGTGGACTTAGTGGACTGTTGAGTGTCACCTGTAATTTTGTTGTGGGTCACAGTAATCAGACTGTTGTTGCCAGTAGCTCTAAAGGCCACCTGTGTCTGTGGGGACCCAAGACTTAGGTAAGGTTCCAGGAGCTGCCCTGTGCCTCTCATTGTACAGTTCTCCCTGCACTTTCTGCTCTTCTCTCTCTTCTTCTGGACCCTGCCTGGGAATCTTCCTCCATGGGCCATCCTAAACCAGTCTGCCATCACCCAGACCACCTCACTAGCTGACTGGTACAGTAGGACTTCTTAAGTGTGAGTGCCTTCCTGTATTGCAAACCCTAGCATTTAGGAAAGGAGCGAGATTGACACACCGGCCACAGTGGGGGTTCTAATTGCCTGTTACCTCACACACAGGAGGGGTTGAGATGTGGGAACTGTGTGCGAGGTGCCAGCTGTTGGCTGAATGTCTCCTCACATGTACATTATCTCACAAAAGTGAGTACACCTCTCACATTATTGTAAATATTTTATTATATCTTTTCATGTGACAACACTGAAGTAGTGAGTGTACAGCTTGTATAACAGTGTACATTTGCTGTCCCCTTAAAATAACTCAAAACAGCCATTAATGTCTAAACCACTGGCAACAAAAGTGAGTAGTAAAAGTCTGAAGAGCCAATAAAAAGAAATGTTGCACTACATAAAGATGGCCTAGGCTATAGGAAGATTGCCAAGACCCCGACACTGAGCTGCAGCATGGTGGCCAAGACCATACAGCGGTTTAATAGGACAGGTTCCACTAAGAACAGGCCTCATCATGGTCAACCCAAGAAGTTGAGTGCACATGCTCAGCGTCATATGCAGAGGTTGTCTTTGGGAAATAGACGTATGAGGTTGAAGGGGTGGGGGGGTCAGCATGTCAGTGCTCAGACTATACGCCGCACACAGCATAAAATTGGTCTGTATGGCTGTCATCCCAGAAGGAAGCCTCTTCTAAAGATGATGGACAAGAAAGCCCGCAAACAGTTTGCTGAAGACAAGCAGACTAAGGACATGGATTACTGGGACCATATCCTGTGGTTTGATGAGACCAAGATAAACTTATTTGGTTCAGATGATGTCAAGCGTGTGTGGTGGCAACCAGGTGAGGAGTACAAAGACAAGTGTGTCTTGCCTACAGTCAGGCATGGTGGTGGGAGTGTCATGGTCTGGGGCTGCATGAGTGCTGCCGACACTGGGGAGCTACAGTTCATTGAGGGAACCATGAATGCCAACATGTACTGTGATATACTGAAGCAGAGCATGATCCCCTCCCTTCAGAGACTGGGCCGCAGGGCAGTATTTCAACATAACGACCCCAAACAAACCTCCCAGATGACCACTGCCTTGCTAAAGAAGCTGAGGGTAAAGGTGATGGACTGGCCAAGCATGTCTCCAGACCTAAACCCTATTGAGCATCTGTGGGGCATCCTCAAACAGAAGGTGGAGGAGCGCAAGGTCTCTAACATCCACCAGCTCTGTGATGTCATCATGGAGGAGGGGAAGAGGACTCCAGTGGCAACCTGCGAAGCTCTGGTGAACTCCATGCCCAAGAGGTTTAAGGCAGTGCTGGAAAATAATGGTGGCCACACAAAATATTGACACTTTGGGGCCAATTTGGACATTGTCACTCACTTTTGTTGCCAGCGGTTTAGACATTAATGGCTGTGTGTCGAGTTATTTTGAGGGGACAGCAAATTTACACTGTTATACAAGCTGTACACTCACTACTTTACATTGTAGCAAAGTGTCATTTCTTCAGTGTTGTCACATGAAAAGATAGAATAAAACATTTACACAAATGTGAGGGGTGTACTCGCTTTTGTGAGATACTGTATGTGGTGCGGTCAGTGGGGGACGTGCGGGGCATGGAGGGGGAAGCTGGGTGCTTTGACAGGCAGTGACATTTTTTAACAGCTAGAAAGACTGCAGAAATGATCCATCAATCCTGTACAATGGGGTGCTATGGGGGTTCAGAAATTCTGAACACTAACAGATTATTAATCATCATGTCCTCAAAACTCTTTTATT
Source organism: Pelophylax lessonae (assembly GCF_965119305.1). NCBI lineage: Eukaryota > Metazoa > Chordata > Amphibia > Anura > Ranidae > Pelophylax > Pelophylax lessonae. The sequence goes on from NC_138768.1 coordinate 5,504,321, forward strand.
GCCTAAGGAACTATTTTACTCATTTTACCAATTTTTGTTGTTGTGGATTTTCCCTAGCAGGGGAAGTCTGAGGGTCCAAAAACCCAAATTGCAAGACTTATTGATCCCTATTCAACATTCACTTTCCATCATTTCATTTTACTAGAAAAAAAAACATGTTTATCTACTTATTTTAGGGAAGTATATCTTGGAAATGAATAAATATAATTCTGAATCGCCGAGAGTGTACTGAATAAGAAATATAAGAATAAACCGACTTTTTTAGATCAGTTACGCTGCCTGTTATAGATGTTTTATTTTCAGAGTGAAGTTTCTATTCTTCTGTTCTTTGTTCTGTAGTGGAAATCGGTGTCAGTCGATGTGTATAAAGCTCCGGTGATTGTGTCTCCTCCTGGGCAGAGCTGCCGGGGACTGAGAGGATCTGCTGTGTGCCATGAAATGTTCTCCTCTCTTCTGTGTCTGTTACCTGCTGATATTCCTCCTTCCCATCACATACTATGGAGTGGTTTGGACCCGGAGCTCAGATCCTCAATGTAGACTTCATATGACAAAGTCATTATTTGAGTATGAATATTCCCGGGAGGGAGATGTCATTATCGGAGGATTAGTCTCCGCTCACTATTATAATACATATTTGGAAAATGGAAATAATGGAAGTATTGATTTGTTTCGTTCACCCGGACATTCTCCTATCTGTGACAAGTAAGTTTCTTTGTATCATCTTTGCTCTCTCTGTATAACTCAACAAAGAGAAAATACAACGGCTTGTCTTCATTTTCACTGCAATATTTTATGAAAATGTACAAATGTTTCTACCGATGTTTTATATATGTATATAATATTTATATTTATATTTATATAATATTTATAATATTTATGTTTATATATTTATATAATATTTATAATATTTATATTTATATATTTATACCGATGTTTTATATATTTATATAATATTTATAATATTTATATACTTATACCGATGTTTATTTATTTTCTCATTATTGTTATTATAGTTTTTGTTTCACTGATATAATAATAATACATGGGGCTTCCAAGCTTTGTCTTCAGGTCGTGCTGGGATTTCTGATAGATAATCGTGTCATGTACCTATTGACGGCACCTGCAGGCTGAACATCCAGATGGGAGGGGGGAGGGAGAAGGTGAGGGAGGGGGGGAGGTGTGCTGTCATTTATCAGCTTGTGTGTATGATCTCCTTCTATTCAGGACTGTTCATAATAAAGACTATTCCTCCAATCAGTGTAACGTTATCTTTCTATAAAATAACTCAATGTGTCAATATGTGCGAATAAACAAATATAGAGCAATAAAAAAATCAATCCTATGACCCATAAATCAGTGGAAATGTATAAAGATGTGAATATACTGTAAAGTGTAAATGTATTCTCCATAAAGTGCATAGTCCATGAGTAACAGTCCATCAGATGATTCCACCTTCTAGTGCAGTGGTTCTCAACCAGGGATCCGTGTAATCTCAGGGTTCCTCCACAGGTTGTTTGGGGTTCCTTGAGCAATGAGCAATTTCTGCCCCTCAGATAACTTCCCACTGACACCATTGATCTTTTCCGGTATCTGGAAGAAGGTGATTATTCCCAATGCCCACAAGTGTAAGGAGGAGCATTCATCTCACTGACCATCACACTAATGTATCACGAGTTGTAAATATGGTCATTTTAGTAGGGGTTCCGTGGAAACCTAGGGTTCTTCCAGAGGTTGCTAGGGGTTCCTTGAGCATTGAGCCATAAATCAGTGGAAATGTATAAAGATTTGAATATAAAATGTAAATGTATTTTCCATAAAGTGCATAGTCCATGAGTAACAGTCCATCAGATGATTCCACCTTCTAGTGCAGTGGTTCTCAACCAGGGTTCTGTGGAATCCTAGGGTTCTTCCAGAGGTTGCTGGGGGTTCCTTGAGCAATGAGCAATTTCTGCCTCTCAGATAAGTTCCCACTGACACCATTGATCTTTTCAGCTATCTGGAGGAAGGTAATTCTTCCCAATGTCCGCAGGTGTAAGGAGCATTCATCTCACTGACCATCACACTAATGTTTTATGAGTTGTAAATATGGTCATTTTAATAGGGGTTCCGTGGAAACCTAGGGTTCCTCCTGAGGTTGGTAGGGGTTCCTTGAGCAATGAGCAATTTCTGCCTCTCAGATAAGTTCCCCCTGACACCATTGATCTTTTCAGCTATCTGGAAGAAGGTAATTCTTCCCAATGTCTGCAGGTGTAAGGAGCATTCATCTCACCGACCATCACACTAATGTATCATGAGTGATAAATATTGTAATTTTAAGCAGGGGTTCGTGGAAACCTAGGGTTCATTCCAGGGGAGGACTGGGCCAGGGGGCAGGGGGGCAATTACCCCCTGGGCCTCTCTGATGCCCTCTAAAAAGGCTGCACCGCTTCTGCCACAGGCGTGCCTAAAGGATTCCTGGTAAAGAGAAGTAAAATGTCCCCGCTGCTGACCTACTGAGTGTGGGATGAAGACAAGGACAAAGCACAGGCCTCCCCCAGCATGAATGGTGTAAACTGTGTCTGAGCAGAGTCCGGTTCCATGCCCCACTGGGGACTCTTTTCCCCCAGGCAGCCCCGACCGAGCTATCCAACTCCCCCAACTACCTGGTGATGGCCAGGTTGGGAACCCGGATTCGGACGGTAAGTAGAGAGTACCTGGAACGGTGCTTCAGCCTGGAATGGGGGTCAGGAGGAGGCCTGGAAAAGGGGGAGTGGGAGGGGGCCGAGTCGCTGCACCATGGGCCTCTGGTTGGTACTTGCCCCCTGGTCTCACCGGTGCCAGTCAGCCCCTGGTTCTTTCAGAGGTTGCTGGGGGTTCCTTGAGCAATGAGCAATTTCTGTCTCTCAGATAAGTTCCCACTGACACCATTGATCTTTTCAGCTATCTGGAAGAAGGTAATTCTTCCCAATGTCCGCAGGTGTAAGGAGCATTCATCTCACCGACCATCACACTAATTATCATGAGTTGTAAATTTGGTCATTTTAAGCAGGGGTTCCCTGAGACCTGAAAATTATTTCAAGGGTTCCTCTATGTTGAGAAGGTTGAGAAAGGCTGTTCTAGTGACTGTGCAATCCCACACACCATAAACTTCTCCAGCAGTCCACCCCAGTGCCCCTCCCCCCGTGGGTGACCTCTCACCTGCTTCAATGGACCTCACTGGTTAGAGGAGGCCATAAATGCAGACAAAGAATATGATGTGAGGCATACACAGTGACGTCCCTCCATCCCTAATTGTAGGTACAGACACAGAGCGGAGGTCATGGAGGTCACGGAGGTCACAGAGGTCATGGAGGTCACGGAGGTCATGGAGGTCACGGAGGTCATGGCCTCCGTGACCTCCGTGACCTCCATGACCTCCATGACCTCCGCTCCATGACCTCTGTGACCTCCGTGACCTCCATGACCTCCGCTCCATGACCTCCGCTCTGTGTCTGTGAGGTCAGAAATGCATTAGAAGGGTTCAGGCGCTTCTCTGTAACTCCACCAATCACACTCCTCAGATCCTCAATATGATGAGATCTATGAAAGCAGAAAGGACGCTCATCCATGGACCATGCACTAATCTTCTTTATGGGGAATACGGTGACACTTTACATTCAAATCTTTATACATTTCCACTGATTTATGGATCATAGGATTGATTGTTTTATTGCTTTATATTTCTCTATTTGCACATATTGACACATTGAGTTATTTTATAGAAAGATAACGTTACACTGATTGGAGGAAGATGGATTTTTGCATTTGCACAGATAATTATCTGCATACAGGGTGAGCTGCTTTCTTGTATTGTATATATTCTGGGATTTACATATCGGTACGGAGAGGACGCAGTTATTTATCTCATTGTATTTTGGCCTCATGCACACCGGACGTTATAAAAACCTCAGTAGAAAGCTGTAACTGTAGAAGGCGTTTTTCAGTGTTTTTTTAGCTTTTTTTATGCAAAACTATATTCCCACCAAAGCTTATGGCTCAAAAACATTGATAAATGCTGAATAGCTTTTTGGCAATTTTCAGTGTTTTTAAGCTTTTATCAGCGTTGGAGCGTTTTTAGAGTTGAAAAACACCTCTTAAAACCTGCTAGTTCTGGGGGTTTTTTTAGCCAGAAAACACCCCTGCCAAAACCTGCTGATAACATGCTGGGGAGACATAGGAGAACATGCTGGGGAGACATAGGAGAACATGCTGGGGAGACATAGGAGAACATGCTGGGGAGACATAGAAGAACATGCTGGGGAGACATAGGAGAACATGCCGGGGAGACATAGGAGAACATGCCAGGGAGACATAGGAGAACATGCTGGGGAAACATAGGAGAACATGGAGGGGAGACATAGGAGGACATGCCGGGGAGACATAGGAGAACATGCTGGGGAGACATAGGAGGACATGCCGGGGAGACATAGGAGAACATGCTGGGGAGACATAGGAGAACATGCCGGGGAGACATAGGAGAACATGCTGGGGAGACATAGAAGAACATGCTGGGGAGACATAGGAGAACATGCCGGGGAGACATAGGAGAACATGCCAGGGAGACATAGGAGAACATGCTGGGGAAACATAGGAGAACATGGAGGGGAGACATAGGAGGACATGCCGGGGAGACATAGGAGAACATGCTGGGGAGACATAGGAGGACATGCCGGGGAGACATAGGAGAACATGCTGGGGAGACATAGGAGAACATGCCGGGGAGACATAGGAGAACATGCCGGGGAGACATAGGAGAACATGCTGGGGAGACATAGGAGAACATGCTGGGGAGACATAGGAGAACATGCCGGGGAGACATAGGAGAACATGCAGGGGAGTTTATTGGCTGCAGAAAAAAACAACTGATGCCAAAAACAGCCGCTGTAAAAACGTCCCGTGTGCATGAGTCCTTATTTGTAAGGTGTGTGATTAGCGCAGAAAGGCAGCACTGGTGGGCACTGATAGGCAGCACTTGTGGGCAGTGTTGGGACTGCACTGATAATCAGGACACTGCTGATTAGTGCCCTGATTATCAGTGTAGATGTCCTTTTCACACAAGCCGGTTGTGATGGGAGTCACTTTGGTTGGGGGGCCCGTGGAACCCAGCTTACCTTTGAGAGCTCTGGAAACCAATTTTCCAGCTCCCTAGGCCTCTCTTATGTGTAAGTCCCCCTGTGTCTATTAGGGGCACAGAGTCACCAAGAAAATGATGGACAGCTACTTAACGGACACTGAGAATATGATTTGGAATACTTCAAACGGGACAGTAATATTTATCCACAATATCCCTCAAGAAATATATGAAGATTATTCCTGATCTGTTTGATCCTGAACATGTCCATTGAAAGAGCCAATCACATTGGCCCCTGTCCCATGTTCTTCAATGTAAGAGATGGACAGTCTATAACTGGTGGTCTCCTGCTATAGTCTGTGTATTGAGGTGTGATGTGTTTTCTGCTAAGCATGTCTGTCCCATTGTTAATTGTTAATTATCTCACCTATTGTTTCTGTCCAGATGGCTAGGTAAGTAGCTCAGGTTAATTATGTTTCTGTATACAATTTCATCTACATATGATAATGTAATCAGGCACCTGACCTGTGTGATGTATATATTCGGTGTGAGTTTGTTCAATAAATGTTCCAGATCTTATACAAGCTATTCTCAGCTAATTTTGTATGGTGGGCGGCTAGAATATCTGATGTCTATGTTTAAGATTGAAGAAAGTGGTATTCCGATGGGTTGCGGTTCCGTAACACTGGTTATTGGCTCTCCTCTCCTCTCCTCTCCTAATGCTGTCAGTGTGAGGAAAGGAATGCTGATAACTGGATTGTGTTTACACCGTAATCAGACACAGCTGATCACTTGGTAAAGGGCTGCCATGATTGGCCCTTTACCCGGATCTGTGATCCCCAACCCTAAGGACACAGCGATCACAGAGCATGCCGCAGGGGGTGCGTAGGTAGCTTGATAACAGGAGAACCTCCATGGAGGACGCCCTCCTGGCAATGTAAGCCATCGCTGTCTTTCTGCTATAGAGAGGGCAAGAAGAGGTTAAACAGGAGAAATTACAGAATAAATCGCACACTTTTTATGTGAAGTAACACTAATTATTTTTACGCTAACACGGCTTGTTTAATTTTGTTACATTTCATTGTCTAAGGATTGAGAGAAAAAAAAATGTTGCAGGAAAATATTCACGGAAAGAAATCCTTGTTTGTCCTTAAAAAACAATTTCTGTATTACGTTGTTATCTTAAGTAATGACAAAACGATCGCCGATTATTTCCTCATCAAATTGGGGAGAAGATTGTTAGGAGGTGCCCCGGTATAGTATGATTAAGGAGGGGGCAACCCCCTTTGTTATGGTTCAGGAGTGGGGCCCACCCTCTTTGGTATGGTTCAGGAGTGGGGCACACCCTCTTTGGTATGGTTCAGTAGTGGGGCACACCCCATTGGTATGATTCAGGAGTGGGGCACACCGCCTTTGGTATGATTCAGGAGGGGGCCCACCCCTTTGGTATGGTTCAGGAGTGGGGGCCCACCCCCTTTGGTATGATTCAGTAGGGGGCCCACCCCTTTGGTATGATTCAGTAGGGGGCCCACCCCTTTGGTATGATTCAGGAGGGGGCCCACCCCTTTGGTAGGATTCAGGAGGGGGGCCACCTCTTTGGTATGATTCAGGAGGGGCCCACCCCCTTTGGTATGATTCAGGAGGGGGCCCACCCCTTTGGTATGATTCAGGAGGGGGCCCACCCCTTTGGTATGGTTCAGGAGTGGGGCCCACCCCTTTGGTATGATTCAGTAGGGGGCCCACCCCTTTAGTATGGTTCAGGAGTGGGACCCACCCCTTTGGTATGATTCAGGAGGGGGCCCACCCCCTTTGGTATGATTCAGGAGGGGGCCAACTCCCTTTGGTATGATTCAGGAAGGGGCCCACCCCTTTGGTATGATTCAGGGGGGGGGGCACCAAACCCACCCCCTTTGGTATGGTTCAGGAGTGGGGCACACCCTTTTTGGTTTGGTTCAGGAGTGGGGCACACCCCCTTTGGTATGGTTCAGGAGTGGGGCAACCCCCTTTTGTTTGATTCAGGAGGGGGCACTTCTCCTTTGGTATGGTTTTATATACACTATATACACACACACACACACATATACATATATATATATATATATATATATATATATATACACTGTGTATATATATATATATATATATATATATATATATATGTAGATGCAAAACGCGTGATATATATATATGAATATGCGAAAAACAATATATTATTGTTACTTCCTATATCTAACATTCCAGAGCTGTATGGCCAGGTTCAGCGACAAGTGAATATATCTCTGGCACACAGTGTCGGTGCCAAGATACATCTGACTAGTGATGGACGAACGTCGGCCGGGGCGGTTGCGAAATTTTCTCAAAAGTCGCGAACCGCGAGTTCGCGGCGGGCCCCATTGACTTTAATGGGAGGTGAACTTTAAAAACTTTTAGGTCATATTTGCAGCCACAAAAGACATACTAGCTGTGCACAAATAGTCCCAGCACATGGACAATGTCATAACAGAAGTATTGCAATTGAAAAAGTTGCCCTAAAAATGTTTTCTTTTTTTTTTACAGCAAAAAATATATATATTTTTTTTTCATAAATCAGCCAGAACTGACAGCAGCCGGTAAATACATTGTCTAATACATAATGGATGTCCATTCACACATCCGTAAAATGGGTCCGCATCCAGTGGCGGCTGGTGCTCAAAATTTTTGGGGGGGCGCAAAAAGAAAAATGTAATAGGTATTGCTTCGCGTCAAAAAACGCAGTAAAAAATTGTGTGACTTTGAAGTCATGGTACAGGCATGGCATACGTGATGGTACAGGCATGGCATAGGTGATGGTACAGGCATGGCACAGGTGATGGTACAGGCATGGCACAGATATGGTATAGGCATGGCACAGATATGGTATAGGCATGTCACAGGTCATGGTACAGGAGATGGTATATGCCCCCTTTCAATGCAGAGACCAGTGTACATGCCCCCTTCAATGCAGAGTTCAGCGTGCGTGCCCCCTTCAATGCAATGAACATTGTGCTGTGCCCCCTTCAATGCAATAAACACTGTGCTATGCCCCCTTCAATGCAATAAACACTGTGCTGTGCCCCCACAATGCAGAGTTCAGCGTGCATGCCCCCTTCAATGCAACTGTGCTGTGCCCCCTTTAATGCAATGAACACTGTGCTGTGCCCCCTTTAATGCAATGAACAATGTGCTGTGCCCCCTTCAATGCAATAAACACTGTGCTGTGCCCCCTTCAATGCAATAAACACTGTGCTATGCCCCCTTCAATGCAATGAACACTGTGCTGTGCCCCAACAATGCAGAGTTCAGCGTGCATGCCCCCTTCAATGCAACACTGTGCTGTGCCCCCTTCAATGCAATAAACACTGTGCTGTGCCCCCTTCAATGCAATAAACACTGCGCTGTGCCCCCTTCAATGCAATAAACACTGTGCTGTGCCCCCTTCAATGCAATAAACACTGTGCTGTGCCCCCTTCAATGCAATAAACACTGTGCTGTGCCCCCTTCAATGCAATGAACTCTGTGCTGTGCCCCAACAATGCAGAGTTCAGCGTGCATGCCCCCTTCAATGCAACACTGTGCTGTGCCCCCTTCAATGCAATAAACACTGTGCTGTGCCCCCTTCAATGCAATAAACACTGTGCTGTGCCCCCACAATGCAATAAACACTGTGCTGTGCCCCCTTCAATGCAATAAACACTGTGCTGTGCCCCCTTCAATGCAATAAACACTGTGCTGTGCCCCCTTCAATGCAATAAACACTGTGCCCCCTTCAATGCAACTGTGCTGTGCCCCCTTCAATGCAATGAACACTGTGCTGTGCCCCCACAATGCAGAGTTCAGCATGCATGCCCCCTTCAATGCAACTGTTCCGTGCCCCCATCAATGCAGAGTTCAGCGTGCGAGCCCCTTTCAATGCAGAGTGCCACAGCATTGTCCCCAATCACTGCAGAGCGCCACAGCATTGTCCCCAATGATTGCAGAGCGCCACAGCTTTGTCCCCCAATGATTGCAGAGCGCCACAGCATTGCCCCCCAATGATTGCAGAGCGCCACAGCATTGTCCCCCAATGATTGCAGAACGCCACAGCATTGTCCCCCAATGATTGCAGAGTGCCACAGCATTGTCCCCCAATGATTGCAGAGCGCCACGGCAATGTCCCCCAATGATTGCAGAGCGCCACAGCATTGTACCCCAATGATTGCAGAGCGCCACAGCATTGTCCCCCAATGATTGCAGAGTGCCACAGCATTGTCCCCCAATGATTGCAGAGTGCCACAGCATTGTCCCCCAATGATTGCAGAGTGCCACAGCATTGTCCCCCAATGATTGCAGAGTGCCACAGCATTGTCCCTTAATGATTGCAGAGCGCCACAGCATTGTCCCCCAATGATTGCAGAGCGCCACAGCATTGTCCCCCAATGATTGCAGAGTGCCACAGCATTGTCCCCCAATGATTGCAGAGCGCCACAGCATTGTCCCCCAATGATTGCAGAGCGCCACGGCAATGTCCCCCAATGATTGCAGAGCGCCACAGCATTGTCCCCAATCACTGCAGAGTGCCACAGCATTGTCCCCAATGATTGCAGAGCGCCACAGCTTTGTCCCCCAATGATTGCAGAGCGCCACAGCATTGCCCCCCAATGATTGCAGAGCGCCACAGCATTGTCCCCTAATGATTGCAGAGCGCCACAGCATTGTCCCCCAATGATTGCAGAGCGCCACAGCATTGTCCCCTAATGATTGCAGAGTGCCACAGCATTGTCCCCCAATGATTGCAGAGCGCCACAGCATTGTCCCCCAATGATTGCAGAGTGCCACAGCATTGTCCCCCAATGATTGCAGAGCGCCACAGCATTGTCCCCCAATGATTGCAGAGCGCCACGGCAATGTCCCCCAATGATTGCAGAGCGCCACAGCATTGTCCCCCAATGATTGCAGAGTGCCACAGCATTGTCCCCCAATGATTGCAGAGCGCCACAGCATTGTCCCCCAATGATTGCAGAGTGCCACAGCATTGTCCCCCAATGATTGCAGAGTGCCACAGCATTGTCCCCTAATGATTGCAGAGTGCCACAGCATTGTCCCCTAATGATTGCAGAGCGCCACAGCATTGTCCCCTAATGATTGCAGAGCGCCACAGCATTGTCCCCCAATGATTGCAGAGCGCCACAGCATTGTCCCCTAATGATTGCAGAGTGCCCACAGCATTGTCCCCTAATGATTGCAGAGCGCCACAGCATTGTCCCCCAATGATTGCAGAGCGCCACAGCATTGTACCCCAATGATTGCAGAGCGCCACAGCATTGTCCCCCAATGGTTGCAGAGCGCCACAGCATTGTCCCCTAATGATTGCAGAGTGCCCACAGCATTGTACCCCAATGATTGCAGAGCGCCACAGCATTGTACCCCAATGATTGCAGAGTGCCACAGCATTGTACCCCAATGATTGCAGAGTGCCACAGCATTGTCCCCCAATGATTGCAGAGTGCCACAGCATTGTCCCCCAATGATTGCAGAGTGCCACAGCATTGTCCCCCAATGATTGCAGAGTGCCACAGCATTGTCCCCTAATGATTGCAGAGCGCCACAGCATTGTCCCCCAATGATTGCAGAGCGCCACAGCATTGTCCCCTAATGATTGCAGAGTGCCAGCATTGTCCCCCAATGATTGCAGAGTGCCCACAGCATTGTCCCCCAATGGTTGCAGAGCGCCACAGCATTGTCCCCTAATGATTGCAGAGTGCCAGCATTGTCCCCTAATGATTGCAGAGTGCCCACAGCATTGTACCCCAATGGTTGCAGAGCGCCACAGCATTGTCCCCCAATGGTTGCAGAGTGCCCACAGCATTGTCCCCTAATGATTGCAGAGTGCCCACAGCATTGTACCCCAATGATTGCAGAGAGCCACAGCATTGTCCCCCAATGATTGCAGAGTGCCACAGCATTGTCCCCTAATGATTGCAGAGTGCCACAGCATTGTCCCCCAATGATTGCAGAGTGCCACAGCATTGTCCCCTAATGATTGCAGAGCGCCACAGCATTGTACCCCAATGATTGCAGAGTGTCAGCGTGCGTGCTCCGTTCAAACTTACCTGGCGGCGGCACGGCTCAGCTTCTTCCTCCTCTTCTGCGGCGGGTCCTTCTCCCTCGTCGTCTCGGCGGCGGGAACCGGCGGGCGGCCTCTCCTCTTCTCTGAGCGGCGGTGACGGTGAGTGATTGACGCACGCACCGGCACCGCCCCCATTGCGACGTCAGCGATATCCTGGATGATGATTGGTCCAGGCTGTAGACTGGACCAATCACAGCCAGGATATCAGAAAGTGGGGGTGTCCAACCGCAAAGACTTGCGCCCAGGATACCCCCCTACCTCCCCAGAAGGCAGCCAATCGGCGCCTCTTCTGGGAGGTAACCCCCCCCCCCCCCCAGCCACCAGTTCCTTGGGTTCAGGCCGGCGAACCCAATTTTTTTTTTGAACAACTTTATTTGTTCGTTTTGTTTTTTTTTTTTTTTTTTTTTTTCGTTTTTTTTTTTCTTTTTTTTTTAGGGGTAGGGGGGGCGGCGCCCTGGCGCCCCCTATGCACGGGCCGCCACTGTCCGCATCCATTCCACAATTTGGCGGAGCCTTTACAGACCCATTGATTTTCATTTCCAGTCTGAAAAATTAGGCATTCACAGGATAAAGAAGTAAGTGTCGGCAAGTACAGGCCCCAAAAATAAGCCCACATGGGTTTACCTGACAGCTAAGTACGTAGTATTCTGTGGCTGAAGGTACATTAGGCATTCACACAGTATAAAGAAGTAAGTGTCAGCCTGTATAGGCCCCAAAAATTAGCTCACATGGGTTTAGCTGACAGCAAAGAACGTAGTGTATTTGATGGCTGGAGGTACAGTAGGCATTCACAGTATACAGAAGTAAGTGTCGGCCTGTATAAAATAGTATAGATAGCTACCAGGTAATTGGTTACCATAATCCCGTCATAAATTGAAAGAGAAACCCCCTTAGGTTTGTGGGACTTTAAGGGTAACAGTAAAGGCTCTCATAAGAGAAGTTTTAACGTGAAGTAATTTATAAAATTTTTTTTTTATTTTGTAAGGTTGTGGTTGTAACAGACAATCATCATAAACTGTACATGTTTAAGTCATAGACTCGAAAAAAAGCATGAATGATACAATACAGTTGTAGGTACATAGCAGAGTCCAACGCGTTTCAAACTGTTTGTTTTAGTACATAAATCTTCCTCAGGGAGTCTGCATATGTTCCTGAAATACATGGTTAAATGTAAGTTCCAAGAAACAGAATATATATAAACATTTTACAATGAAAAGTTTTTTATACATGAAAAAAGTATTATTAGCATCTGCGACCACATGTTGCCCTAAAGAGGTCCTGGAAAGCCTCTTGCTAGTCCAGGATACTCCTAGAGAGGAAACCTACTCCCAGAGATTGAAAGGGAAAAAGGAGAGAGGGGGAAAGGGAAGAAGAGGAAAGGGGAGGGGAAAGGAAGAAAAGGGAGGGAAAGGGGGGGAAAAAGAAAAAGAAAAGAAAGGGGGAAGGATGAAAAGACCCCTTGTGTTAAAAAGACATACCTGCAAAACAGTAGAGCCCAAAAGAAGGTTCCCCTTCGGGGGGGTAAAACTCCCATGCGTTGAGAGCTAGAGTCAGGTATAAAGATTTATTCTGTATCTGAAACAGTGAGTATGTTTACAACTGTCAGAGATCCAGGGTTAATGTAAGTATGTATATAAACATTGTTACAGAAAATATTCATGTAAATTCACCTGTTATGATGATTTTCATGTAGACATATAAAGAGGGGAAAAAGAAAAACGAAACCAGGAAAAATAGGGAAAAAGGAGAAAAAAGCTGATTTTTCCCAAGGAAATATTATCTTCCGATGTATATATCTCTCAGATTTATTAGAGTGGGATCCTATCAGGGGAAAAGAAAATGTATCTTTTCAGCTTTGGTAGATCAAGATAATGTATATATTATATTAAGTAATGTGATTGTAATAGCTCTTACCTCACTAATTTATTGGAGGGTGTGGGGTATCCCATCAGTTTCCAAGGGTTTTGGGGAAACCTATATCTTCCCAATGGGAATATAAATCCTTGCCTGAAAGGTATAGGACAGGGATAATATGCCTATATAGGTATACATTTTGCATATCTTATTATTACTTAAAAATAGGTATTCCACCTGAGAAGATCATACCGTTCTGATTGAAGCCTGTCGTCACCGTATCCAATGAGGACAGCGGCATATCATCCTATGAGATATAGGATGTGATCTAAAGTTACTCGTCCTATGGATCCTGATAGTCACATAAGGAGAAAAATAAGATAAAACCCTCTTTTAATAAGTTGCCATCATAGTTAGGAAAAACGTTTTTAGTTATATAGGTCTCCTCCAGAGTACTCACTGTTATGTATGGATATCGGAGCGATAGGCGTTCTGTGTTGCATCGGAGAGATAGCTCTCCGTTCTGGCTCTCGGCGTCCCCTTAAGTACCCAAATGTCCAGAGTCTCGTTGTGATTCCCGCGGGAACTTTGTAAATAGTTACGTCATATCCGTCTTTTGTCACCGGAAGTTCCTCGGACTGGCGGTGACATCACATCCGCCCAAATCAAAGGCTCCGACGTGTGTCATTTCCGCCTGAAGTGCCCGGAGATTATTCCGCTGGACTGGCGGTGACGTAATATCCGCCCTTTTCTCTAATAGACTCCGCTAATATGTCCGCCTAAGTTGTAGCGGTATAGTCATGCGGTGGATACATAGAGGGGGGATAATTTTAATTAAATTTAATTTTTAATTGAAAGTGAAATAAACTTGTGAATGGGATAAATAATACCTATCTATATTGTATATAGAGACTGCTAGTGGACACTTGTTTTAAAAAAGGGGAAATCTGTAAAAGATAACGCCCCAGGCACGGGTGATGCGTATATCCCCTGGAAAAGATTGACCAGGGTTTTCAGGATGAGACATATGGAGCATTGCAACCAAATGTTAACATCCCGGAAACGCTCGTTTCTCCAGATGTTTGAGGGGCCTATTAGTGGTCCCCATAGGAGATGTCTCACCCGTGCCGGGCTCTCATTTGCAGGGGAGCCCCCCGAGGGGAAAGAGAAAAAGGATGATATAAAAGCCATGTTGGTGTCAATTACATGGACAGGGATACAAGTTGGCTGGTAGGCCTACACAATGGGAAGAAAAAGAGATAGCAGAATCTAGAAAGGGGGGGTTTTTCAAAAGGAGGGAAAGGAAAAACCCCTGGTGCACAGGAGAAGAGGGGCAGGAGGGGCAAGAATTCCCCAATAAGGGGATCTTTGCACAGAAAAGACCCAAAACCGGTCTGTAGTTGTAAATCCACCCACCCACAGTTAACCTGTGACAAAAGGGAAAAATGTTAATCGCAGAATGCATCACATGTTTAATTTAGACAGTTTAAATGTATATCCAATTTAGGATATATTAGTATATTATAATGTTGATGATTTTGTGACCCACTCAGAGATATGATATCTCATAAAGTTTGGTATCTTAGTACTATCACATAATCACGATGGGGGGAGGGGGGAAGAGGGGGAGGGTTTACAATGTAGTGATGGTCCTAGTTTGAATAAGGAGAAGGTATTTGAGATATAAGTGAGAAATTTACCCACATTTCTATGAAGTGTGGAGTATATTTCCCAAGGGAAGGGGGACATAGAGAGTGGGGACCCTCAGTCTGTTTTCCCCGAGGAAAATCCCTCTAGAAAAGGCCTATAACTTTCCGCCTCATTTAGGCCAGGGGGGGTGGTTGCCGCAAGCCTAGCAATCCAGCGCATTTCCCGCTGGAGTAGCTGCTTGTTCCAATCACCCCCCCTGGCCGGTATATGTACCCTTTCAAGGGCATAAAAGGTTACCTTGGGGGTCCTGTATTTGTGCGTAATTGCCATATGCCTACCAAGTGGTAGATAGAGGTCTCCAATATTGAGACTCTGCATATGCTTATTGATGCGTTTTCCTAGTTCTTGCTTGGTCTTCCCGACATAGAAGGCCTTACATTCGCAGCGCATCAAATACACGACCCCCTTAGTTTTACAATTTACAAAATGTCTGGGTTGAAAAATTTCACCATTGGGCAGTGTGGTTGTTTTGCATCTGACTATCACTTTGCATTGATCACATCTACCACAGGGGAATGTGCCTTTTTGTTGACATGGGTCCTCTCTATTAGGGCCTTTATACTCACTTTGTACTAAAGTATCTTTTATAGAGGTAGCTCTTCTGTATGTGATAGCTGGGGCTGGTGTCACTATATGTTGGAGGATAGGATCCTCCCTGAGTATAGCCCAGTGTTTTTTTAGAATTCCATAAATATTCTCATGTTCAGTTGAGTAATTTAAAATTATTCTTGGTGGATTCCTAGAGGGTGCTTCTTCCTGTTTCTGAGGTTTGAACAGTAAGTCCTGTCTTTTTAGGATTTGTACTTTGTTGTAATTTTTCCTGAGACATGATCTGGAATATCCCCTTTCTAAGAGTCTCTGTGTCAATTTATTTGCCTTTTCTTTGAAGTCTTTCTCAGAAGAACAATTTCTTTTAATTCTTAAATATTGTGAGTATGGAATAGATCTCTTAAGGGGTTGGGGATGAAAACTTTCTGCATGAAGCAGTGTATTGCCAGCTGTGGCTTTTCTGAATAAAGTGGTTGATAGCTGACCATCATCCTCTTTGATGATGGTAATATCAAGGAAGTCCACAGATTTAAAGTCATATTTCATAGTGAAAAATAAGTTCATATTATTCTCATTCAGTTTAGTAAGGCACTCTTTAAGTAAATCCACCGGGCCATCCCATACCATGAAGATGTCGTCGATGTATCTCTGCCACAAAAGAAAGTGGCAAGAGTACATCGACAAGTCTTCATTGGTAATAATTTTGTGCTCCCACTCCCCCAGGTACAGGTTCGCGTAGGATGGGGCACAGCAAGTCCCCATTGCTACTCCCTGTACCTGGAGGTAGTGGGAGCCTTGAAAAGAGAACACATTGTGTTCTAAGATAAATTTCAACAAATCCACAATAAATTTATTGTAATTTGGTTCTTGTTGTCCCCTTTGTAGCAGAATATTTTTGATGGCCAAAAGGCCTTTGTCGTGTGGTATAGAATTATAGAGACATTCTGCATCTATGGTTACTAGAATAGCGTTTAACGGAATGGTGACATTTTCTATAATTTGAAGCATATGAATAGTGTCTTTAGTGTAAGATGTTAAACCAATTACATGGGGTTTGAGGTGGGCGTCCACAACACGGCTGGCAGTTTCTGTTATACTACCGTTACCCGATATTATGGGGCGGCCGGGTGGATCTCTCAGGTTTTTATGGACTTTAGGTAAACAGTAAAATGTGGGAGTACGTGGATGTAATATCCTCATGTACTCCCATATCTCTGTAGTAATGGTGCCAGTAGTTCTGGCTTCATCAATGATAGCATAGTATTCGTTATTAAATTGTTGGACTATAGAGGCAGAAATTTTTTGATAACACGTTGTGTTGTTTAGAAGTTTGTAACACATCTTCTCATAATCCACATTGTTCATTAGAACAATGTTCCCCCCCTTATCACTTGGTTTTAAAGTGATGTTATTATCTTTTTGGAGGGTTTTAAGGGCTTTACGTTGGTTTGGGAGGAGGTTATCTATAGTAGGGTTGACGTTTAGTTTGTTGATATCTTTTGAGACTTGTCTCACAAACAAAGCTATTGTGGGATTTTGATTTAATTGAGGAAATTTTGGAGATTTTTTCTTAAATTTTTTAGTTGGAGCTGGATCCTTTTTTTGTGTTTGTATGGATTCCTCATCAGAAGAACTGCTGAGGTTTTCCCAAATTTCTTGGTCATCGTAACCACTTTCCTGTAACAGTATATTTAAGTCCCTAAGGGCTCGATATTCTGCCGCTTTTAATTTGGAGTCAGGTCTCTGCATTTTATCCGCTTGTTTGAAAAATTTGCTTTTGAAAAAAATATCCCTTGCAAAAAGATTAATGTCTTTAATGACACTAAATTTATCTGTTTTCTGACTTGGACAGAAAGATAATCCTAAATTAAGTAAATCCTCCTCCTCCTGGGTTAAAATATGAGAAGAGAGGTTTATGATGGTTAATCGATTTTGTCGGTTATCTTTACTGCAAAGGAGTCCATACTGGCTTGTGTTTTGACTGCCAGTCGCGTGTGAGGCTTCCCTAAAAAAATCCCCTTATTTACCGTGCCTTGAGTTTTATTGCCTGTCGTCCCTTCGAGTTGTGATCCGCTGGGATCTTGATTCTCGTTAGGGCCACTCATATTTTCACTAGTTGTAGCGTCGTTATTTCTAGATTGTGATGCTTGTCCTCGTGGTGTGTTGGTTTTAGTCTTAGTTTTGTCTTTGTTTTTTCTCATTTGTGGATAATCCGCTCGAGGACGACCACGTGAGTTAGATTGAGAGGAATTAGAGGCAGATGAGTCAGAGGAATGATAATCACTCCTCTTATATTCATTTCTGCGTCTTATATTCCGTTGTCCTGAATTCCATTTATAAGCTTTACCTTCATTAAAAGCTATCCGATCTCTCCAGTATTTTTTCTCCTTTCTTTGTAATATTATTCTGTTATAGTCCTCCAGGTAAGTTTTTAGTTTTACCTCTTGTTCTATATAAAGAGGAGATGTTTTTAAAGGAGTAAGTTGTTTATTAATGGTAGAAACCTCTGATTCTATATGTTTCAATTGTTTTAAATATTCCGCTTGGAGAAGAACCATTAAATTTCTTGAGCATTCATTAAGAATTCTCTCCCAATCTTGTTTCAATTCCTGCGAGATATTTTCCAACGTTGGGAAGATCTGAATCCTCAATCCTAGAGGATTCAGACCTTCCTTCACATATTTATCGAATGTTTTAATATGCCAGTGTAGCGCTGACTTTTTTTCTAAAAATCTCTTTAGGGTAGAAAATAGAGTGTAGATGTCTGATTCTATTTGTTCCTTTTGTTGGAATTTACTCTCAATACCTGACATTAACTCCTCCCATCCATCCCCCTGAAACCCTCCCATCTAGAAGATGCGGTATAGAGCAGGCTATATAGATAGCCTGATAGAGGGTATATAGGGGAAATCTATTATGGAAACTATTTCCCGCCTTAGCCCTTTTAATGTGTAAGAAAAATAGTTAATTAATTAATCTCAAAAAAGTGGGTTACCAAGTAGTTATCTAAAAAGATGGGGGTAGGGTGTGTTATCCACCCGAAACATAAAGTGTAAAATAGTATAGATAGCTACCAGGTAATTGGTTACCATAATCCCGTCATAAATTGAAAGAGAAACCCCCTTAGGTTTGTGGGACTTTAAGGGTAACAGTAAAGGCTCTCATAAGAGAAGTTTTAACGTGAAGTAATTTATAAAAATTTTTTTTTATTTTGTAAGGTTGTGGTTGTAACAGACAATCATCATAAACTGTACATGTTTAAGTCATAGACTCGAAAAAAAGCATGAATGATACAATACAGTTGTAGGTACATAGCAGAGTCCAACGCGTTTCAAACTGTTTGTTTTAGTACATAAATCTTCCTCAGGGAGTCTGCATATGTTCCTGAAATACATGGTTAAATGTAAGTTCCAAGAAACAGAATATATATATATATACTCACTGTTTCAGATACAGAATAAATCTTTATACCTGACTCTAGCTCTCAACGCATGGGAGTTTTACCCCCCCGAAGGGGAACCTTCTTTTGGGCTCTACTGTTTTGCAGGTATGTCTTTTTAACACAAGGGGTCTTTTCATCCTTCCCCCTTTCTTTTCTTTTTCTTTTTCCCCCCCTTTCCCTCCCTTTTCTTCCTTTCCCCTCCCCTTTCCTCTTCTTCCCTTTCCCCCTCTCTCCTTTTTCCCTTTCAATCTCTGGGAGTAGGTTTCCTCTCTAGGAGTATCCTGGACTAGCAAGAGGCTTTCCAGGACCTCTTTAGGGCAACATGTGGTCGCAGATGCTAATAATACTTTTTTCATGTATAAAAAACTTTTCATTGTAAAATGTTTATATATATTCTGTTTCTTGGAACTTACATTTAACCATGTATTTCAGGAACATATGCAGACTCCCTGAGGAAGATTTATGTACTAAAACAAACAGTTTGAAACGCGTTGGACTCTGCTATGTACCTACAACTGTATTGTATCATTCATGCTTTTTTTCGAGTCTATGACTTAAACATGTACAGTTTATGATGATTGTCTGTTACAACCACAACCTTACAAAATAAAAAAAAATTTTTATAAATTACTTCACGTTAAAACTTCTCTTATGAGAGCCTTTACTGTTACCCTTAAAGTCCCACAAACCTAAGGGGGTTTCTCTTTCAATTTATGACGGGATTATGGTAACCAATTACCTGGTAGCTATCTATACTATTTTACACTTTATGTTTCGGGTGGATAACACACCCTACCCCCATCTTTTTAGATAACTACTTGGTAACCCACTTTTTTGAGATTAATTAATTAACTATTTTTCTTACACATTAAAAGGGCTAAGGCGGGAAATAGTTTCCATAATAGATTTCCCCTATATACCCTCTATCAGGCTATCTATATAGCCTGCTCTATACCGCATCTTCTAGATGGGAGGGTTTCAGGGGGATGGATGGGAGGAGTTAATGTCAGGTATTGAGAGTAAATTCCAACAAAAGGAACAAATAGAATCAGACATCTACACTCTATTTTCTACCCTAAAGAGATTTTTAGAAAAAAAGTCAGCGCTACACTGGCATATTAAAACATTCGATAAATATGTGAAGGAAGGTCTGAATCCTCTAGGATTGAGGATTCAGATCTTCCCAACGTTGGAAAATATCTCGCAGGAATTGAAACAAGATTGGGAGAGAATTCTTAATGAATGCTCAAGAAATTTAATGGTTCTTCTCCAAGCGGAATATTTAAAACAATTGAAACATATAGAATCAGAGGTTTCTACCATTAATAAACAACTTACTCCTTTAAAAACATCTCCTCTTTATATAGAACAAGAGGTAAAACTAAAAACTTACCTGGAGGACTATAACAGAATAATATTACAAAGAAAGGAGAAAAAATACTGGAGAGATCGGATAGCTTTTAATGAAGGTAAAGCTTATAAATGGAATTCAGGACAACGGAATATAAGACGCAGAAATGAATATAAGAGGAGTGATTATCATTCCTCTGACTCATCTGCCTCTAATTCCTCTCAATCTAACTCACGTGGTCGTCCTCGAGCGGATTATCCACAAATGAGAAAAAACAAAGACAAAACTAAGACTAAAACCAACACACCACGAGGACAAGCATCACAATCTAGAAATAACGACGCTACAACTAGTGAAAATATGAGTGGCCCTAACGAGAATCAAGATCCCAGCGGATCACAACTCGAAGGGACGACAGGCAATAAAACTCAAGGCACGGTAAATAAGGGGATTTTTTTAGGGAAGCCTCACACGCGACTGGCAGTCAAAACACAAGCCAGTATGGACTCCTTTGCAGTAAAGATAACCGACAAAATCGATTAACCATCATAAACCTCTCTTCTCATATTTTAACCCAGGAGGAGGAGGATTTACTTAATTTAGGATTATCTTTCTGTCCAAGTCAGAAAACAGATAAATTTAGTGTCATTAAAGACATTAATCTTTTTGCAAGGGATATTTTTTTCAAAAGCAAATTTTTCAAACAAGCGGATAAAATGCAGAGACCTGACTCCAAATTAAAAGCGGCAGAATATCGAGCCCTTAGGGACTTAAATATACTGTTACAGGAAAGTGGTTACGATGACCAAGAAATTTGGGAAAACCTCAGCAGTTCTTCTGATGAGGAATCCATACAAACACAAAAAAAGGATCCAGCTCCAACTAAAAAATTTAAGAAAAAATCTCCAAAATTTCCTCAATTAAATCAAAATCCCACAATAGCTTTGTTTGTGAGACAAGTCTCAAAAGATATCAACAAACTAAACGTCAACCCTACTATAGATAACCTCCTCCCAAACCAACGTAAAGCCCTTAAAACCCTCCAAAAAGATAATAACATCACTTTAAAACCAAGTGATAAGGGGGGGAACATTGTTCTAATGAACAATGTGGATTATGAGAAGATGTGTTACAAACTTCTAAACAACACAACGTGTTATCAAAAAATTTCTGCCTCTATAGTCCAACAATTTAATAACGAATACTATGCTATCATTGATGAAGCCAGAACTACTGGCACCATTACTACAGAGATATGGGAGTACATGAGGATATTACATCCACGTACTCCCACATTTTACTGTTTACCTAAAGTCCATAAAAACCTGAGAGATCCACCCGGCCGCCCCATAATATCGGGTAACGGTAGTATAACAGAAACTGCCAGCCGTGTTGTGGACGCCCACCTCAAACCCCATGTAATTGGTTTAACATCTTACACTAAAGACACTATTCATATGCTTCAAATTATAGAAAATGTCACCATTCCGTTAAACGCTATTCTAGTAACCATAGATGCAGAATGTCTCTATAATTCTATACCACACGACAAAGGCCTTTTGGCCATCAAAAATATTCTGCTACAAAGGGGACAACAAGAACCAAATTACAATAAATTTATTGTGGATTTGTTGAAATTTATCTTAGAACACAATGTGTTCTCTTTTCAAGGCTCCCACTACCTCCAGGTACAGGGAGTAGCAATGGGGACTTGCTGTGCCCCATCCTACGCGAACCTGTACCTGGGGGAGTGGGAGCACAAAATTATTACCAATGAAGATTTGTCGATGTACTCTTGCCACTTTCTTTTGTGGCAGAGATACATCGACGACATCTTCATGGTATGGGATGGCCCGGTGGATTTACTTAAAGAGTGCCTTACTAAACTGAATGAGAATAATATGAACTTATTTTTCACTATGAAATATGACTTTAAATCTGTGGACTTCCTTGATATTACCATCATCAAAGAGGATGATGGTCAGCTATCAACCACTTTATTCAGAAAAGCCACAGCTGGCAATACACTGCTTCATGCAGAAAGTTTTCATCCCCAACCCCTTAAGAGATCTATTCCATACTCACAATATTTAAGAATTAAAAGAAATTGTTCTTCTGAGAAAGACTTCAAAGAAAAGGCAAATAAATTGACACAGAGACTCTTAGAAAGGGGATATTCCAGATCATGTCTCAGGAAAAATTACAACAAAGTACAAATCCTAAAAAGACAGGACTTACTGTTCAAACCTCAGAAACAGGAAGAAGCACCCTCTAGGAATCCACCAAGAATAATTTTAAATTACTCAACTGAACATGAGAATATTTATGGAATTCTAAAAAAACACTGGGCTATACTCAGGGAGGATCCTATCCTCCAACATATAGTGACACCAGCCCCAGCTATCACATACAGAAGAGCTACCTTTATAAAAGATACTTTAGTACAAAGTGAGTATAAAGGCCCTAATAGAGAGGACCCATGTCAACAAAAAGGCACATTCCCCTGTGGTAGATGTGATCAATGCAAAGTGATAGTCAGATGCAAAACAACCACACTGCCCAATGGTGAAATTTTTCAACCCAGACATTTTGTAAATTGTAAAACTAAGGGGGTCGTGTATTTGATGCGCTGCGAATGTAAGGCCTTCTATGTCGGGAAGACCAAGCAAGAACTAGGAAAACGCATCAATAAGCATATGCAGAGTCTCAATATTGGAGACCTCTATCTACCACTCGGTAGGCATATGGCAATTACGCACAAATACAGGACCCCCAAGGTAACCTTTTATGCCCTTGAAAGGGTACATATACCGGCCAGGGGGGGTGATTGGAACAAGCAGCTACTCCAGCGGGAAATGCGCTGGATTGCTAGGCTTGCGGCAACCACCCCCCCTGGCCTAAATGAGGCGGAAAGTTATAGGCCTTTTCTAGAGGGATTTTCCTCGGGGAAAACAGACTGAGGGTCCCCACTCTCTATGTCCCCCTTCCCTTGGGAAATATACTCCACACTTCATAGAAATGTGGGTAAATTTCTCACTTATATCTCAAATACCTTCTCCTTATTCAAACTAGGACCATCACTACATTGTAAACCCTCCCCCTCTTCCCCCCTCCCCCCATCGTGATTATGTGATAGTACTAAGATACCAAACTTTATGAGATATCATATCTCTGAGTGGGTCACAAAATCATCAACATTATAATATACTAATATATCCTAAATTGGATATACATTTAAACTGTCTAAATTAAACATGTGATGCATTCTGCGATTAACATTTTTCCCTTTTGTCACAGGTTAACTGTGGGTGGGTGGATTTACAACTACAGACCGGTTTTGGGTCTTTTCTGTGCAAAGATCCCCTTATTGGGGAATTCTTGCCCCTCCTGCCCCTCTTCTCCTGTGCACCAGGGGTTTTTCCTTTCCCTCCTTTTGAAAAACCCCCCCTTTCTAGATTCTGCTATCTCTTTTTCTTCCCATTGTGTAGGCCTACCAGCCAACTTGTATCCCTGTCCATGTAATTGACACCAACATGGCTTTTATATCATCCTTTTTCTCTTTCCCCTCGGGGGGCTCCCCTGCAAATGAGAGCCCGGCACGGGTGAGACATCTCCTATGGGGACCACTAATAGGCCCCTCAAACATCTGGAGAAACGAGCGTTTCCGGGCTGTTAACATTTGGTTGCAATGCTCCATATGTCTCATCCTGAAACCCCTGGTCAATCTTTTCCAGGGGATATACGCATCACCCGTGCCTGGGGCGTTATCTTTTACAGATTTCCCCTTTTTTAAAACAAGTGTCCACTAGCAGTCTCTATATACAATATAGATAGGTATTATTTATCCCATTCACAAGTTTATTTCACTTTCAATTAAAAATTAAATTTAATTAAAATTATCCCCCCTCTATGTATCCACCGCATGACTATACCGCTACAACTTAGGCGGACATATTAGCGGAGTCTATTAGAGAAAAGGGCGGATATTACGTCACCGCCAGTCCAGCGGAATAATCTCCGGGCACTTCAGGCGGAAATGACACACGTCGGAGCCTTTGATTTGGGCGGATGTGATGTCACCGCCAGTCCGAGGAACTTCCGGTGACAAAAGACGGATATGACGTAACTATTTACAAAGTTCCCGCGGGAATCACAACGAGACTCTGGACATTTGGGTACTTAAGGGGACGCCGAGAGCCAGAACGGAGAGCTATCTCTCCGATGCAACACAGAACGCCTATCGCTCCGATATCCATACATAACAGTGAGTACTCTGGAGGAGACCTATATAACTAAAAACGTTTTTCCTAACTATGATGGCAACTTATTAAAAGAGGGTTTTATCTTATTTTTCTCCTTATGTGACTATCAGGATCCATAGGACGAGTAACTTTAGATCACATCCTATATCTCATAGGATGATATGCCGCTGTCCTCATTGGATACGGTGACAACAGGCTTCAATCAGAACGGTATGATCTTCTCAGGTGGAATACCTATTTT
The DNA here is from genome assembly GCF_965119305.1 of Pelophylax lessonae. Lineage (NCBI taxonomy): Eukaryota > Metazoa > Chordata > Amphibia > Anura > Ranidae > Pelophylax > Pelophylax lessonae. The sequence continues at coordinate 5,528,943 of NC_138768.1, forward strand.
TAAGTAATAATAAGATATGCAAAATGTATACCTATATAGGCATATTATCCCTGTCCTATACCTTTCAGGCAAGGATTTATATTCCCATTGGGAAGATATAGGTTTCCCCAAAACCCTTGGAAACTGATGGGATACCCCACACCCTCCAATAAATTAGTGAGGTAAGAGCTATTACAATCACATTACTTAATATAATATATACATTATCTTGATCTACCAAAGCTGAAAAGATACATTTTCTTTTCCCCTGATAGGATCCCACTCTAATAAATCTGAGAGATATATACATCGGAAGATAATATTTCCTTGGGAAAAATCAGCTTTTTTCTCCTTTTTCCCTATTTTTCCTGGTTTCGTTTTTCTTTTTCCCCTCTTTATATGTCTACATGAAAATCATCATAACAGGTGAATTTACATGAATATTTTCTGTAACAATGTTTATATACATACTTACATTAACCCTGGATCTCTGACAGTTGTAAATATACTCACTGTTTCAGATACAGAATAAATCTTTATACCTGACTCTAGCTCTCAACGCATGGGAGTTTTACCCCCCCGAAGGGGAACCTTCTTTTGGGCTCTACTGTTTTGCAAGTATGTCTTTTTAACACAAGGGGTCTTTTCATCCTTCCCCCTTTCTTTTCTTTTTCTTTTTCCCCCCCTTTCCCTCCCTTTTCTTCCTTTCCCCTCCCCTTTCCTCTTCTTCCCTTTCCCCCTCTCTCCTTTTTCCCTTTCAATCTCTGGGAGTAGGTTTCCTCTCTAGGAGTATCCTGGACTAGCAAGAGGCTTTCCAGGACCTCTTTAGGGCAACATGTGGTCGCAGATGCTAATAATACTTTTTTCATGTATAAAAAACTTTTCATTGTAAAATGTTTATATATATTCTGTTTCTTGGAACTTACATCTAACCATGTATTTCAGGAACATATGCAGACTCCCTGAGGAAGATTTATGTACTAAAACAAACAGTTTGAAACGCGTTGGACTCTGCTATGTACCTACAACTGTATTGTATCATTCATGCTTTTTTTCGAGTCTATGACTTAAACATGTACAGTTTATGATGATTGTCTGTTACAACCACAACCTTACAAAATAAAAAAAAATTTTATAAATTACTTCACGTTAAAACTTCTCTTATGAGAGCCTTTTCTGTTACCCTTAAAGTCCCACAAACCTAAGGGGGTTTCTCTTTCAATCAAAGTGTCGGCCTGTATAGGCTGCAATAATTAGCTCACATGGGTTGAACTGACAGAAAAGAACGTAGTATTTGATGACTAGAGGTACATTAGGCATTCACACAGTATACAAGAAGTGTCGGCCTGTATATGCTGCAAAAATTAGCTCACATGGGTTTAATTGACAGCAAAGAAGGTAGTATTTGATGGCTGAAGATACATTAGGCGTTCACAGGATACAGAAGTAAGTGTCGGCCTGTATAGGCCCCAAAAATTAGCCCACATGGGTTTAACTGATATCAAAGAACGTAGTATTTCATGGCTGGAGGTACAGTAGGCGTTCACAGGATACAGAAGTGTCGGCCTGTATAGGCCCCAAAAATTAGCTCACATGGGTTGAACTGACAGCAAAGAACGTAGTATTTAATGGCTAGAGGTACATTAGGCTTTCACAGGATACAGAATTAAGTGTCGGCCTGTATAGGCTGCAAAAATTAGCTCACATTGGTTTAGCTGAAAGCAAAGAACTTAGTATTTGATGGCTAGAGGTTCATTAGGCATTCACACAGTATACAGAAGTGTCTGCCTGTATAGGCTGCAAAAATTAGCTCACATGGGTTTAACTGACAGCAAAGAACGTAGTATTTGATGGCTGAAGGTACATTAGGAATTCACACAGTATACAGAAGTAAGTGTCAGCCTGTATAGGCTGCAATAATTAGCTCACATGGGTTGAACTGACAGCAAAGAACGTAGTATTTGATGGCTAGAGGTAAATTAGGCATTCACACAGTATACAAGAAGTGTCGGCCTGTATAGGCTGCAAAAATTAGCTCACATGGGTTTAACTGACAGCAAAGAAGGTAGTATTTGATGGCTGAAGATACATTAGGCATTCACAGGATACAGAAGTAAGTGTCGGCCTGTATAGGCCCCAAAAATTAGCTCACATGGGTTAAACTGACAGCAAAGAACGTAGTATTTGATGGCTAGAGGTACAGTAGGCATTCCCAGTATACAGAAGTAAGTGTTGGCCTGTATAGGCCCTAAAAATTAGCCCCCATGGGCTTAACTGACAACAAAGAACGTAGTATTTGGTGGCTGGAGGTACATTAGGCATTCATTCAGAAAAAATCATTGTCGGCCCTGAAAGGTCCCAAAAAATTTGCCATTCAATGGACATGAAATGCCTTTTATGCCACTGTATGTAGCGAAGCCAAGGACCAGGAATTGCTGTGGGTGGATGGCGGTCTGGCGGATATTTGTGCCCTGGCATGAGGAATTTCGATGAAACATGGTCTACTGGTCACATGTGTTGAATTCCTCAGAGATCCATGCCTCATTCATTTTTATAAATGTGAGGTAGTCTACACTGTCATGAGCTAGGCGAGTGCGCTTATCGGTCATGATCCCCTCTGCTGTACTGAACGTTCTTTCGGACAGAACACTGGATGGGGGGCTAGCCAACATTTCAATTGCAAATTGTGAAAGCTCTGTCCAGAATTCAAGCCTGCCCACCCAGTAGTCCAGGGGTTCATCACTCCTCAGAGCATCCACATCAGCCGTTAACCCAATGTAGTCAGACACCTGTCGGTCTAGGCGTTCCTTGTTGCTGGATCCGGAGTACAGCTGTCGATGGTTGGGCTAAAAGAAGGATCTAATATCTGAAGTGACCAAGACCCGCAACTGTCTCTCTGTGACTGGAAATTCCTCTGCCAGCGCATGGAAAAACAGAATGCAGCATTTCCCGCAGCAAGGCATGGAAGCCCTGCATTCTGACCGCCCTCTTTGATTGTGGTAACATTTCCACCATTTTGTGTTTGTACTGGGGGTCTAAGTACGTTGCCACCCAGTACTGGTCCTTGGCCTTTATGTGTTTTATACGGGGGTCCCCCTTAAAACACTGGAGCATGAAGGCCCCCATTCGCACTAAACTGGAAGCGGTGTAGTGGCCTGCTTCCAGCTCATCATCCAGGATAATGTCGTTCTCGTTCTCCTCCCCCATCCACGGATAACACCAGGGATCCCAGAAAGGTTTAAAGCATGCTCGTCTTGCTCCTCCTCATCCCCCCCCCCCCAGCACCATCCTCCTTTGACTCCTCTTCAGTCTCCTGCTGTTGATTTGTCTCAGATGGAGTAGCACCCCCTGGGAATTCATCCCACAGTGCGACTTCCTCATCTTCCTGCTCCTCGACGGCTTTATCAATGACACGACGCAATGCACGCTCCCGAAAGAAGGCGTAAGGTACGATGTCACTGATGGTGCCCTGGCCGTGACTGACCAGTTTGGTGATCTCATCGAATGGCCGCAGAAGTCTGCATGCATCCCACATGAGCAGCCACTGGCAAGGTGAAAAAAACCCAAGCTCCCCAGAACCTGTCCTGCCGCCGAGTTCGAACAGGTAGTCGTTAACTGCACGTTTCTGCTGGAGCAGCCTATCGAGCATATGCAACATTGAGTTCCATCACATCGGGCAGTTACAAATAAGAGGCCTGAGGAGCAGGTTGTGTCTCCGCTGAATGTCAGCAAGGCGAGCCATGGCTGTGTAAGATCTTCAGAAATGGCCCGAGATTTTCCTGGCCTGCCGCAAGACGTCCTGGACCCCAGGGTATTTGCCAACGAATTGCTGCGCCACCAAGTTCAGGACGTATGCCATGCATGGCACATGTGTTAATTTGCCCTGTTTCAGCGCACTCAGCAGATTGGCACCAATGTCGCACATCACTTTACCAACTGTCAAATTGAGCGGTGTCAGCCACTGATCTGCCTGTGAACGCAAAGCTGAAAGGAGTGCAGGACCAGTGTGGCTCTTGGCTTCCAGGAACAACAGATGCAGCACAGCATGGCAACGACTAACCTGGCATGTGGAATAGGTTCTGGGGATCTTGGGCGGCGCAGGGGAAGAGATGGGGAGGAGGAGGAGAAGAAGAGGCAGGCCTGCTTGCAATCTGTGGCGTACAAGCAAATCTACACGGGTGCCAAGGGTTACATCTTAACGGCAGTCAGAAGGTTCACCCAGTGGGCAGTAAAAGGGATATACCTTCCCTGCCCGTGTTTGCTAGACCATGTGTCTGTGGTCAGATGTATCTTGGCACCAACACTGTGTGCCAGAGATATATTCACTTGCCGCTGAACATGGTCATACAGCTCTGGAATGCCCTTCTGCGAGAAATATTTCCTGCCTGGGACCTTCCATTGTGGTGTTCCAATGGCCACAAATTTACAAAGGCCTTCGAGTCCACCAGTTGATATGGCAGTAGTTGGTGGGCTATCAGTTCCGACAAGCCAGCAGTCAAACGTTGGGCAAGAGGGTTATCCGGCATCATAATTTTTTTCCGCTCCAACATTTGGACCACAGAAGGCTGCCTTTTTCCAGAACAATGTGATGACGGCTTTATGGAAGGTGGAGTGGAGATCTAATGTGAGGAGAGAGGAGAAGGAGAAGGGGCTGGACGGTGAGAGCCTGGAGTTTGGCTTTGTGGCTTCTGACCGTGTTGCTCCCACTGGGCTCGGTGATGGGAGTTCAGGTGCCTTCTTAAGGCGGTTGTCCCTAGGTGAGTGTTGGGCTTACTGTGACTTATGCGTTGACTGCAAAGGCTGCAGATGGCAACACTGTTGTCAGCAACGGACACATTAAAAAAAGCCCACACTGCGGAGCCATGTGCCGGCATCCTGGGAGCACCAGATGTGACTGTACATGGTTGATGGATCGCTCCTGATACATTTGCAGTCTGCTTTGTAACTCTTATGCAATGCAAGTTCTGCCTGCCTCTCCTCCCTATCTGCCGGTCCGTCACTCCCTCTGAACTCCCTTCCTCTTCCTCTCTTGTGGTCACCCATGTGACGTCCATAGACTCGTCATCATCCATGTCACCTTCCCCACCACTAACATTCGAGATCTCGGAGTAGGCAGCAACAGCGGGGACCGACCTCCTTGGGCTGATCTGGGTACTGTCGTCAGACTGCTGAGTGGCGGCTGTTGCTACCTCCTCTTCCTGATCCGATGCCAACAATGGCTGTGCATCGCAAACGTCTTGTGATGGACTGGAAAATAATTCCAGAGCGTGAAGAGGATGCAGATAGAGAGGATGAGGAGGGGGCAGAAGAGGAAGGCTGAGTGACCCAAGTCTGGAGCGTCCTTTGCCGTAATTGCACGTGGCTTTTGAAACTTCACAGTTAGGCTCCGGCCTACTTCTCCTGCCCTACCCCTACCACCCCTGCGTACGTCTCTGCCTCTTCCTCTGCCTGTCATGTTTTTAAATTACCCTGTGACAAAAGTCTCTAGAGAATCGCAGTATATCTGGAAAAAGGAAGATAACACCCCGCTTCTATCTGTGGTATTGGGGGGCCACAGGTTTATCACACCAGTTCTACAAATAATTGGCCAGTAACTGTTGTCACTGTGTGTAGCACAGTTAACACAACACAAGAGGCCAAATTTTTGCAGGACTAAAATACACTCTTAGAAAAGTATACTGTTAAATAACACCTCACTTCAATATGTGGTATTGGGGGGCCACTGGTCTATCACACCAGTTATAGTGTCTCAAAGGTGTTGCTTCAAGTCCATATATATGTAAACAATAGTGACTGTGGTGATCAAAAGTTCAAAGGATGTGCAAAATTTGCTTATCTGATACGGTTCAAAGTGCAAGTGCTCTGTGTGGATTTATCCAATCCGCCTTATGTGGTATGGATGGCACTGGTCCATCTCCACCATGGTATGGAGAGGAACCATACCACGGTGGAGAGGAACCATACCATGGCGGAGAGGAACCATACCACAGTGGAGAGGAACCCTACCACGGTGGTGAGGAACCATACCACGGTGGAGAGGAACCATACCACGGTGGAGAGGAACCCTACCACGGTGGAGAGGAACCCTACCACGGTGGTGAGGAACCATACCATGGTGGAGAGGAACCATACCATGGTGGAGAGGAACCATACCACGGTGAAGAGGAACTATACCACGGTGGAGAGGAACCATACCATGGTGGAGAGGAACCATACCACGGAGGAGAGGAACCATACCATGGTGGAGAGGAACCATACCATGGTGGTGAGGAACCATACCATGGTGGAGAGGAACCATACCATGGTGGAGAGGAACCATACCACGGTGGAGAGGAACCATACCATGGTGGAGAGGAACCATACCACGGTGGAGAGGAACCATACCATGGTGGAGAGGAACCAGTGCCATCCAGCATTTTATGCTTAATAAGTAATTGGATGCAGATAGCACTAAGCACTTTGAAGCAATTTGAAAGGTATTTAATTTGTTTCTTTATTATTTTTCAATTTACTGTTTTTCATGAATATTTATTTAACATATTAATTGGACAGAAGTAGCGCTTAGCACCTATATCATTTTTTAATTGTCACTTCACTTCATGGAAGTTTGCTGAAGCGTATTCACACAATTCAAATTGTTGTACTGTCTATGCCCAATCAGATGCCATTTTAGCAAGCTCTGTAGGTAGCCTTGAGTGTCAAAGAGGCTATTACTGATACATTCCTAATCCCATTCTATAGCTGCTACTAGTTTACATATTTATTATTAGGGATGATCAAACTTTTGAAAAGTTTGGTTCGACCAGAACACCCAAATTTCCCGAAAGTTTGTTTCGGATTCCAGAACCCCCATGAAATCAATGGAACCTGAACTTCGGGAATAAAAAACACAATTTTGAAGCCCTAAAACCTAATAAATGCCCCTAAAAAAGTGCCTAGGGTTCTGGGTCATGCCCCAGGGACTATGAATCAGGCAAAATAAGTTCTTAAAAATTGTCATTTTTGATAGAGAGCCAATTATTGAAAAAATTATTGAAAAAAAAAGAGATTTCTTTGGATTTAGTGTCTGGGGGGGTCTAAAAATTGTACCTGTGAAATTTCAGCTCTGTAGCATGTCCAGAACCAGAAAAAAAAAACAGATTATTTTTCTTAGAATTTCAGTAGCGCAGGGATGGTGTTACTCTCCTTTCATAAAGTGCAAATAAATGCACTACATAAACAAAGACTTTTGAAGGACTCTGTTCTTGCTTAGTTGGATGTTTTGGATTATTTATGCAATTTATGCACTTTATTTATTTGCACTTTATGAAAGGAGGGTAACACCATCCCTGCACTACTGAAATTCTAAGAAAGATAATCAGTTTTTTTTTTGTGATGAATTTTAATTTATGTATAGTTGTCACTGAGGCTTTATCAGAGTCAGGTCACCCTAAAATACGGTCACCCTGACATGGCAGAGTGGGGTCACCCTGGCATGGCAGAGTCAGGTCACCCTAAACTGCGGTCACCCTGACATGACAGAGTGGGGTCACCATGTGCTTCCTGTAAGGGGGTGTGGTATTTTGCACAATAGCTGACTAGCAAGCACATATACCTGCTGTAGATATATCAGCAGTGCAACGTGCTCACTAGACGGAACCCTGACACTTAAAAGTAACCCTACAGAAACTAGATTATTGAATCTAACTATAGTGGTATATAGTACCCTAACTACACTGCATATCCCTTTCCTCACACTAAAATAACAGCTCCATACAGCAGAAGATAATTGCAAAATGACACTGGAGCTTTAGGGTCCATGTACACGGGACGTTGTTAAAAGTCCCTTTGAATGCTGGAATTTTTAGGACGTTTGAAACGTCCGTTCGGTCGCGTTTGTACCCACGTTTAGCGGGTGTTTAGCGGGCGTTCCTAGAGGTCAAAAAAAATATTCCCCTTTAAAATGGAAAAACGCGTACGCCAAACGCGGGTCATCGCGTTCGGACGCGTTCTGACGCGTTCAGTCGCGTTTTTGCGTTTGAAGCGCTGGAAAACACACGTTCGAACGTAAATAATTGCGTTCTAAAAAAAGTCCCTGAACGCAACTGCCCGCAAACGACCGCAAATGACCTGGTGTACATGGACAGATAAGATAAAATGTAGATGGGTTCAGGGGCTTCTAAAAAAAACGCCCAACTGCTCCTAAACGGCCATTTCCAGCGTCCCGTGTACATGGAGCCTTACAAGCAGCAGGAGAAACACAAATGCTTCCACTCTCTTCAAAAGCCTCTGTATTACAGTGCTAGAGGTTAGCCGGGGCTATGTTATATAGTGGGGGGCGTATTCACTCCTGATTGGCCTCTGGACCACGTAGTCACTCCAATCACATTCCTAGCAGACTCCTGCCCCCTCATTGGCTTTTACTGATGTTTCTGGTCCAATCACAGGCTTTTAAAGCCCAGTTCCTGTCCCATTGCATTATGGGCGGTTCCGGTGACCAAATTCCGAACTTTTACCGCAAAAAGTTCGGAATTCGGCTGAATTTCGAACACCCAATGTTCGGGTGGAACCGATGGTCGACCCGAACAGTTTGATCATCCCTATTTATTATTATCATTTTATGGCCCAGTTGGTGCGGGGAATATACTATTGGTATATTTTTTTGATAATTAATGGCTGTGTGTTGAGTTATTTTGAGGGGACAGTAAATTTACACTGTTATACAAGCTGTACACTCACTACTTTACATTGTAGCAAAGTGTCATTTCTTCAGTGTTGTCACATGAAAAGATAGAATAAAATATTTACACAAATGTGAGGGGTGTACTTACTTTGTGAGATACTGTATAAGACTGTGCCTCAGAGCCATCTTATTTGCACTGTAAAACATAAACATTTTTTTTTTTTTTCAGATACCTTGTAACTGGACATTCTCCGTCAAGTCTGCGTTTTGAGTTTATGGTGGGCAAAGCTACAGCGAGTTATATTGTCCGGGACTGTTCAGTCATTTGGGGAGTGCTGAAAAATGTGGTCTTCCAGAAACCAACAGAGGAAAAATGGTCCAAGATAGCAGATGTGATCTGGCAGCGCTGTCATTTTCCCAATCACGTGGACACAACAGATGGGAAACATATCTGCATACTTAAGCCAGTAGCCAGTGGCAGAAGTTTTTATCATTACAAAAATCATTTTAATTTTATATTGTTTACTGTGACAGATTCAAATTTCCATTATGCTGACATAGGCTCCTACGGCAGCAGTTCGGACTCTAGTATATTTGCACATTCATTTGGACAGCTGCTGGAAGAAAATAGACTGTCCCTTACCAGATAACAGTCCGCTCTCAGGAACCAGGGGTCCGGCTATGCCATACTTTGTGGGAGATGAAGCATTCGCTCTCAGTGAACACCTTCTAACGCCCTTTTCCAGCCACTCATTGAACACCTTCTGTGACAGAGCCCACTGTCACTGTGTGTTTTGGAGGGGACTGTGCGCAAGCCTCCTACCGACAGACTATGGGCCAGAAGATACTGGAGACCTGGGGACATGCTGGCATTGAGTTAATGTAATGTAATGCTACAGCCCTTCTCCCCCCTCCTGTTCCTGTGTCTAATTGTGTGGATTCATGACACATAGACAATGGTCTGGACTGGAGACATCTCTCCGCAGGGGGGTGTATTGAGAGACTGCCTTTTTACCATAAGCTCATTAGGTTATCTGTAGCCTGTTTCAATGTACAAATGTTCAGTTCCCATTGGTTGTTCATTGTTCCCCCCCCCCTTTTGCAAGGCTAAGGGGAGTGTCCCATAACTGTGTGTAAAACTGTATGTCTTGGAATTTAATAAACAGTTTAAGCTCTGCATGTTGAACCATCAACACCTGTGTGGATTGTCTCATGATTGAGGGGTTAAGGGCTGGGTATGGCTTCTCTGCAGGCTGTGGGTGCGTTTAGAGGACAGGAGACACAGGTCCGGCGGATGTGCCCACTTGGGGTACTAAGATCCGTTACACCTTCTAAGGCCCTTTTCCAGCCACTCATTGAACACCTTCTAAGGCCCTTTTCCAGCCACTCATTGAACACCTTCTAAGGCCCTTTTCCAGCCACTCATTGAACACCTTCTAATGCCCTTTTCCAGCCACTCATTGAACACCCTTTAAAGCCCTTTTCCAGCCACTCATTGATCACCTTCTAAGACCCTTTTCCAGCCACTCATTGATCACCCTTTTCCAGCCACTCATTGAACACCCTTTAAAGCCCTTTTCCAGCCACTCATTGATCACCTTCTAATGCCCTTTTCCAGCCACTCATTGAACACCCTTTAAAGCTCTTTTCCAGCCGCTCATTGAGCATATTCTAAGGCCCTTTTCCAGCCACTCATTGATTACCTTCTAAAGCCCTTTTCCAGCCAGTCATTGATCACCTTCTAAGGCCCTTTTCCAGCCACTCATTGAACACCCTTTAAAGCCCTTTTCCAGCCACTCATTGAACATAGACAGAAGGGTAATCCCTTACTGCCTCACTGCCCAGAGAGTGGTGGAATGTGTGTTTGGAATCCTTACCAACAAATGACGTGTGTTGCACACTCCAATCCATTTTAAAATGCGACATTCTATAAAGGCAAAAATCAGCCTGTGCTCTACACAAATGTTTTAGGGAATGTGACGGGTTCCAGTTTGGGGACACACTTAGACCAAAATAACTTGGCCCGGAGCTGAACTGACAGCAACCTAGAGCAGCAGGAAAGGTGCCACTACTTTCGCAACCGATTTTATGTCTCCTGGAGGTCAGCTTCATGCTAGTGGATAAAGCTTACAGATACTTCATGCCGATGCCTTTAATAAGTATTTTATGTTATTGCAGAGGTTATGTGTATATAGTTTAAAAAAAAAAAAAATTTTATGTTTGTGTGTTTTTTTTATATTTTTTGTTTACATGACATGAATGTTAAAGAAAATCAATAATGTCCGTCTTGTTTAAAAATAAAAAAATAAAAATAACTCATACGACAAGAATTTTATTAAAAAAATTGTGTGCATCTTTCTGAAAAAAAAAAAAAAAAATTATATATATCTTTGAGTAGCTGGCTGCTGGGTCTTGATCACTTTTATTGGCCCAGTGGGAATGACATCACTTCCAAGCATACACAGAAGCTCAGTCAGCTTTGGTATTGCCAAAATTTACAGTGAGCTGCGGGTGCGCTGCTCACTGTACGGGGGGTGGACAGGCAGGTAAGTAACTTTAATGCAGAAGGGAGAAAGAATGGCTCCTCCGCATTAGAAATCCTGCCTGTTTTCCAATTTTTATGAGTTAGCATAAAGTTCTTTAGCACACCCCACATAGGAGCCAGAAGTGGAAGGGGATCCCCCATCCTGCACAGCCAGGCACATCAAATTTCCACAGGCACTCTTTGAGGCAGAAAACAGTCCATCAACTTTGATTTTATGTGCATTGAGGGTTTATAAACTTAGATGGGGTGTAGGGTTGTTATGAGATGCCCACTTGACTTCAGAAGAACTCTTCAGGGACTACTTTCCTATATACAGCTATATACACTCCTTTTCCTCGAGCATTAACTTGCTTGCAGAAACATATATCCAGCTGGATGAATCTGGCAAAAGGCAAAAACCCTTCACAGGCAGGGACAGTAAGCCCCTTTGGTTGTGTACAGAAAAGTCCAGTGTCCAGCTACATTCATGTGGCTACTGATCCCAGCACCACCTTTTCAGGCACTGCCAGCCCACCTGGCTGCAGCTGCCTCTCTCACTGGCTCTCTTGGCTACATTCCACAGTCCTCCCAGACCGCACACTCACCAGCCCACCTGGCTGACTTCTCCAGGAGATGTCCTGGACATGCTAGCTGCCTTCTGATGTCCTTACTCTTGCTCCTGCATCCAGGCAGGGATTCCTCCATGTGTTGTAGAGGGTGCTTCCAGCGCCTGATCTCCCAGGCCCGAGGTAACCTCCCCCAGCTTGGGAGCTCTCTCAAGAGCCACCAACAGCCTCCTCAGCACTTCATCTCCAACTGACAAAACTGCTCCCTGCTAGCCTGACCCCTTGGTATTAATGAGGGTGCCTGTCCTCTTCCAGTCATTCTGTGGATTGGCTGGAGCCCTCATGAACACTCCAAACAGTTCCTTCTAGACCCCATCCAGCTGCTTCTGGAAACTTCTCCAAGGTTCCAGCAAGCAGGGGGAGTCACTAGACATGCTGCCTGATGAGTCATCCAGCCTCCCTGAGTCACTCAACCCTAACCCAGAATAAACCCAAGCTTGGCTGCCAGCCAAGCCAAACAATTGTATACACATCTAGCACACTAGAGGGTGATACAGTTCCAATTTCCAATTCCAATTCCAATTGGCGGCCCATTAGCCTTATCGATGTTGATAGGAAGATACTGGCAAAAATAATTTTCTGGCATTTATCGTCTGTAGAGGGCAATCTACTTTCTCACCTCCAGCACTGTTCGGTTTAGAGTTGAAGCACTTTTTCAGCAGTGTTAGCTGTCAGGGAGGCCCTGGAATGGTGTAGGGCTGCAGGCTGGAGAAAGTACCTGCTGTCATTGGATCAGGCTAAAGCTTTTGATTGGGTAAATCATGAGTACCTATGGCTGCTTCTTGGCAAGTATGGCTTGGAGGGGGCTTTATCGACTGGCTGAAGATTTTGTACAGAGGGGCTGAAAGCTTCATGCTTGTGAATGGTTGGATTAGAAATCCCTTTGAGGTTGGCTCACATGTGCATCAGGGGTGTCCTTTGGGGCCAATGCTATAAGTGTTTGGAATTGATCTCTTCATCAGGAGATTAGAGCACGGACCGTTGTGCAGGGTGCCTTTGGGAATTCCTGGTGAGCCATCTTTAAGGGTTGTGGCCTATGCTGATGATGTGTCTGTTTTAATTTCTGGGACAGAGGAGGCAGTGGAGGGGTCTCCGTGATGGAGCAGTATGCTGAGGCATTAGGCTCAAAGATCAATCAGGATAAGAGTGAAGTTTTCTGGATGGGAGAGGAAGACAATGGCTTCTAGCTTCCGGACACCTTCCCAGTGCCCTGGCAGGAAATTAAAGTTTTAGGCATCAAATTTGGTCCAGGCAATTACTGCCTTGCAAACATGGAAAGCATTCTATAAGATGCTGCTGCCAAGGTTACCAGCTGGAAGAAATGGAAACTCTCTTACAGGGAAAGGATTGACCTGATTAAAACTTACCTGACCTGATCTCGGTATTTCTGTATGTCAGCTTTGTCTGTGTTTTTCCAGTGTCTCTCTATGTGAAGATCTACAGCTGTTTCTTCCAGCTGTTATGGGGGAACAAACTGAATCTCATTAAGAGGTTTTTAACCTACCTTCCTAGGTGGATGGATGACCTAAGTATGGTCAAACCTGTGGTATTTTTTTCTCTGATGTTTTTGAAACATAATTTTGGTACCATGCTGGCAGAGGAACCGCTTGGGTGGGTTGGTATTTTTCAGTCCTAGTTTAGGCCTTTTCTGCAAAGCTGGAAGAATGGTGGGCCAGTGAAAAGTCTGATGGTCCGACTTGGTAATCTCCCGACTTATGGTGCTCCATGCCTGAAAAAGCTTTGACAGTGGCAAGTTTCCTAAGAAGACACTGGAGAGGAGGGTTGTTGAATCTTCCTTTAGCGAGCCACTGGCCTTTAGGAATTGCCCAGGCCCTGTTATGTGGGAGGGTCTATGTTTGATTAATCTGGGGAGAATTCCTTTAAAGTTTCGGGATTTGGCCTGGCTCTCGTTCCATGGGGGACTCTATGTGAAGGGCAACTTGAAGCATCGCTCTGTGAAGAACCGTAGTTGTCCAAGAGTGGAGTGTGGTGGTGTGGAGGAGACAATGGACCATTTCTTGCTTTAGTGCCCCTTTATTATAAAGGTCTATAAGTGGGTGGGTGGGGCCCTGGGTACCCCTTTCCCGCTTGAGTTATGCAGAGTGGTCATACTGGTCTTTTGAGATGCAACAGAATTTTGATTTGGAGACACTTTTTCTAGTTAGCTTAGTAGTCCGTTACTTCACATGGAATGCACGGTGTCAGGTTTCCTCTCGTAAAAAAGTCCCCCTTCCTGTCGATGTGGTGGTTCACAACGTTCTGGCTGAGGTTGGAAAAGTTCATGGTCTTGAGAAGGACAAGTGGTGGCGGGGAGCCTGGACAAAGGTGTGAAGGAAATTCAGGTCCCCGTTGCTGCTGTCTGTCAGTCTTTGGGTGTGTGGATTTTCTTTCTGTCCTTTCACATCCCCTAGATTTTTTTATAAGATCAGATTTTTGGAAAAAGGCTGCAGGCATGGGTTCAATATGTAATTGTTTCTTTGCCTAAGGGTGTGTTTAGGTGGTGGTTAGGGCTTTGTTCAGCTGATAATAATATGATAATGTGCCTTGGTTGGTTAGTTTTCTTTATGTTTTTTTTTTTTAGTTTTTTTTTTTTTTTTCTGGCAAAAAAAAGCCATTTTCTGTTTCTATGCTGATGTAAACTATTTTTGTTCATGTATATTTTTATTTATTTTGTATATATATATGTAAATATGTTTTTATTATGTTTGTAAGATTTTTAATAAAAAAAAATAAATACAGTTCCAATTTAAGTATTTAGCACAATCAAATGTCAATGGGGAGAAATAACTTCCCTTAGTTGTCTTGTTTAGCCATACCAGAATGGCTCATCAGGTAACAAGGCTTCATCAGGTTTCAGGGCTTCATCAGGAGAGGTATTATCTGAATTTGCAATGACAGATGTTACTTTTTATATCTCCTAAAACTTTATAGATTTATATTATTACAACACATGCTGCTACAATCTTTAAATCACTGAACATTATGGGGTGTTAGTTTTTTTTTTTTTTGGGGGGGGGGAATCCAGTAACAACATTGTCATTTTAATAACAGGGCGAGTGTGGATGTGATTCATAATTTGTGATGCAATAAAGTTATTCATTTAAATGGAGATATACTGTTTGTGGCTTCATATTTCATATTCTCTTCTTTTAAACATAGTAATTTTTTGTGACAATGTTTGCCCTAATTATGGGTTGTAATCCTCATACCTAATAAAAACCTTTACATCACTCCGCATTCATCCCCATCCCCACTTTGTTCCTATACATTAGTGCAGCCACGTGTTACTGATGTATCTCCATCATAGCAGGAATTATGAATTGTGTATAGAGTTTGGGTCTGCCAGTTCAACCTTAGGTCAAAAAACAGACTCATCAAGGTGTATTTGTTCAAGACTCTTTTACAAGTTTACGAAATTAGCAAACTGCGGCTTAATTTACATTTACCACATTTTGTTTTGCTTTTAGCCTCTTCCAGCGCTGCTAACCCATTCCCCCCTCTGCTCCCCTCTTCCGGCACTGCTCATCTCTGAACCTCCTGCAGCCCTCTACCAACATTTCTCACCATTTCTCCCTTTTGCACCCCTCTCCCAATAAGGCTTACCTCTGCACCTCTTGCAGCCCTCTTCCAGTATTGCTCACTCTTTCCTCCCTCTGCATACCTTTTCCTCTGCACCACCTATACCCCTCTTCAAGCACTGCTCACTTCTTCCCCCTTCTGTACCTCTCTCCCAATACTGCTCACCCCTTCCCTCTTCTGCACCCCTCTTCCAGCACTGCTCACCCCTTCCCCCCTCTGCATACCTTTTCCAATACTGCTCACCTCTGCACCACCTACATCCCTCTACCAACACTTCTCACCCTTTTCCCCTTCTGCACCCCTCTCTCAATACTGCTCAGTGCTTACCTGTTCCCCCTCTGCATACCTTTTCCAATACTGCTCACCTCTGCACCACCTACATCCCTCTTCCAACACTTCTCACCCTTTCCCCCTTCTGCACCCCTCTCTCAATACTGCTCAGTGCTTACCTGTTCCCCCCTCTGCATACCTTTTCCAGTACTTCTCACCTCTTCACCACCTACACCCCTCTTCCAGCACTGCTCACCCCTTTCCCCTTCTGCACCCCTCTCCCAATATTGCTCACCCCTTTCCCCTTCTGCACCCCTCTTCCAGCACTGCTCATCCTTCCCCCCTCTGCACCCCTCTTCCAGCACTGCTCACCTCTTCCCCCCTATGCACCCCTCTTCTAGCACTGCTCACCTCTGCACCTCTTGCAGCCCTCTTCCAGCACTGCTCACCACTCCCCCCCCCCTTCTGAACCCTTCTTCCAATACTGCTCACCTCTGCACCACCTACATCTCTCTTCCAGCACTGCTCACCCTTTCCCCTTCTGCATCCTTTTCTCAATACTGCTCACCCTTCCCCCTCTGCAACCCCTTTCCAGCACTGCTCACCCCTTCCCTCATCTGCACCCCTCTTTTATCAATGCTCACCTTCTCCCCCCCCTCTTCACCCCTTTTTCCAATACTGCTCACCTCTGCACCACCTACACCCCTCTTCCAGCACTGCTCACCCCTCTGCACCCCTCTTCTAGCACTGCTAACCCATTCGCCCCTCTGAACCCTTTTCTAGCACTGCTCATCACTGCACCCCTGGGGCACTTAACAATAGAGCATTCTAAATTGAGCAAAGTTGTCGTGTTTAGCGGATCTCATCAGCAGGTTATGGTTTGTAATGTATTTTGTCTGCAATTGCCTTTAAAATGTAAATCATTATTGTTTTCTATGAAAGTGTTAGTTTTGTAGGCTGCGGCCAAACTGTAATCTCAGAAGCGACTACTCTGTGTAGTTTATAAACCTCTCAATATCCTGCAGTCCTAACCTTGAAGAATATAGAAGCATCCCGGCGATGATCACTGCTGTCAATGAGATTAACCAAAACCCCAATATTCTGCCCAATATTACCCTGGGATATCGTATATTCAGTACTTGTAATGATCCAAAGAAATCTTTGGGAAATGTCATACAGATATTGTCTGGAGAAAAGGAAGCTCCTAACTATTACTGTAAGGGACAAGGAGAAGTGGCCGCTTTTATTGGTGACAGTACTTTCCAATCAAGTTATCCGCTGGCCCAGCTACTTAGTCTGCATCAGTATACACAGGTAAGTGATCGCTGCAATATACTGTATTATGTATGTAAGACGGTGTGTCCAATAGATGGCTCAGTACAGTCTACATTGAAGTTTTGTAGTTTTACTTTTCTAAAATGAGTGCAGATGGGAATAAGAGAAATGTGAATATTACAGGCACACAGAACATTGTAACTTGAGGAAATTATCCAGTGATCATTATCCACACAGCCCACTGGGTCCCACCACTTTACTATCACATTCAGTTGATTGAATGAGAGAACAATCCAGTTAGCTCAAACCGACCTGTCCCTTTGTAGGTTCTTAGGCCCCTTTCACACGTGCAAGCCATCTGTCCATTTTTCATCCATCTGGGCCGCAATGCATTCCTAAGGACAAATAGTGATGGGCTGAACATTCGAGTCGAACATAAGCTCAATTCGAACATTATGTGTTCATGTGAACACACAAACAAATGTGGCACTCAGCGCGAAGTTCGCCCGCCGATGAGCGCTCCATAATCCACTGCGCGATTGTGAGTGCTTGTGATTGGCCAAAGCATGCACCTGACCTATATGCTTTGGTCAACCACAGCACAATGTCCGGTCAGAGCCATGATTGGCCAAAGGCAGGGTGCCCCACACTATATAAGGCTGCTTACACGGCAGCCAAGTGTAGTGTGTTAGTGGAGATTAGGCAGGTAGTTAGTGGAGTGTGCTTTCATATTTAATGCAGTCACTGCAGTCAGTGTAGTGCTGTGATTCTTGTGTAACACAGTGTAGTGCAATCAGTGTAGTGCTGTGCTGTGATTTTTGTGTAACACAGTGTAGTGCAGTCAGTGTAGTGCTGTGCTGTGATTCTTGTGTAACACAGTGTAGTGCAGTCAGTGTAGTGCTGTGCTGTGATTCTTGTGTAACACAGTGCGGTGCTGTGCTGTGATTCTTGTGTAACACAGTGTAGTGCAGTCAGTGTGGTGCTGTGCTGTGATTCTTGTGTAACACAGTGTAGTGCAGTTGGTGCAGTGTAGTGCTGTGATTCTTGTGTAACACAGTGTAGTGCAGTCAGTGTAGTGCTGTGATTCTTGTGTAACACAGTTTAGTGCAGTCAGTGTAGTGCTGTGATTCTTGTGTAACACAGTGTAGTGCAGTCAGTGTAGTTCTGTGCTGTGATTCTTGTGTAACACAGTGTAGTGCAGTTGGTGCAGTGTAGTGCTGATTCTTGTGTAACACAGTGTAGTGCAGTCAGTGTAGTGCTGTGCTGTGATTCTTGTGTAACACAGTGTAGTGCGGACAGTGTAGTGCTGTGCTGTGATTCTTGTGTAACACAGTGTAGTGCAGTCAGTGCAGTGTAGTGCTGTGATTCTTGTGTAACACAGTGTAGTGCAGTCAGTGCAGTGTAGTGCTGTGATTCTTGTGTAACACAGTGTACTGCAGTCAGTGTAGTGCTGTGATTCTTGTGTAACACAGTGTAGTGCAGTCAGTGTAGTGCTGTGCTGTGATTCTTGTGTAACACAGTGTAGTGCAGTCAGTGTGGTGCTGTGCTGTGATTCTTGTGTAACACAGTGTAGTGCAGTTGGTGCAGTGTAGTGCTGTGATTCTTGTGTAACACAGTGTAGTGCAGTTGGTGCAGTGTAGTGCTGTGATTCTTGTGTAACACAGTGTAGTGCAGTTGGTGCAGTGTAGTGCTGTGATTCTTGTGTAACACAGTGTAGTGCTGTGCTGTGATTCTTGTGTAACACAGTGTAGTGCAGTCAGTGTAGTGCTGTGCTGTGATTCTTGTGTAACACAGTGTAGTGCAGTCAGTGTGGTGCTGTGCTGTGATTCTTGTGTAACACAGTGTAGTGCAGTTGGTGCAGTGTAGTGCTGTGATTCTTGTGTAACACAGTGTAGTGCAGTCAGTGTAGTGCTGTGCTGTGATACTTGTGTAACACAGTGTAGTGCAGTCAGTGTAGTGCTGTGCTGTGATACTTGTGTAACACAGTTTAGTGCAGTTGGTGCAGTGTAGTGCTGATTCTTGTGTAACACAGTGTAGTGCAGTCAGTGTAGTGCTGTGATTCTTGTGTAACACAGTGTAGTGCAGTCAGTGTAGTGCTGTGCTGTGATTCTTGTGTAACACAGTGTAGTGCAGTTGGTGCAGTGTAGTGCTGATTCTTGTGTAACACAGTGTAGTGCAGTCAGTGTAGTGCTGTGCTGTGATTCTTGTGTAACACAGTGTAGTGCAGTCAGTGTGGTGCTGTGCTGTGATTCTTGTGTAACACAGTGTAGTGCAGTTGGTGCAGTGTAGTGCTGTGATTCTTGTGTAACACAGTGTAGTGCAGTCAGTGTAGTGCTGTGCTGTGATACTTGTGTAACACAGTGTAGTGCAGTCAGTGTAGTGCTGTGCTGTGATACTTGTGTAACACAGTTTAGTGCAGTTGGTGCAGTGTAGTGCTGATTCTTGTGTAACACAGTGTAGTGCAGTCAGTGTAGTGCTGTGATTCTTGTGTAACACAGTGTAGTGCAGTCAGTGTAGTGCTGTGCTGTGATTCTTGTGTAACACAGTGTAGTGCAGTTGGTGCAGTGTAGTGCTGATTCTTGTGTAACACAGTGTAGTGCAGTCAGTGTAGTGCTGTGCTGTGATTCTTGGGTAACACAGTGTAGTGCTTTGCTGTGATTCTTGTGTAACACAGTGTAGTGGGGCCA
The DNA here is from genome assembly GCF_965119305.1 of Pelophylax lessonae. Classification (NCBI taxonomy): domain Eukaryota; kingdom Metazoa; phylum Chordata; class Amphibia; order Anura; family Ranidae; genus Pelophylax; species Pelophylax lessonae. The sequence goes on from NC_138768.1 coordinate 5,548,545, forward strand.
CTGAAATGTTGGTGTATACAACACGTCTGTATCACCCCACTGATCCCATTTTTTTTTATTCATTGATATTTTTTTTCCCTTTTCAATTTTTTTTGCAGTGTCAGGTTCTGTTGCTGCAATATTAGTATTCCCCCTTCTGTGTCGCACGTGCTATTCCTTTTGCATCAGCAGTGTTTTTTTTTTAGCTTTATTAAAAACAATATATAATAAAACAGTTTATAGTGCACCAAGTACAAAAGTATTGCACCCAAGCACCATATTCCCTTCCCACACTCTATAATAAAAAAAAAAGTTATAAAGAATAAAAAAAGATAATAAAAGGGTTTATAGTGCACCAAGCACACAAGTATTGCACCCAAGTATCATATTTTCATCCCACATTCTATAATAAAAAGTTATAACCCCCCCCCAAAACAAAAATCCTCATCATGTCTGAAAGGCCGACAAGGAGAGGCAGATGCTCATTGGCCACTAAAAGAGGGCAAGCAGTCTCTGTGTCCACAGTTAAAAGTGGTGGCCACGGACATGTTGCATCCTCAGCAGGCGGGGCGCGCTTTTCCTTTTTTTCCGGTGCTGGCCGTGTTATTGAGCCACAACATGCAGAAGAGTTGGTGGAGTGGATAACTAAGCCGTCCTCATCCTCTGTCACCCAGGCTCATACGAATTTGCCTTCCACCGCAACTGCCAAAGCGGTCTATTTCACAGGCTCCTTGTCCACAGCTACTCCTTCCGTAGCCCCACCATCATGCATGAAGGAGTCACCTGAATTATTCCATCATAGTGTCAGTTACATGATGCTGGAGGATGCACAGCAATTTGAATGCTCCGAGGTTTGTTCCCAGGTTGAGGAAGAGAATAACGTGAGCCTAGAGCAAGGGGTCGACAATGACAGACAAGAAACTAGCAGTCATGTTCCAAAAGCTGCAGCATACTGCCAAGTTTTCTCCAGTGACGAGGAGGGAGAGGATGATGAGGTCACTGACCGTACTTGGGTGTCTGAGAGAATAGAGGAGGAAAGTAAGGAGGAGGAGGAAGCGGCACAACTCCAACGAGGCAGGATGTCCTCCAGGGGCTGGCTTAAGAACAGCCACCCTGTTGCATCACACCACAGAGCTTCACAGGTGTAGGGTGCTGCTAACTCCCCACTGACTTCCAAAAGATCATTGGTGTGGGCTTTTTTCATTGGTGTGGGCTTTTTTCAGACCACATCATTGCTGTTTGTAATCTCTGTCTGAAGGCGATCAGCGTGGCCAGAACACGAGCCACTTGGGCACCACATGCTTAATAAGACATATGACGACATACCATGCAGTCCATTGGCAACAGCACCTGAAAGACCCACATCATAATAAAATGCAGACTTCTCCTTGCTCCTCACCTGGGATCTCTACCCCTACTATACCTCATGTCTTCTCAAAAACCTCCACTGAGAGGGACGATGGTAAAGTAATGGGTGCCACAGGTACTTGCACCCAATCTGCTAGCAGTACACCACCTGTTGATTTGACCACCAGGCAAATTTCCCTAACCCAGTAACTGAACCGTAAACAAAAATATTATCCCAGCCATCCACATGCTCAGCACCGAAATGCTAGCTTGGCCAAATTGCTAGCACTACAACAGCAGCCTTTTCATCTGATGGACTCTGCCCCCTTTTGTTAATTTGCGAAATGTGCTGTACCCCAGTGGAAGGTTCCAAAAATAAATTTCTTTGCGTGTAAGGCCATTCAAGCTCTGTACCATCATGTGGAAGGCAATGTTTTGACCTCGTTGGACAAAGCGGTCAGCAGGAAGGTTCACATTACTGCTGACTCTTGGTCCAGCAGGCATGGTCAGGGATGTTACATTTCCTTCACAGAGCACTGGGTAACTCTGCTGGCAGCTGGGAAAGGTTTCAGTACATGGTTCAATGTTGAAGCTTGTTCCGCCACCACGCCTCCAAAACATTGGCGGTGATTCTCCCACATCTCTCTGCTCCACCACCTCCTCTTCTTCTTCCTCTATGACCTCTTCTGCTGAATTGTCCTCTGAACCAGCAGTGCTCCCTAATTGTTCAAGGGGCTATGCAAGCAGTCAGGCTAAAAGATGCCATGCTGTGCTTCAGTTGGTCTGTCTAGGGGACAGGAGCCACACCGTTCCAGAGATTCTATCAGCTCTGCAGGTGCAGGTTCAGAGGTGGTTGACGCCTTGGCAGCTTAAGCCAGGAATGGTTGTATGTGACAATGACACCAACCTTCCCTCTACCCTACGACAGGGACACTTGACACATGCTCCATGCTTGCCACATGTTCTGAATTTGGTGGTGCAGCATTTCTTGAACATGTACCCAGGCTTACAAGATCTTCTGAGGCAGGCCAGAAAAGTTTGGGGCCATTTCCGTGGCCCTACAATACCAGTGCTCAGCTGGCTGAGATTCAATGGGAATTCAACCTGCCCACAACTGCCTCATTTGTGACATGTCCACCAGGTGGAACTCAGCATTGGCAATGCTGCAGCAGCTGCACAATGAGTACCTGTGTGAGTATGGCACAAGGACAGGCTCAGAGGAGCTTGGCTTCTTTTTGCCATGCCAGTGACTACTGATAAAGGATGCATGCATCGTCCTGACACCATTTGAGGAGGCCACAAGGATGGTGAGCCGCGATGATGCATGCATCAGTGACACTGTCCCTCTAGTCTTCCTGCTGGAGCACACACTTTGTGAAATCATAGACAGGGCATTGGGGCAGAACAGTGGGAGGAAGAGGAGGATTTTGTTTCCTCACAAGGTCCCCTTTATGCAGACACCCTTCCTGCGGGACCAAAAAAAAAAGAGGAAAAGGAGGAGGAGGAGAATTGTGGCAACATGGATGTAGAGGATAACATACAGCAGTCTTCAAGGGATAGTTTTCATTCCCCAGAAACCCCAGGAGTTGTACGTGGCTGGGGAGAGGTTGCTCCTGACAATGTCATCCTTAGTGGCCCAGAGGACTCAGAAGCTCATGCCTCCTCAAACTTACACTGCATGGGCTCCCTGATGCTGCAAAGCCTGCGAAAGGACCCGAGGATGTGTGGTATCAAGGAGAGGGTGGGAAACCCTTCTTGATCCACGTTACAAGGGTAAAGTTGCAGGGCTCACCCTGCCTTCGCAGAGGATCAAACATCTTGAGGATGCCTCGAAGAAAAAATTGTGTAAAACTTTTCCAGACAATGGGAGGTTACCATTTCTTGGACAACGTGTTTCTGAGACTTTTTTTGGTCAAAGGAGGAGAGGTGGAGAAGGCGGTTAACTGACCGATGCCTTTAAACCATTCTTTAGTCCTCAGCACCCAGGGCTGTGAGTTTTAAGCAACCACCGGTAGTGTCTCCATCATATGATGCAGGATTATCTAGGGGCAAAAGCAGACTTGGAAATATTTCCAACTGAGCATCCATTGGGTTACTGGGTCTTGAGGATAGACCACTGGCCAGAACTTGCTCAATATGCAATCAAGCTACTGGCCTGTCTTGCTTCCAGCCTGTCTTGCTTCCAGCCTGCTTTCTGAGCGGACATTTAGTGCTGCTGGAGGTTTTGTGACAGATAAAAGAGTGCATCTGTCCACAGATTCCGTTGATCGGCTGACATTTATCAAAATGAATCAGTCCTGGATCAACAGCAGCTATCAAGCTCCTGATGCTGATGTAACTTATTGAATTTGCTAGGGATCTGGGATCCCTTGAAGACTGCCTATGCTGCCTATCCTATTCCTGAATCTTGATTACGCTAGCTTCCAACAATGTTTTTGGTTTACGGCACCACCAATACCTAAGGCCAACATTTTCTGCACCTATATCACAGCTGCATGTAATTAACATTTTTGTTCCTAATTTTTAACAGCAGGGCCCATTCCTGTGCCCAGCAAGAGTAACTGTGAGGGGTTACAGTGTTCAGGCACTAGGGATGGGTGAACGGTTTGACCTGTTGGTCCAAAGACTTCATCCTGATATCTAATGGTAGTCAGGGTGCCATTGTCTAGCCTATAGAGGTTTGTGTGTCTCTCAATGGATATGCCTCCCCAGACCATCACTGACCCACCACCAAACCGGTCATGATGAACGATGTTAGAAGCAACATAACATTCTCCACGGCTTCTCCAGACCCTTTCATGTCTGTCACACGTGCTCAGGGTGAACCTGCTCTCACCTGTAGGGAGAGAGGGAGAGAGGAGAGAGGGAAAACGAAAGAGAGAGAGAGGGAGGGAGGGAAAGAAAAAGAAAGAGGGAGAGAGAGAGAGAGAGAGCGAGGGGGGAGAGAGAGAGGGGAGGGAGGGAAAAAGAAAGAGGGAGTGAGAGAGAGAGAGAAAGTAAGAAAGAGAGAGATAGGGAAAAAGAAAGAGGGAGAGGGGAGAGAGAGAGAGAGAGAGAGAAAGAAAGAGGGAGGGAAAAAGAAAGAGGGAGAGAGAGAGAGAGAGAGAGAGGGAGGGAGGGAGGGAGGGAGGGAAGAGAAAGAGAGAGAGAGAGGGAGGGAGAGGGAGAGAGAGAGAGGAGGGAGGGAAAACAAAAGAGACAGAGGGAGGGAGGGGGAGAGAGTGGGAGGGGGAGGGAGGGGGGGAGAGAGAGATGGAAAAAGATAGGGGGGAAAGAAAGAGAGAGGGGGGAGGGGAAAAGAAAGCAAGAGAGAGAGGGAGGGAGGGAAAGAGAAAGAGAGAGAGAGGGGGGATGGAGAGAGAGAGAGAGAGAGAGAGAGAGAGAGAGAGAGAAAAAAAACGGATAACCAACATTTACAATGAGAGATCACCTCAAGCAGCAGTTTGCCTCTGCTCGGTCCTGCTCTGAGGTCTTCTGCTGCCAGTTTCTCGGCCAGCCGCACACTGCAGATGAAGGGAGGAGGTGGGTGACATTCCAGACATTCCAAGTGCAGAGGAGGACGAGGAAGATCCTCCTCTGCTCAGCATGCTGGGTCCTCTCCTCGGCCTCTCGTTCTCCTGACGTCACTGGTTGCTAGACACCAGGCAGCTGGCCATCTAGCAACCAGTACAGCGCACACTAAAGCTGCTGCTGCGGCGTCCTGGGGATCAGCTCAGGGAAATTGCCACCCTGCGTGGGGCCCCCGGGCAACTTGCCAGCGTGCCCATGCAGAAAGACAGCCCTGCCGGGCCCCCCCCTGACCCCGGGCCCTCGGGCAATGCCCGAATGGTCAGTCCGCCCCTGATGAGTACACCCCAATTTACAGTGCTCAGTATAAATGAGTACACCCCAATATACAGCGCTCAGCATAGATGAGTTCCCCCCGATTAAACAGCACTCAGCATAAATGAGTACACCCCAATAAATGAGTACACCCCAATATACAGCGCTCAGTATAAATGAATACACCCCAATATACAGCACTCAGCATAAATAAGTACACCCCAATATACAGTGCTCAGCATAAATTAATAAACCCCAATATACAGCGCTCAGTATAAATGAGTACACCCCAATATAGAGTGCTCAGCATAAATGAGTACACCCCAATATACAGTGCTCAGTATGAATGAGTACACCCCGATATACAGCGCTCAGCATAAATGAATACACCCCAATATACATCGCTCAGCATAAACGAGTACACCCCAATATACAGCGCTCAGTATAAATGAGCACACCCCAATATACAACGCTCAGTATAAATTAGTACACCTCTTTTAAAAAGTAGGATTTTAATCAATATCTCAATGAATACAAGAACATATTCCAACATTGGGACAAAATTGAGATTTATAGAACATTTGTGGTCAGGGAATAGAGCCGGGATGGAGAATAAAACATAATTAAAAAACTACGGTAGTAGCGTGCCAAAACCGTAGTTCAGGCAGACCTGTAAAATAAAGAGGACAAAAAGAGAGCGTGCGAGTAAACTTTAAAACAAGTGCATCATAGACTAAAGGAACGAGACACAAACCGAAAGTCATTGGCTAAAACTCGGAACGCCTTTCTGAGCTCGCCCTCAGGTTGGGGGAGGCTTTCCATTGCCCTAGTCTCGTGATGATATGCACAGGAATGCTATGGCTGGAGGCCGACGTGGCTGCCCCTATGCAAAACCAAAAGACCAGAGAAGGCAGCAGGATCGCACCCTAACTTACCTAGCAGGGTTCTCAAGTACTTGACAATGGTGTGGTTAGAGGCCTGCTGTGGACGCTCAGCAGGGGGAGCATCACTGACCTGACCTGCCCCACCCGGATCAAGATGGTCCAGCAACTGGATTGGACACCATCTGTTTGTAAGAAGGATACAGTGGCAAATTGACTAGTGACCCCAATTGATTGGTCTAGGACTGCAGGAGTATCAGGACAAAAAGATCGTCCCCCTTACTTAGGTCTGCCCTCCTTAACATATTGACTGTACCGAGTGAGTTCCCCACGGTGAACTCGTTTGGCCGCAGGAACCCGTAGAAGGCCAGGTACATGGCTTTCTTGATGGCATCATTGGTCCCTGCCTCAAACGGCTTGGTGTCCAACAAGTCGGACAAAGCCCAGAACCTGCTGCCGTCAATTGGTTGAAGAAACGTGGGCTTGTAACCGACGGATGCCTTTAGAATGTTCTTGATGGGACTCAATGCCATGAAAGTACTGTGACTGGGGTACGTGTCAATGATGTGAAACTGAACTCCAGAGAGGTAGAGTTTAATTGTACTGTGCGCAAGTTTCAAGTTTAAATGGCAAAAGGAAGAAAACGCCACAAAGGTGTCCAAAGATATTGAACTCCGTGATGAATCTGATGAAGACAGTAAGAGTTTGCGCATAAAAGCGTCTGGTGTTGGGTGACAGTACTGACTGGGCTAGCATGTTCCCATGGGCCATGAGAACAGTTAATCCAGGATGAGTTCCTGGAACGGTGGTGGTTTGTCCTGGATTTCCTCTGCCGTGGGATGTGCCTGGAAGAAGAGCTGTAAATTGGAATGAGAAAGGGCATCAGCTGGTGTGTTAAGAGCGCCTGGCACGTTCTCACAAACCAAGCGGAAGTGCAATATGGCGGCCAGCCAAGTGAGCCTTCTGACTAACTCATGATGGTGAGGGAGGAGGACCACCCCCCATTGGTGATGTCGCCTGTTGCAATGTTGTCTGTGAAGCACTTTACGGTTTGGGCCGCCCAAAGGTGCCCCCATACCTTAGCAGCAGCCACTTTGTCAAACCTCCGACTGTAACAAGGTGTTGACTGCGGATTTACTGGATAAGGCAGACTGCAAATTGTTACACTCCACCGTAGTTGCCGGTAGAGCGACTAGGCCCGTCTGAAACACTTCTGTGAAGCCCTGGGTGCAATAGAGGCCGGGGAGGTAGGAGTACCTGTGACAAAACCATTGGGGCGGCAACCTGGGAGGGTGGGATAACAAGGGGGCGGGAGCCGGGGTTTCTAATTTCTCCATCCTTGATTCAGGCTATTGATGGAGGACAAGATGGATGCCATTGTGGCCTGGATCCCGGCTAAGGTATCGAGCACATTGTCCTGTGAGCTGGACCCCGACTGCGGAACTGTATTGGCCATCAAAATCCTGAAATCCTGAAAGAGGAATTCCTCTCCGTCTTAATTTGGCGGTGATCCTTGGGATAGTCCATGAGCTCAATGGGCCAGGGCTCATCAAGCCTTGGCTTCCTCCTGTGGTGGGAACCAAAACTGAAGTAGGAGGCCTGACTGGCGTACTAGGTAGGGAGAAGCTATCTCCTATGTCTGACGTGTGGGACATCCTGGAAGACATGAAGGTAAAGGTCACGGAACATAAGCGGACGAACACGTTTGACTGGCGTGCCCCCCCCCCCCCTGGTAAAGTATAAATGAGAACACCGACTGTAATTTTTAAAAGAGATGTGGTACCTGTGGGGAACATCAAAAAATAATGAGACACACACAAACAAACAATTGGTCATGTAAACTCACCAGTATGGCAACAAGATTTTTTTTTTCCAAAAGACAGTGCTTGGTAACCCCCCCACAGGATGCAAGAGTGAGACAGGGCCGCGAGGAGGGTGACAAAGCCAGGAAGCTGACCATGCTGGGATGAGTGCTGGTGCCAATCTAAATGGTGTAGTGATTAAAATGCACAGAAGCTGCTTAAAAGTTTTTTTTTTTTTGTGCTGCTTCTCCAGATGGTCATGGTGGGGGAAAGTCAACTTAGACATGCAAAGAGAAGATGGACAAGCAGCAGTGAGAACAACGCGGAGAGGACAAAAGCGCAGATGACCCCAGGCAGCAGCTTAGCGACCGGGGAGATCTGTGCGAGTACGGGGACAAGTGGGTCAGACATAGACCATGACTCCCCCCCAGACCTAGTGTGGACCAACTTTGGCAAAAGTTTTATTCCCTGGTGAAGAAAAAAAGGGGGGGAGTGAACACCCTGCCTGTGAATGAGCTGGCAGACGGATGGCCGAGTGGTGGAGGTGCAGGGGAGCCAGGCTCAAAGCGCGGGGAGGATGTCAAACCCCCCAACCCCCCGCCCCACAAGGAAGGCCGTGGACCGCCCCTATCAGTGCTTGAGTGCGGGTACAATGTAGCAGCCGGGGGAAGCCAGCTTGTTCCCTTCCATGTGCCTTACATCACCAATTGTTACAGTGCAGAACTTAGCCCTGCCTGAACTGAGTAACGGTTAGCAGTGTGAGTTCCTGTATGCGACTGAGTGTGGGGGGGGGGGATGAAATCTAACCCAGAGGAAGATACATCAGGAGCAGTGATGCGAAAGCTGGCACACAGCCGGAATGTGAGAAAGAGAAGGGACAGCCTAAGATTCAGACAAACCTAGCAGGATAGTGCATGTAAATGGTGGAAGTTTTGGCACAGTATTCGGCAGTTTGTGACAACTGAAGCTGATTTAGTGACGGATGGCTGGGCGGTGAAGGTGCAAGGGCCGGCTCGAGCCCAGGGATGACGTCACCCCCCCCCCCGGCGCCACTTGCCCCCCGAGGGAGGTCGCGGACCACCTCTGGCAGGCACAAGGAGTGTGGGCACAAACGGGAGGAGAAAGGAGAATGCAATGGGGGAGGATGGTGTGCGGCTGGTGGTGGGTGGATGAAGGGGGTAGACCGAGCCACAGCCTCCCCCCATGTACTTACAGATGCTGGATGCCTGCTGGCTGACCCGGAAGCGTCTCCCTTGAGCTCTGCTGCGAGAGAGCGGGGTACTGGAGGTACTGACAGTGGGCGTGACTGGAACAAACCCAACGAGCCCTATGATGGCCCAGAAGAGGCGGGGGCCCGACCTTAAATAGGAGGCTCCTCCCCTCCCACAACTCCAGGCTCCGCCTTCCTATTTGTTTAGCTCATTACATGAAAGTAAGGTTGTGGTGTGCTGCGTATGCCGGATTTAGGATAGGGGATACTGTTTGGCGCTGTCTGGACACGGGACAAGTTTTTTTGGGCATGGCTATTGGATTTCATCATGCCCAATTTTAATTTCGATTTTTCTGGGGATCATCAGTTATATTTTACTTGAACTTTTTGATTGTCACACATGCTTGTCTTTTACATCCCTTATTGTATTTGAGTCCATATCGAAGTCCTTTCAGGACATACGCCATTGGGATAACCCATTGGATATATGTTTGGTGAATGATTTGGGTTCCACTTTTTTGAAAATCGGATCCTGAAGAAGCTTGCAGACTTGGCGAAATGCGTCAATCCGTACCTCCCTTTTTGGGTCCATCCAATATTCAAAACAATTGTATTGTATAATTCTATGCAGTGTACATGTAAATTGTAATGCACAATGTTGGCTGGGCATTTTAATATTGTTACTTATTTGTTATTTGGTTTTTTAGGCACACCCAAATCCCCAATTTCCAGTGTCTTTCGAGACCTGGTATACATTTTGTAATTGTAAGGTTAATAATCTAACTTAGATGACAAATTTTCAGTTTTTCTCACAGTAGTTGATGCAAAAATGAATACACCCCCCAACAAAAACCACTCCATCTAGTATTTTGTATGACCTCCATGATTGGTAAGGACAGCACCAAGTCTTCTAGGCATGAAATGAACAAGATAATGACATGTTGCAATATCTATCTGTTTTCCATTCTTCAAGAACAAACTCTTTAAGAGCCTGGATGCTGGATGGAGAGTGATGCACATCTCTTTAGAATTCCCCCATAGGTGTTCGCTTGGGTTCAGATCTGGAGACATATTTGGCCACTAAATCAGTTTCACCTGGTTCTTCTTAAGAAAATACAAAAGTGGCCTTAGATGTGTGTTTTGGGTCATTGTCATGTTGGAAAAGTGCATGATGACCAAAGGCATGGAGTGATGATAGCAACTTCTCTTTTAATATAAAGCAGTACATCTGTGAATTCATGATACCATCAATGAAATGCAGCTCCCTGACACCAGCAGCCCTCATGCAGCCCCACAGAAGGACACTGCCACCACCATGTGTCACTGTAGGCACCATGCATTTTTCTTTGTACCTCACCTTTGTGACACCATACCATACAGTTTTGAAGCCATCAGTTACAAAAAACATGTATCTTGGTCTCATCACTCCAGAGTAGAGAGTCCCAGTAGTCTTCTTTTTCAGCATGGGCCCTGGCAAGTTCTAGGCGGGCATGGATGACACCCATACATGTCATTCCTCTGCAGTGTACGCCATGTTGTGTCACGGGAAACAATCACCCCAGTTTGGCTTTCTATTGTTTTAGCCAACTGCAGTGACCTTGCATGGCGATTTTCTTCAACCCTTCAGAAGACGCTCCTGTAGAGGTGGTAACTTCCATGGATGGCCTGGACGTCTCTGTGAGATGGTGGCAGTTCCATCTTTGTTATATTTTTGTATCACATTTGCTCCAGTATTCTGACTGATGCAACAAGAGTGGTGCAACAAAATACTAGTGGTGTGCTACTTTTTTTTTCATGCTATCAAAATATTTTCCTCAGAATTGAGTGATTCCATATGATGTGAGTTACACGTTTGAGAATATTATTCTGAACGAAGTATAACGAGTTATTTTTAATTGATTAATTTCTTTTTAACAGCATTTACCAATCATAGTGAATACAGACTAAAATAGAGAATATATAGGTATATTTATTCACAATAAATAGTTAGATTTGGGATGACACAAAAATATAATTTCACATAAAATACTGTGACGGTACTCACCATCACTATGAGTGAAAGACAGATACTTAATGGTTTGAATTGCTTCAATTGGGACAGTAATGTTTGGCAGCAATATCTCTCCTGAAGTTTGAGGATTTGGTCCCACTTTACACTGTGAGACCTAAAGCCTGTGGCCATGAAGTCTGTGACTCCTAAATGGTCAGAGCATTGCTTGATGTGTATTCCATGTATTTCAATGAAGGAGACACACAGACTGTCATTGGCAGACTTGTCCTATTGTCTGTTTTGAGATGGAATGTGTATTGTGTTAAAGTCTACCTGTCCCGTTGTTAAATGTTAATGACCTTACATTGTTCTGTCCAGATGGCCAGATAATTAGTAATTAGTTCAGGTTAATTCTGTTTCTGTATACAATGTCATCTGCATATGATAATGTAATCGGGGCCCTGACTTGGTCAGGAGGGGGGGATGTGTCCCTTTGCTGTATATAAATTCTGAGGTCATTTTAGGCCTATAAAAGTTCATAATTCCTGACCTGTAATATGAAGCATATATGTCTATTTCGTGACACATATTTTTTTTTCCTCTGCTTGATTTGTAAAAAACAGTTGCAATTGACTACAGTTTTCTTTATTTTTGTATTTTTTTAAAGTGTTGGAATGTTAAATGATAAATACCGCATGGCTCCATGAGATAAATACCGCATGGCCTCATTGGATAAATACCGCATGGCCTCATTGGATAAATACTGCATGGCTTGATTAGATAAATACTGCATGGCTTGATGAGATAAATACAGCATGGATTCATGAGATAAATACCGCATGGCTTCATAAGATAAATAGCGCATGGATTCATGAGATAAATACCGCATGGCGAATGCCCACATGTTTTTGAAAAACGCATATTTTACCGCATTTCTTAAAGCAGTAGATACTCGCTTTGTGAATGGAGCTCCTTTGTGTGCCACTTCTATATTACATTTATGATATTTTCATTGTTTGATAATAACATCCCATTAAAATATTTCCCAATCTATCATCCAGATCATTTATCGAGTGACTGACCCTCGCCTGAGTGATGCAGAAATGTATCCAACGTTATTCCGTATGACACCAGATGATCGGGCTCGTTATAAAACGATTGTAAAATTTTTGAAGCATTTTGGGTGGAACTGGGTTGGAATAATAACATCATGGGACAGCAGCGGTGATGAGCAGTCCCGAGTGCTGAGTAAGATGATGAGCCAACAGGGGATCTGCACAGATTATATCATCTCACTCACTTCAGATGCTGAAAAGAATTTTCAGCTAACGAGGATTGTTAGTGAATCCGCAGCTAGAATTATCATAATATGCGAAGCTTTACCGTTGTACTTTTTTGATTTTGCTTCTCGTATACCCTCTGTAGAAAATCTCACATTTATTTTCCCACCATCGTGGAATGGAATGTCTAATCATTATGATGAAGGAATTCCACCAATCAACTGCAGCTTTGTCTTTCTATGGTCACAAAGGATGTACCTGGACTTCAATATGTATGCCAATGGATTCAACCTCTCCAACTGCCTGACTGACCCAGTACTGGAAGATGTTTGGATTCTTTGGTATAAATGCCTTTCTCCGAACCCACACAAAAATAACGTTTTTCAGGAACGCTTTTCATCCTCTGCATACAATTGTACGGATGTAAAAGATATGTCTTGGATTTTTTATTATCCTTCACCTATATCAAACTATGCATACAGGGCTGTATATTCTCTGGCCCACGCCCTACATAAAATGTACATGGAGAAAAATAAATCCGAACAAAATGGATTCCAGCACAGAGTAAGTTGGATCATAGGTGGGGGGGGTTATTTACTAAAACATGGTGCAAAATCTGGTGCAGCTCTGCACAGCAACCAGGATTTATTGTCAAAGCTTCATTGAACAAGCTGAAGTTAGAAGCTGATTGGCTACCATACACAGCTGCACCAGATTCTGAGTGCTCCAATTTTAATAAATCTTACCTAAGTGTTTATATTACTATGATCCTATCCTATATTATACACTGCCCGGCCCAAAAAAAAAAAAAAAGTCACCACCAAAAAAATAAAAAGTCACACACTCTAATATTTTGTTGGCTTTGATTTATTTCCGCCCAGTGTTGCGTTAATTTATCCCCAAGATCTTATATTGATGATGGGAGGGTTGGAAGATCTTGTATTGATGATGGGAAAGTCGGAGCACTGTGCAAAGCCTTCTCCCGCACATCCCAAAGATTCTCAATGGGGTTAGGTTCTGGACTCTGTGGTGGCCAATCCATGTGTGAAAATTATGTCGCGTGGTCCCTGAACCACTCTTTCACAATTTGAGCCCGATGAATCCTGGCATTGTCATCTTGAAATATTCCCGTCCCATCAGGGAAGAAAAAAATCCATTAACCAAACAACTGATAAAAAAAAAAAAAAATGGGCCAACACACCAAAGCAACCTACCATACAATAGTTGGAAAAGGAATCAAGCTGAAGGTCAGAATTTATTACACAGAATTTTCCTGTGTGATTTTTGCAGCTCAAAAACACTACCTGGCCCAAAAAAAAAAAAAAAAAAGGTCACACATTCTAATATTTTGTTGGCTTTGATTACGGCACTGAGGCATTGTTTCGATACGCTTCTGCAATGTCACAAGATTTATTTCCATTCTGGGTTTCATTCATTTTTCACCAAGATCTTGTATTAATGATGGGAGAGTCGGAGCACTGCGCAAAACCTTCTCCAGCACATCCCAAAGAAAGTATAGGACCCAAAAATGAGCCCACATGGGATTACCTGACAGCTAAGAATGTAGTATTCTGTGGCTGGAAGTACATTGGGCATTGACAGAAAAAAAAATTGTCGGCCATGAAAGGTCCCAAAAATTAGGCATTCAATGGACATGAAATACCTTTTATGCCGCTGTATGTAGCGAAGCCAAGGACCAGGAATTGTTGTGGGTGGATGGCGGTCTGGCGGATATTTGTGGCCTGGCATGAGGAATTTCAATGAAACATGGTCTACTGGTCACATGTGTTGAATTCCTCAGAGATCCATGCCTCATTCATTTTTATAAATGTGAGGTAGTCTACAGTGTCATGAGCTAGGCGAGTGCGCTTATCGGTCACGATCCCCCCTGCTGCGCTGAATGTCCTTTCTGACAGGACACTGGACGGGGGGCAAGCCAACAGTTCTATTGCAAATTGTGCAAGCTCTGGCCAGAGGTCAAGCCTGCCCACCCAGTAGTCTAGGGGGTTCATCACTCCTCAGAGCGTCCACATCGGCCATTAACCCGATGTAGTCAGACACCTGTCGGTCTAGGCGTTACCTGATGCTGGATCCGGAGTACAGCTGTCGATGGGTCAGCTGAAAGAAGGATCTCATATCTGAAGTGACCAACACATCTCCAAAACCGCCCTCTTCTTGCAGGCGCTGTTGAATTGCTACCCGCAACTGTTTCTCCATGAGTGGAAATTCCTCTGCCAGCGCACACAAACTCAGAATGCAGTATTTCTCGCAGCAAGGCCTGGAAGTGCTACATTCTGACAGCCCTCTGTGATGGTGGTAACATTTCCGCCATTTTTTGTTTGTACCGGGGGTCTAAGTACATTACCACCCATTACTGGTCCTTGGCCTTTATGATTTTTATACGGGGGTCCTCCTTAAAACACTGGAGCATGAAGGCCCCCATTCGCACTAAACTGGAAGCGGTGTAGTGGCCTGCTTCCAGCTCATCATCCAGGATAATGTCGTCCTCGTTCTCCTCCCCCCATCCACGGACAACACCAGGGATCCCAGAAAGGTTTAAAGCATGCTCTTCTTGCTCCTCCTCATCCCCCCCAGCACCATCCTCCTCTGACTCCTCTTCAGACTCCTGTTGTTGACTCGTCTCAGATGGAGTAGCACCCCCTGGGAATTCATCCAACATTGCGACTTCCTCATCTTCCTGCTCCTGCTCCTCGACGGCTTGATCAACGACACGACGCAATGCACGCTCCAGAAAGAAGGTGTAAGGTACAATGTCACTGATGGTGCCCTGGCCGTGACTGACCAGTTTGGTGATCTCATCAAATGGCCGCAGAAGTCTGCATGCGTCGCGCATGAGCAGCCGCTGGTGAGGTGAAAAAACCCAAGCTCCCCAGAACCTGTCCTGCCGCAGAATTCGTACAGGTAGCCGTTAACTGCACGTTTCTGCTGGAGCAGCCTATTGAGCATATACAAGGTTGAGTTCCATTGCGTCGGGCAGTCACAAATAAGACGCCTGACGGGCAGATTGTGTTGCCGCTGAATGTCAGCAAGGCGAGCCATGGCTGTGTAAGATCAGGACGTGTGCCATGCATGGCACGTGTGTAATTTTGCCCTGTTTCAGCGCGCTCAGCAGATTGGCACCGTTGTCACACACCACTTTACCAACTGTCAAATTGAGCGGTGTCAGCCACTGATCTGCCTGTGAACGCAAAGCTGAAAGAAGTGCAGGACCAGTGTGGCTCTTGGCTTCCAGGCACAACAGACGCAGCACAGCATGGCAACTAGGGATGATCAAACTTTTCATAAGTTCGGTTCGGCCAGAACATCCGATCTGTGGGACAATGTGACCCGAACTTCGGTAATCAAAAAACACAATTTTGAAGCCCTAAAACCCAATAAATGCCCCTAAAAAGTGCCTAGGGTTCTGGGTCATGCCCCAGGGACTATTAATCACACAAAAAAAAAGTTCTTAAAAATTGTCATTTTTGATAGAGAGCAAATTATTGAAAAAAAAAAAAAATTTCTTTGGATTTAGTATCTGGGGGGTCTAAAAAGTGTACCTGTAAAGCTCTGTAGCATGTCTAGAACCAGAAAAAAAAAAGATCGTTTGTATTAGGTCACTTATAGAACAGGGATATGGCTTCGCTATTTTTACACCTTGCCGGTTTAGTAGCAAGTGTTTTTTTGGGGTCTTTTGAGGCAGGCAAAACATCTGAACTTGTGTATAGGGGTATATATACACACATACTTATATGTATATATACACCTAGACATATATAGGTGTGATAGTAGCAGAAATATATGCTTGCGCTAATGAAATAATTAACACTAATATGGCTCAGCTCCTATCACACCTATATATGTGTAAGTGTAAAAATACATATAAGTATGTGTGTATATATACCCCTATACACAAGTTCAGATGTTTTGCCTGCTTCCAAAGACGCCCAAAAAGATGCCCAAAAAAACGCTAGCGCCAAAAAAAAACCGCCCAGGTGTGTTGTTGCAGGCTTTTTTTTGGGGGTCTTTGGAGGCAGGCAAAACATCTGAACTTGTGTATAGGGGAATATATACACACATACTTATATGTATTTTTACACTTACACATATATAGGTGTGATAGGAGCGGAGCGTGTTGTTCCAGGCATTTTTTTGGGGTCTTTGGAGGCAGGCAAAACATCTGAACTTCTGTATAGGCATATATATACACACATGTTATATGTATTTATACACTTACACATATATAGGTGTGATAGGAGAGAAGCCATATTAGTGTTAATTTTTTAATTAGCGTAAGCATAAATTTCTGCTACTTTCACACCTATATATGTGTAGGTGTATATATTCACATATAAGTATGTGTGTATATATACCCCTATACACAAGTTCTTTTTTTTTTCCTGCCTCCAAAGACCCCAAAAAATGCCCCAAAAAAAGCCAGCTACAAAAATGCCCATGTGTGTTTTTGCAGCAGGCGTTTTTTTGGGCATTTTTTTGGGGTCTTTGGAGGCAGGCAAAACATCTGAACTTCTGTATAGGCATATATATATATATATATACACATGTTATATGTATTTTTACACTTACACATATATAGGTGTGATAGGAGCAGAGCCATATTAGTGTTAATTATTTAATTAGCGCAAGCATAGATTTCTGCTACTATCACACCTATATATGTCTAGGTGTATATATACATATAATTATGTGTGTATATATACCCCTATACACAAGTTCAGATGTCATGCCTGACTCCAAACATGTACTCAAAAAAGCCCTGTAAATGCCTGCAGCCAAAAAGCAGGCTGACAGGCGAGAAGCCATATCCCTGTTCTGTAAGTCACCTAATAGAAACAAACTTGTTTCTATTGCGGTCACCCTGACATGGAAGGGTTTGGTCACCCTGCCATAGCAGTCAGAGTCATTTCACCCTACACTACACTACGGTCACCCTGGCACTTAACACTTTCCCTACAGAAACTAAATTTTTGCATCTAACTAAAGTGTAAAGGAGCACTCTAACTACACTAGATATCCCTTTCCTCACACAAATAAATGCTAAATGACACTTTTTAAGCAGAAGTCACAGAACTGCTTCTACTCTCTTCCATGTCCCTGTATTACAATGCTAGGAATTTGGCGGGGCTATCTCATATACTGGGGGGCGTATTCACTAATGATTGGCCTAGGGACCCCCTAGTCACTCCAATCACATTCCTAACATTCTCCTGCCCCCTCAATTGGCTTTTACTAATGGTTCTGGTCCAATCACGGGCTTTTAAAGCCCATTTCCTGGCCCATTGCATTTTGGTGGGTTCTGGTTGCCGAATTCTGAACTTTCTCAGCAAAAAGTTCGGAATTCGGCCGAACCTCGAACAGCCAATGTTCGGGTCGAACCGATGGTCGACCCGAACCATTCGATCATCCCTAATGGCAACGTCTCACCTGGCATGTGGAATAGGTTCTGGGGATCTTAGGTGGCGCAGCAGAAGAGACGGTAGCAGCGGAAAAGGAGGAGTCAGCCGAGGAGGAGGGGGAGGAGGAGGGGGAGGAGAAGAAGAAGAGGCAGGCCTGCTTGCAATCCGTGGCGGTAAAACCAAATCTACACGGGTGCCATGGGTTACATGCTTGACAGCCATCAGAAGGTTCACCCAGTGGGCAGTAAAAGTGATATACCTTCCCTGCCCGTGTTTGCTAGACCATGTGTCTGTGGTCAGATGTATCTTGGCACCAACACTGTGTGCCAGAGATATATTCACTTGCCGCTGAACATGGCCATACAGCTCTGAAATGCCCTTCTGCAAGAAATATTTCCTGCCTGGGACCTTCCATTGTGGTGTTCCAATGGCCACAAATTTACGAAAGGCCTCCAAGTCCACCAGTTGATATGGCAGTAGTTGGCTGGCTATCAGTTCCAACAAGCCAGCAGTCAAACGTTGGGCAAGAGGGTTATCCGGCGTCATCATTTTTTTATGCTCCAACATTTGACCCACGGAAGCCTGCCTTTTTCCAGAACAACGTGAGGATGGCATGATGGAAAGTGGAGTGGAGGACAATTGTGAGGAGAGAGGAGAAGGAGAAGAGGCTGGATGGTGAGGGCCTTGAGTGTGGCTTTGTGGGTTCTGACAGCGTTGCTCCCACTGGGCTCGGTGATGGGAGTTCAGGTGCCTTTTTAAGGCGGTTGTCCCTAGGTGAGTGTTGGGCTTACCGCAACTTACGCGTTGACTGCAAAGGCTGCAGATGGCATTGGCAACACTGTTGTCAGCAGCGATCACATTAAAAAAAGCCCACACTGCGGAGCCAAAAAAAAAAAAAGCCCATGCGTCCTGGGAGCACCAGATGTGACTGTACATGGTTAATGGCTCACTCCTGATACATTTGTAGTCTGCTTTGTCCCTATCTGCCGGTCAATCTCTCCCTCTGAACTCCCCTCCTCTTAGTGCACAATACAAATCCACTATAATATGCTTTCTATATTAGAAAGTATATTATAAGTGTATTACACCCCTATATAGTGCACGGCACACCAAAGAATAGTACACTTATACCAAATACCAGTCCTTAAAAGGACTTTTGTGGACCTTAACAGAGCGATTTGTGTCACAGACAGTCTGTCCCCGGTGCACACAGCCAACCTCTCCCTACACTGACAAAAAGCAGAATGTAAAATGGTAGCCAGGTCAGGTCTATTTATAAGGTAGGGGGTATGTCCATGTGCTGATATGTCTCAATTGGCTGTCCTGTTCCACCTGATGGCTGTGTCATGGGTCAAAGTTCTCCCCAATGTAAACTAATATGGCCGCCGCAAACAACGCCATATGTTCGCAAAATCGGCGGACTGCGAACGAGCAAAGTTCGCCGCGAACCGAATGCCATGCGAACCGCAAGGCCATCCTTAATGGACAGTCTGTCATTGGTGGTCTCTTCCTATTGTCTGTATATTAAGGGGTGATGTGTATTCTGTTAAGTCTGTCTGTTCCATTGTTAATTGTTAATGAACTCATATTGTTTCTGTCCAGATGGCTAGATAATTAGTTCAGGTTAATTCTATTTCTGTATACAATTTCATATGCATATGATAATGTAATCAGGCAACCCCTGAACTGCGTGTGGTAATCTGATAAGGAGGGGGAGGCCCATGCTGTATAGAAACTGTTTGAGTTGTTCAATAAAGAGAAGGTTCCAGAACTTGTACAAGCTAAGTTGTCGGCTAGCTTTGTTGGGTGGCGGCTGGAATTTTGATATCTATGTTTCAGACTGGAGGAAGCCGTATACTGACGGAAGTCCACGAGCGCACTGTGGGTCACAGTTCCGTTACACCCTCCACACTCCTCTCCTGTACATACTGCCCTCTGTCATACCCGCCCCACACTCCTCTCCTGTACATACTGCCCACTGTCATACCCTCCACACTCCTCTCCTGTACATACTGCCCTCTGTCATACCCTCCACACTCCTCTCCTGTACATACTGCCCTTTGTCATACCCTCCACACTCCTCTCCTGTACATACTGCCCACTGTCATACCCTCCACACTCCTCTCCTGTACATACCGCCCACTGTCATACCCTCCACACTCCTCTCCTGTACATGCTGCCCTCTGTCATACCCTCCACACTCCTCTCCTGTACATGCTGCCCTCTGTCCTACCCTCCACACTCCTCTCCTGTACATACTGCCCACTGTCATGCCCTCTACACTCCTCTCCTGTACATACTGCCCTCTGTCATACCCTCCACACTTCTCTCCTGTACATATTGCCCACTGTCCTACCCTCCACACTCCTCTCCTGTACATACTGCCCTCTGTCATACCCACCATCCTCCTCTTCTGTACATACTGCCCACTGTCCTACCCTCCACACTCCTCTCCTGTACATACTACCCACTGTCATACCCTCCACACTCCTCTCCTGTATATACTGCCCACTGTCATACCCTCCACACTCCTCTCCTGTACAAACCGCACTCTGTCCTACACTCCACACTCCTCTCCTGTACATACTGCCCACTGTCATACCCTCCACACTCCTCTCCTGTACATACTGCCCACTGTCATACCCTCCTCACTCCTCTCCTGTACATACTGACCTCTGTCATACCCTCCACACTCCTCTCCTGTACATACTGCCTACTGTCATACCCTCCTCACTCCTCTCCTGTACATACTGCCCACTGTCATACCCTCCACACTCCTCTCCTGTGCATACCGCTCACTGTCATACCCTCCACACTCCTCTCCTGTACATACTGCCCTCAGTCATACCCTCCACACTCCTCTCGTGTACATACTGCCCACTGTCATACCCTTCACACTCCTCTCCTGTACATACTGCCTACTGTCATACCCTCCTCACTCCTCTCCTGTACATACTGCCCACTGTCATACCCTCCACACTCCTCTCCTGTATATACTGCCCTCTGTCATACCCTCCACACTCCTCTCCTGTACATACTGCCCTCTGTCATACCCTCCACACTCCTCTCCTGTACATACCGCTCACTGTCATACCCTCCACACTCCTCTCCTGTACATACTGCCCTCCGTCCTACCCTCCACACTCCTCTCCTGTACATACTGCCCACTGTCATACCCTCCACACTCCTCTCCTGTACATACTGCCCTCTGTCCTACACTCCACACTCCTCTCCTGTACATACTGCCCACTGTCATACCCTCCACACTCCTCTCCTGTACATACTGCCTACTGTCATACCCTCCTCACTCCTCTCCTGTACATACTGCCCACTGTCATACCCTCCACACTCCTCTCCTGTATATACTGCCCTCTGTCATACCCTCCACACTCCTCTCCTGTACATACTGCCCTCTGTCATACCCTCTACACTCTTCTCCTGAACATACTGCCCACTGTCATACCCTCCTCACTCCTCTCCTGTACATACTGACCTCTGTCATACCCTCCACACTCCTCTCCTGTACATACTGCCTACTGTCATACCCTCCTCACTCCTCTCCTGTACATACCGCCCACTGTCATACCCTCCACACTCCTCTCCTGTACATACTGCCCACTGTCATACCCTCCACACTCCTCTCCTGTACATACCGCTCACTGTCATACCCTCCACACTCCTCTCCTGTACATACTGCCCTCAGTCATACCCTCCACACTCCTCTCCTGTACATACTGCCCACTGTCATACCCTTCACACTCCTCTCCTGTACATACTGCCCACTGTCATACCCTCCACACTCCTCTCCTGTATATACTGCCCTCTGTCATACCCTCCACACTCCTCTCCTGTACATACTGCCCTCTGTCATACCCTCTACACTCTTCTCCTGAACATACTGCCCACTGTCATACCCTCCACACTCCTCTCCTGTACATACCGCTCACTGTCATACCCTCCACACTCCTCTTCTGTACATACTGCCCTCCGTCCTACCCTCCACACTCCTCTCCTGTACATACTGCCCACTGTCATACCCTCCACACTCCTCTCCTGTACATACTGCCCTCTGTCCTACACTCCACACTCCTCTCCTGTACATACTGCCCACTGTCATACCCTCCACACTCCTCTCCTGTACATACTGCCCTCTGTCCTACACTCCACACTCCTCTCCTGTACATACTGCCCACTGTCATACCCTCCACACTCCTCTCCTGTACATACCGCCCACTGTCATACCCTCTACACCCCTCTCCTGTACATACCGCTCACTGTCATACCCTCTACACTCTTCCCCTGAACATACTGCCCACTGTCATACCCTCCTCACTCCTCTCCTGTACATGCTGCCCACTGTCATACCGTCCACACTCCTCTCCTGTACATACCGCTCACTGTCATACCCTCCACACTCCTCTCCTGTACATACCGCCCACTGTCATACCCTCCACACTCCTCTCCTGTACATACCGCCCACTGTCATACCCTCCACACTCCTCTCCTGTACATACTGCCCTCTGTCATACCCACCATCCTCCTCTTCTGTACATACTGCCCACTGTCCTACCCTCCACACTCCTCTCCTGTACATACTACCCACTGTCATACCCTCCACACTCCTCTCCTGTATATACTGCCCACTGTCATACCCTCCACACTCCTCTCCTGTACAAACCGCACTCTGTCCTACACTCCACACTCCTCTCCTGTACATACTGCCCACTGTCATACCCTCCACACTCCTCTCCTGTACATACTGCCCACTGTCATACCCTCCTCACTCCTCTCCTGTACATACTGACCTCTGTCATACCCTCCACACTCCTCTCCTGTACATACTGCCTACTGTCATACCCTCCTCACTCCTCTCCTGTACATACTGCCCACTGTCATACCCTCCACACTCCTCTCCTGTGCATACCGCTCACTGTCATACCCTCCACACTCCTCTCCTGTACATACTGCCCTCAGTCATACCCTCCACACTCCTCTCGTGTACATACTGCCCACTGTCATACCCTTCACACTCCTCTCCTGTACATACTGCCTACTGTCATACCCTCCTCACTCCTCTCCTGTACATACTGCCCACTGTCATACCCTCCACACTCCTCTCCTGTATATACTGCCCTCTGTCATACCCTCCACACTCCTCTCCTGTACATACTGCCCTCTGTCATACCCTCCACACTCCTCTCCTGTACATACCGCTCACTGTCATACCCTCCACACTCCTCTCCTGTACATACTGCCCTCCGTCCTACCCTCCACACTCCTCTCCTGTACATACTGCCCACTGTCATACCCTCCACACTCCTCTCCTGTACATACTGCCCTCTGTCCTACACTCCACACTCCTCTCCTGTACATACTGCCCACTGTCATACCCTCCACACTCCTCTCCTGTACATACTGCCTACTGTCATACCCTCCTCACTCCTCTCCTGTACATACTGCCCACTGTCATACCCTCCACACTCCTCTCCTGTATATACTGCCCTCTGTCATACCCTCCACACTCCTCTCCTGTACATACTGCCCTCTGTCATACCCTCTACACTCTTCTCCTGAACATACTGCCCACTGTCATACCCTCCTCACTCCTCTCCTGTACATACTGACCTCTGTCATACCCTCCACACTCCTCTCCTGTACATACTGCCTACTGTCATACCCTCCTCACTCCTCTCCTGTACATACCGCCCACTGTCATACCCTCCACACTCCTCTCCTGTACATACTGCCCACTGTCATACCCTCCACACTCCTCTCCTGTACATACCGCTCACTGTCATACCCTCCACACTCCTCTCCTGTACATACCGCCCACTGTCATACCCTCTACACCCCTCTCCTGTACATACTGCCCACTGTCATACCCTCTACACTCTTCCCCTGAACATACTGCCCACTGTCATACCCTCCTCACTCCTCTCCTGTACATGCTGCCCACTGTCATACCGTCCACACTCCTCTCCTGTACATACCGCTCACTGTCATACCCTCCACACTCCTCTCCTGTACATACCGCCCACTGTCATACCCTCCACACTCCTCTCCTGTACATACCGCCCACTGTCATACCCTCCACACTCCTCTCCTGTACAAACTGCCCACTGTCATACCCTCCACACTCCTCTCCTGTACAAACTGCTCACTGTCATACCCTCCACACTCCTCTCCTGTACATACCGCCCACTGTCATACCCTCCACACTCCTCTCCTGTACATACTGTCCACTGTCATACCCTCCACACTCCTCTCCTGTACATACTGCCCACTGTCATACCCTCCACACTCCTCTCCTGTACATACCACCCACTGTCATACCCTCCACACCCCTCTCCTGTACATACCGCTCACTGTCATATCCTCCGCACTCCTCTCCTGTACATACTGCCCACTGTCATACCCTCCACACTCCTCTCCTGTACATACCGCTCACTGTCATATCCTCCGCACTCCTCTCCTGTACATACTGCCCACTGTCATACCCTCCACACCCCTCTCCTGTACATACTGCCCTCTGTCATACCCTCTACACTCTTCTCCTGAACATACTGCCCACTGTCATACCCTCCTCACTCCTCTCCTGTACATACTGACCTCTGTCATACCCTCCACACTCCTCTCCTGTACATACTGCCTACTGTCATACCCTCCTCACTCCTCTCCTGTACATACTGCCCACTGTCATACCCTCCACACTCCTCTCCTGTACATACCGCTCACTGTCATACCCTCCACACTCCTCTCCTGTACATACTGCCCTCAGTCATACCCTCCACACTCCTCTCCTGTACATACTGCCCACTGTCATACCCTCCACACTCCTCTCCTGTACATACCGCTCACTGTCATACCCTCCACACTCCTCTCCTGTACATACTGCCCTCAGTCATACCCTCCACACTCCTCTCCTGTACATACTGCCTACTGTCATACCCTCCTCACTCCTCTCCTGTACATACTGCCCACTGTCATACCCTCCACACTCCTCTCCTGTATATACTGCCCTCTGTCATACCCTCCACACTCCTCTCCTGTACATACTGCCCTCTGTCATACCCTCTACACTCTTCTCCTGAACATACTGCCCACTGTCATACCCTCCACACTCCTCTCCTGTACATACCGCTCACTGTCATACCCTCCACACTCCTCTCCTGTACATACTGTCCACTGTCATACCGTCCACACTCCTCTCCTGTACATACCGCTCACTGTCATACCCTCCACACTCCTCTCCTGTACATACCGCCCACTGTCATACCCTCCACACTCCTCTCCTGTACATACCGCTCACTGTCATACCCTCCACACTCCTCTCCTGTACATACCGCCCACTGTCATACCCTCCACACTCCTCTCCTGTACATACTGTCCACTGTCATACCCTCCACACTCCTCTCCTGTACATACCGCCCACTGTCATACCCTCCACACTCCTCTCCTGTACATACTGCCCACTGTCATACCCTCCACACTCCTCTCCTGCACATACCGCTCACTGTCATATCCTCCACACTCCTCTCCTGTACATACCGCCCACTGTCATACCCTCCACACTCCTCTCCTGTACATACCGCTCACTGTCATACCCTCCACACTCCTCTCCTGTACATACTGCCCTCTGTCATACCCTCCACACTCCTCTCCTGTACATACCGCTCACTGTCATACCCTCCACACTCCTCTCCTGTACATACCGCCCACTGTCATACCCTCCACACTCCTCTCCTGTATATACTGCCCTCTGTCATACCCTCCACACTCCTCTCCTGTACATACTGCCCTCTGTCATACCCTCCACACTCCTCTCCTGTACATACCGCTCACTGTCATACCCTCCACACTCCTCTCCTGTACATACCGCTCACTGTCATACCCTCCACACTCCTCTCCTGTACATACTGCCCTCTGTCATACCCTCCACACTCCTCTCCTGTACATACCGCCCACTGTCATACCCTCCACACTCCTCTCCTGTACATACCGCTCACTGTCATACCCTCCACACTCCTCTCCTGTACATACCGCTCACTGTCATATCCTCCACACTCCTCTCCTGTACATACCGCTCACTGTCATACCCTCCACACTCCTCTCCTGTACATACCACCCACTGTCATACCCTCCACACTCCTCTCCTGTACATACTGCTCACTGTCATACCCTCCACACTCCTCTCCTGTACATACTGTCCACTGTCATACCGTCCACACTCCTCTCCTGTACATACCGCTCACTGTCATACCCTCCACACTCCTCTCCTGTACATACCGCCCACTGTCATACCCTCCACACTCCTCTCCTGTACATACCGCTCACTGTCATACCCTCCACACTCCTCTCCTGTACATACCGCCCACTGTCATACCCTCCACACTCCTCTCCTGTACATACTGCCCACTGTCATAAACTTCACACTCCTCTCCTGTACATACCGCTCACTGTCATACCCTCCACACTCCTCTCCTGTATATACTGCCCTCTGTCATACCCTCCACACTCCTCTCCTGTACATACCGCTCACTGTCATACCCTCCACACTCCTCTCCTGTACATACTGCCCACTGTCATACCCTCCACACTCCTCTCCTGTACATACTGCCCTCTGTCATACCCTCCACACTCCTCTCCTGTACATACTGCCCTCTGTCATATCCTCCACACTCCTCTCCTGTACATACTGCCCTCTGTCATACCCTCCACACTCCTCTCCTTTACATACCGCTCACTGTCATACCCTCCACACTCCTCTCCTGTACATACTGCCCTCTGTCATACCCTCCACACTCCTCTCCTGTACATACTGCCCTCTGTCATACCCTCCACACTCCTCTCCTGTACATACTGCTCACTGTCATACCCCCCACACTCCTCTCCTGTACATACCGCTCACTGTCATACCCTCCACACTCTTCTCCTGTACATACTGCCCTCTGTCATACCCTCCACACTCCTCTCCTGTACATACTGCCCACTGTCATACCCTCCACACTCCTCTCCTGTACATACTGCCCTCTGTCATACCCTCCACACTCCTCTCCTGTACATACTGCCCACTGTCATACCCTCCACACTCCTCTCCTGTACATACTGCCCTCTGTCATACCCTCCACACTCCTCTCCTGTACATACTGCTCACTGTCATACCCTCCACACTCCTCTCCTGTACATACTGCCCTCTGTCATACCCTCCACACTCCTCTCCTGTACATACTGCCCACTGTCATACCCTCCACACTCCTCTCCTGTACATACTGCCCACTGTCATAAACTTCACACTCCTCTCCTGTACATACTGCCCACTGTCATACCCTCCACACTCCTCTCCTGTACATACCACCCACTGTCATACCCTCCACACTCCTCTCCTGTACATACTGCCCTCTGTCATACCCTCCACACTCCTCTCCTGTACATACTGCCCTCTGTCATACCCTCCATACTCCTCTCCTTTACATACCGCTCACTGTCATACCCTCCACACTCCTCTCCTGTACATACTGCCCACTGTCATAAACTTCACACTCCTCTCCTGTACATACCGCCCACTGTCATATCCTCCACACTCCTCTCCTGTACATACCACCCACTGTCATACCCTCCACACTCCTCTCCTGTACATACCGCCCACTGTCATACCCTCCACACTCCTCTCCTGTACATACCGCCCACTGTCATATCCTCCACACTCCTCTCCTGTACATACTGCCCACTGTCATACCCTCCACACTCCTCTCCTGTACATACTGCCCACTGTCATACCCTCCACACTCCTCTCCTGTACATACTGCCCACTGTCATACCCTCCACACTCCTCTCCTGTACATACCGCTCACTGTCATACCCTCCACACTCCTCTCCTGTACATACTGCCCACTGCCATACCCTCCACACTCCTCTCCTGTACATACTGTCCACTGTCATATCCTCCACACTCCTCTCCTGTACATACTGCCCACTGTCATACCCTCCACACTCCTCTCCTGTACATACCGCCCACTGTCATACCCTCCACACTCCTCTCCTGTACATACTGCCCACTGTCATACCCTCCACACTCCTCTCCTGTACATACTGCCCACTGTCATACCCTCCACACTCCTCTCCTGTACATACTGCCCACTGTCATACCCTCCACACTCCTCTCCTGTACATACCGCTCACTGTCATACCCTCCACACTCCTCTCCTGTACATACTGCCCTCTGTCCTACACTCCACACTCCTCTCCTGTACATACTGCCCACTGTCATACCCTCCACACTCCTCTCCTGTACATACTGCCCACTGTCATACCCTCTACACCCCTCTCCTGTACATACTGCCCACTGTCATACCCTCCTCACTCCTCTCCTGTACATGCTGCCCACTGTCATACCCTCCACACTCCTCTCCTGTACATACCCCTCACTGTCATACCCTCCACACTCCTCTCCTGTACATACTGCCCACTGTCATACCCTCCACACTCCTCTCCTGTACATACTGCCCACTGTCATACCCTCCTCACTCCTCTCCTGTACATGCTGCCCACTGTCATACCCTCCACACTCCTCTCCTGTACATACCGCTCACTGTCATATCCTCCACGCTCCTCTCCTGTACATACTGTCCACTGTCATACCGTCCACACTCCTCTCCTGTACATACTGCCCTCTGTCATACCCTCCACACTCCTCTCCTTTACATACCGCTCACTGTCATACCCTCCACACTCCTCTCCTTTACATACCGCTCACTGTCATACCCTCCACACTCCTCTCCTGTACATACTGCCCACTGTCATACCCTCCACACTCCTCTCCTGTACATACCGCCCACTGTCATACCCTCCACACTCCTCTCCTGTACATACTGCCCACTGTCATACCCTCCACACTCCTCTCCTGTACATACTGCCCACTGTCATACCCTCCACACTCCTCTCCTGTACATACCGCTCACTGTCATATCCTCCACACTCCTCTCCTGTACATACCGCCCACTGTCATACCCTCCACACTCCTCTCCTGTACATACTGCCCACTGTCATACCCTCCACACTCCTCTCCTGTACATACCGCTCACTGTCATACCCTCCACACTCCTCTCCTGTACATACTGCCCACTGTCATACCCTCCACACTCCTCTCAGCGCGGTACAACCCCCTGGAGGCAGAGGCCGCATATTTGCATTCTGTCGGCGCAAAGGGGTTAAGAATGAAACTTTCTGTACATGGAGACATTGCAGGAGAATCAAAAAGTGAAGAATAATCGATTCTGCTGATTCATTCATTCCCATTCACCATCTAGTCACTCGAATCGAATCACTTTGTATTTTTAAGCAGACTATAATTTCAGAACTCTTATAACTGTATATAGTAATGTGTATATTTCTCTCTTCTATGAAAAGTTGTACAAATATGTGAGAAAATCGCTTTTCTTGGACAAAACCGGAGATGTGATCTACTTCCATCAGAGACAAGAAGCTCACAGCAATCTTTTGTTATGCAGTTGGGTTAAAACGGAATATTACGATCTTTTATATATTCCAATTACTTTAATTGATTGGCCAGACTTTGTTCCCAAAACGTTTCCTGATATGAGTGACCCCATCTACTGGAAGAAAGGAAAGGTAAGAAATTCCTTCCTTCTTTTCTGATTGTTATTTGCTAGGGAGGTTAAGAATTGGGATTTATGGAGATTTTTCAGCTTTATTTTAATGACTTCTGGACAAGGAAAGGATTTGCGCTCCTTAATCACCAGGCCATTTTTTGCGATACGGCACTGTGTTATTTTACCGGACAATTGCGCGGTCGTGCGACGCTGTACCCAAAAAAATTTGACGTCCTTTTTTCCCCACAAACAGAGCTTTCTTTTGGTGGTATTTGATCACCTGTGCGATTTTTATTTTTTGCGCTATAAACAAAAAAGAGAGCGACAATTCTGAAAAAAAAAAAAAAAATTCACATTCTGCTATATAACATTCCCCAAAAAAAATAATAATTTGAAAATCAAAAATTTTCATCATTGTAGGCCTATTTTTGTTAAAAAAAAAAAAAATCCCAACAAGTGTATTTTGATTGGTTTGCACAAAAATTTATCGCGCCTACAAACTAGGGGATATATTTATGTCATTTTTATTTATTTATTTTTTTTTTTTTACTAGTAATGACGGCGATCAGCGATTTTTAGGGGGACTGCAACATTGCGGCGGACAGTTCGGACCCCTAACTGACACTTTTGGGGGGATCAGTGACATTACTACAGTAGTCGGTGCTAAAAATATCCACTGTCACTGTAATAATGACACTGGCAGGGAAAGGGTTAATACCAGGGGGGATCAAAGGGTTAAGTGAGAGCCTAGGGGGTGCTTTCTAACTGTGAGGGGGAGTGGCTTGTGAAATCAATACAGAGACATGTGATCCTAAATAGGAGGAGCTCTGCATTGATTCCTGAGAGAACAACGGTCTGCTGTGTTTACAACCGCAGAAGCCCCATAGATCAGCTTCCCCGCTGGCAAGTGGGCGCGCGCGCACCCCCAGGATCACTCCCGTGAACCGCTGTACAGGTACGGGGATTCACAGGAACCTGCTGACCTGCCGCCGTATATAGGTGGCGACTGGTCGGCAAGTGGTTAAGACATAGCAGCCAATGTGCGTGTTTGGCAATGGGGTTATTCTTGAAGTCTGATTGCGCTCATTTTGTGCATGTGGAAAGTTTCTTATAGCATATTTATTTTCTATTGTGTGTATACAGTAGTATCTCACAAAAGTAAGTACACCCCTCACATTTTTGTAAATATTTTATTCTATCTTTTCATGTGACAACGCTGAAGAAATGACACTTTGCTACAATGTAAAGTAGTGAGTGTACAGCTTGTATAACAGTGTAAATTTGCTGTCCCCTCAAAATAACTCAACACACAGCCATTAATGTCTAAACCGCTGGCAACAAAAGTGAGTACACCCCTACGTGACAATGTCCAAATTTAGCCCAAAGTGTCAATATTTTGTGTGGCCACCATTATTTTCCAGCACTGCCTAAACCCTCTTCGGCATGGAGTTCACCAGAGCTTCACAGGTTGTCACTGGAGTCCTCTTCCCCTCCTCCATGATGACATCACAGAGCTGGTGGATGTTAGAGACCTTGCACTCCTCCACCTTCCGTTTGAGGATGCCCCACAGATGCTCAATAGGGTTTAGGTCTGGAGACATGCTTGGCCAGTCCATCACCTTTACCCTCAGCTTCTTTAGCAAGGCAGTGGTCATCTTGGAGGTGTTTGGGGTCGTTATGTTGGAATACTGCCCTGCGGCCCAGTCTCTGAAGGGAGGGGATCATGCTCTGCTTCAGTATGTCACAGTACATGTTGGCTCTCATGGTTCCCTCAATGAACTGTAGCTCCCCAGTGCCGACAGCACTCATGCAGCCCCAGACCATGACACTCCCACCACCATGCTTGACTGTAGGCAATTAAGACACACTTGTCTTTGTACTCCTCACCTGGTTGCCCCCACACACGCCTGACACCATCTGAACCAAATAAGTTTATCTTGGTCTCATCAGACCACAGGATATGGTTCCAGTAATCCATGTACTTAGTCTGCTTGTCTTCAGCAAACTGTTTGCAGGTTTTCTTGTCCATCATCTTTAGAAGAGACTTCCTTCTGGGACGACAGCCATGCAGACCAATTTGATGCAGTGTGCGGTGTATGGTCTGAGCACTGACAGGCTGACCCCCCACCCCACCACTTTAACCTCTGTAGTAGTGATGAGCCGAACACCCCCCGGTTTGGTTTGCACCAGAACACCGCAAACAGAGGAAAAGTTAGTTAGAACATGCAAACTCCATTGAAGTCTATGGGTCTATGGGACTCGAACATGAAAAATCAAAAGTGCTATTTTTAAAGGTTTAAATGCAAGTTATTGGCCCAAAAAAAACAGCGTTGGGTCCCCCCCCCCAGTCCATACCAGGCCCTTCGGGTCTGGTACATATTTTAAGTGGAACTCCACACAAATATTGAAAATAAAATGGCATGGGGTCCCCCCACCCAGAATCCATACCAGACCCTTATCAACCCAGATGTTGATGGGGACAAGGGCCTCTTCCTGGACAACCCTGGGCTGTGGTTGTGGAGGTCTGCGGGTGGGTGGCTTATCGAAATCTGGAAGCCCCCTTGTTAATCCCCCCGTACCCCTACCTATTCACCAAAAAAGTGTAAAATTCTATAAAAACATCCCATAGTTTGTAGACACGATAACTTTTGTGCAAACCAATCAATGTACACTTATTGGGATTTTATTTTAACAAAAAATATGTAGCAGAATTTAAATTGGCCTAAATTTGTGAAGAAATTTTATTTATTTATTTTTTATTGGATGTTTTATAGCAGAAAGTAAAAAAAATACAGTTTTTTTTTTCAAAATTATTATTTTTTTTTTGTTTATACCACATAAAAAAAATAAATACATAAATAAATAAATACAGAGGTTATCAAATACCACCAAAAGAAAGCTCTATTTGTGGGACAAAAAGGACATCCAATTTATTTGGGTACAGCGTCAAAATATATAGGACAATTGATTAGATATCAGGCCATTCAGTATCTATCGGTCAGTTCAGTATACCCTGTATTGATCTCTATCTATATATATAGGACAATTGATTAGATATCAGGCCATTCAGTATCTATCGGTCAGTTCAGTATACCCTATATTGATCTCTATCTATATTTAGGACAATTGATTAGATATCAGGCCGTTCAGTATCTATCGGTCAGTGCATTACATATCAGCAGTGCATTATATATAGATTATATATTGATCAACCATTAAAAAAACACCCCCCCTCCCCCCAAATCCACATCATGTCCAAAAGGCTGACAAGGAGAGGCAGACGCTCACAGGCCACAAAATTAAGGCAAGCAGCCTCTGTGTCCACAGTGAAAAGTGGTGGTCACAGTTGACATAGTGCATCCTCTGCAGGCGGGGCACGCCCGTCCTTTTTTTACAAGTTGGTGAGGCCAACATAGAGTCAGTTTGGGTTACGTTGCAGTTTGCTAATCATGCAGTAACTCGTGTAGGTGTGATATATAGACCACCTGGTCAAGTTAAAGAACTAGATGATCTACTAGTTGAAGAAATAGCTAAAATGACAATGAAAGGAGAAGTTATCATTATGGGAGATTTCAATCTTCCAGATATAAACTGGAAAACCAAAATAGCAAGTTCTACCAGGAGTACAGATATTCTAAATTCCCTACTGGGGTTGTCTCTGCAACAAGTGGTTGAGGAGCCAACCCGGAGGGAGGTCATTTTGGATTTGGTATTCACAAATGGGGATTCGGTATATGATGTCATTGTAGGCGAAACCTTGGGATCTAGTGATCACCAGTCAGTGTGGTTTAATATAAGAACTGTGAAAGAGTCACACCACACAAAAACAAAAGTTTTAGATTTTAGAAAAACAGACTTTTCAAAAATGAAATTATTTATAAATGAGTCCTTATCAGACTGGAACGGATTACATGGAGTCCAGGAGAAATGGGACTACTTAAAAGGTGCATTATTGAAGGCAACAGAAAATTGCATTAGACTTGTCAGTAAAAGCAAAAAAAGGAAGAGACCACTGTGGTACTCAGCAGAAGTGGCCCAAATCATTAAAAATAAAAAGCTAGCATTTTGTAATTATAAAAAAACCCAGAGCAATGAAGATAAGGAAATCTACAAGATTAGGCAGAAAGAGGCCAAGCAAGTTATAAGAACTTCTAAAGCGCAGGCAGAAGAAAAACTAGCTCAGTCTATGAAAAAGGGGGATAAGACATTCTTCAGATATATAAATGAAAAAAGGAAATTAAAACAAGGAATAACTAAATTAAAAACAAAGGACGGAAGGTATGTAGAAGAGAATAAAGGGCTAGCCGACTGCCTTAATGAATACTTCTGTTCAGTTTTTACAGAAGAAAAAGAAGGAGAAGGACCTCCACTTGAAAGGATGACTAATGAATCGTTTGATGCATGTGTCTTTACAGAGGAAGACATTCTAAGATTGCTGTCTAAAGTGAAGACAAATAAGTCACAGGGTCCTGATGAGATACACCCAAAATTATTAAAAGAGCTTAGTGGTGAGCTGGCAAAACCATTAACAGATTTATTTAACCAATCATTAGTAACAGGAGTCATCCCGGAAGATTGGAAATTGGCAAATGTCGTGCCCATTCACAAGAAAGATAGTAGGGAGGAATCGAGCAACTATAGACCAGTGAGTCTGACATCAATAGTAGGCAAATTAATGGAAACCCTATTAAAGGATAGGATTGTGGAACATCTTAAATCCCATGGATTGCAAGATGAAAAACAACATGGGTTTACTTCAGGGAGATCATGTCAAACAAATCTTATAGATTTTTTTGACTGGGTGACTAAAATAATAGACGGTGGAGGTGCAGTAGACATTGCATATCTAGATTTTAGTAAGGCTTTTGACACTGTCCCACATAGAAGACTTATCAATAAACTGCAGTCATTGAGCATGGACTCCCATATTGTGGAGTGGATTAGGCAGTGGCTGAGTGACAGACAACAGAGGGTTGTAGTCAATGGAGAACATTCAGAACAAGCTCAGGTTACCAGTGGGGTACCTCAGGGATCTGTACTGGGACCAATTTTGTTTAATATCTTCATAAGTGATATTACAAAAGGCCTCGATGGTAAGGTTTGTCTTTTTGCTGATGACACAAAGATATGTAACAGGGTTGATGTTCCTGGAGGGAAACGCCAAATGGAAAAGGATTTAGGAAAACTAGAAGAATGGTCAGAACTCTGGCAACTGAAATTTAATGTGGATAAGTGCAAGATAATGCACCTGGGGCGTAAAAACCCAAGGGCAGAATATAGAATATTTGACACAGTCCTGACCTCAGTATCTGAGGAAAGGGATTTAGGAGTAATTATTTCAGAAGACTTAAAGGTGGGAAGACAATGTAATAGAGCAGCACGAAATGCCAGCAGAATGCTTGGATGTATAGGGAGAGGTATAAGCAGTAGAAAGAGAGAAGTGCTTATGCCGCTGTACAGAACACTGGTGAGACCTCACTTGGAGTATTGTGCGCAGTACTGGAGGCCATATCTCCAGAAGGATATAGATACTCTAGAGAGAGTTCAGAGAAGAGCTACTAAACTAGTACATGGATTGCAGGAAAAAACTTACCAGGAAAGGTTAAAGGACCTTAACATGTATAGCTTGGAAGAAAGAAGAGACAGAGGGGATATGATAGAAACTTTTAAATACATAAAGGGAATCAACTCGGTAAAGGAGGAGAGCATATTTAAAAGAAGAAAAACTACCACAAGAGGACACAGTTTTAAATTAGAGGGGCAAAGGTTTAAAAGTAATATGAGGAAGTATTACTTTACTTAGAGAGTAGTGGATGCATGGAATAACCTTCCTGCAGAAGTGGTAGCTGCAAATACAGTGAAGGAGTTTAAGCATGCATGGGATAGGCATAAGGCTATCCTTCATATAAGATAGGGCCAGGGACTATTCATAGGATTCAGATATATTGGGCAGACTAGATGGGCCAAATGGTTCTTATCTGCCGACACATTCTATGTTTCTATGTTTCTATGTTTATTCCGGTGCTGGCCATGTTATTCAGCCACATGTAGAAGAATTGGTGGAGTGAATAAACAAGCCGTCCTCATCCTCTTCGTCCTCTTACACCCAAGCTCACACTAGTTTGCCTTCCAAAGCAGCTGCCAAAGTGGCCCATTCCACAGGCTGCTTCTCCACAGCTACTACTTTGGTCGCCCCACCATCATGCATGGCGGAGTCACATGAACTATTTGATCATAGTGTCAGTGACATGCTGCTGGAGGATGCACAGCAATTTGAAAGCTGTGATGTTGGTTCGCAGGTTGATTAAGGGAATAACTTGAGCCTAGAGAGATGGGGTGACAATGTTGTATAAGAAACCAGCAGTCATGTTGCCACAGCTGAAGCATATTGCCAGGTTTTCTCCAGTGACGATAAGGGAGGGGATGATGAGGTCACTGACTGTACATGGGTGCTTGACAGGATAGAGGAGGAAAGTGAGGGGGAGGAGGCAAAACTCTAACGAGGCAGGATGTGCTCCAGGGGCCGACATAGGAGTAGCCAACCTATTGCATCACAGCACAGAGCTCCACAGGTGCAGGGTGCTGCAAACTCCCCGCGGACTCCAAAATTTCATTAATGTGGGCTTTTTTCAGCATATGTGCAGTAGACTGCAGCGTTTCTGTTTGCAACTTCTGTGTGAAGCGGATCAAGCGTGGCCAGAACACCAGACCTGACATGCAGTCTGTTGGCAACAGCACTTGAAGAAGCCACAAGATCAAAACAAGCATACTTCACCTTGCTCCTCATCTGGGATATCTAACCCTATACCTCATGTCTTCTCAAATACCAGCATTGAGAGGGATGATGGTATAGCAATGAGTGCCACAAAGACTTTCACCCAATCTGCTAGCAGTACACCACCGCTTGATTTGAACAGCAGGTCAATTTCACTACCCCAGTTGCTGAACTGTAGAAATAAATACTGTCCCAGCCACCCACATGCTCAGCTTCTTAATGCTAGCTTGGCCAAATTGCTAGCATTACAATTGTTGCAGCTTGTTTTGCCACAACGCCTCCAAAAAGCTGGTGCTGGGTCTGCCACATCTGGCTACTCCACCACCGCCTCCTCTTTATCTTCCTTCATGTCCTCTTCTGCTCAATTGTGCTCTGAACCAGCAGTGCTCCCTAAGCGTTCAAGGGGCTACGCAAGCAGTCAGGCAAAAAGATGCCATGCTGTGCTTCAGTTGGTCTGTCTAGGGGATAGGAGTCACACCAGGCAGAGATTCTGTCAGCTCTGCAGGGGAAGGCTCAGAGATGGTTGACACCATGACAGCTTGAGCCAGGAATGGTTGTATGCGACAATGGCACCAACCTTCTCTCCGCCCTCCGACAGGGACACTTGATACATGCTCAATGCTTGGCACATGTTCTGAATCTGGTGGTGCAGCATTTCTTGACCAGATACCCGGGTTCCAAGATCTCCTGAGGCAGGCCGGAAAAGTCTGTGGCCATTTCCGGCGTTCATACAATGCCAGTGCTTGCTTATCTGACATTCAACGGGAATTCAACCTGCCCACCAACTGCCTTATTTGTGACATGCCCACCAGGTGGAACTCAACATTGGCAATGCTGCAGTGGCTGCACATGCAGCAGAGGGCCAACAATGAGTACCTGTGTGAGTATGGCACAAGGACAGGCTCAGGGGAGCTTGGCTTTTTTTTTACCACGCCAGTGGCTTTTGATTAAGGATGTATGACCCGTCCTGTCACCATTTGAGGAAACCACAAGGATGGTGAGCCAGGACGATGCATGCATCAGTGACACTGTTCCTCTAGTCTACCTGCTGAAGCACATGATTCATGGAATCATGGACAGGGCACTTGATGCAGAACAGCGGGAGAAAGAGGAGGACTTCCTTTCCTCACAAGGCCCCCTTTATGCAGATGTAGCCCTGCCCCCTGGGGAGTGGCTAAGTATAAACACATCCTCCTCACTTCTGTTGCCCTGAATATTGTCCAACCCACTTGACACTATAGGTTCTGAGATCTTGAATAATTAGACACTACCAGATTGCGGTAAAGAATCAGGTTTACTTATCTTTAACTTGCGTTTAGTAAAATGCACAAACAGTTTCAACAAAACAGTCAATACAAGAATATCAATGATAAGGAAGATCCTGAATCCCCAATCTAGAACAGGATAAGATTCAGCAATCAGGATCTAAAAGAACAATCCCAACATATATATTTGGTTATATAATGGAAGATTAATGTATTGATAATCTGTCAACACCTACTCCTCAGGTGTAATGCGAAAGTGACCACAAATCAATGCTTTACAGTAATAAAGGGTAACTCCAAACTATTACTAACTTATCTTAGTGACTCTATTATGCTAAAGCTAGACTATATATCAGAGTGCACTCTGTATCCTATAGGGGGACCCCTATACTTTAGATTGCAAGAGTCTCCTGAATAAGAAAGGCCTTGCTAGTCTTCACCGGCAAAGGTATCCTGAACCAATCCAGGGAAAGTATTTGTAATCCATGGTAAAGGTGATTAATTAACTGTAAACCACCATAGGAATAACCATTAAATGTAATCCAAACAGGAAGGGAGAAGATAGGTTCCTGCACTTCACAGCGGGTAGCCAATCTAAAACTGAAAAGGAGGGGCAAGGCCTTCTGATCCGCCACATGCTATTCAACATTCCAGTGTCCTGTGGCGACCATTATAATTTGTGTGGCTTTCTGCTAAACTGCTTTGCAGACCCGCCCTGTCTAGTAGCACAGTCAATACTTTAAATCGGATCTCTCTCACCCAGTGTGATGAGCTCTGTGTCCCGCGGTCCACACCACCAGCATCCTGCTCTCCTCAGCAACACTGGAAACCTCTCAGGGCGTCCCTCGGCTAGGTCAACCACCGAGATCCGTCCACACACTGCTCTCTCTGTCTACGGTGTCCATCTACTAGGCCTCCGGCCTATCCTTCTCTGCACTCCGCAGCAGCTCTTTCCCTCCTCACAGTACGCTGTCCTCGAGGCAAGAGAGTGAATCCCGGTCCCGCCCCCTTTATAAAGACACTCCCAACTGCCCCTGCGAGTCACTCTGCTCCCTGGGAGAATAGTTCAATCGCACAAACAATCCATAGTCTTCGCTTCAAAGGTGCTTCTGTGTTAAATTAATACTGAGTTAATCTAAATTAAATAAATAAATAAATCGTGTAAATCTAATATATAAAGTGCCTGAGTGCTTCAATAATTCATATGGTGTATGTCATAACTCTAGTACATATATAAATCATTCATGTGTACATCAAAGAAATTGATAAGTAAATAAATAATTTTGCTCTTAAATTCACAATAAATTCTCAATAATAGGTGGTATAAATATAAATATATTAAGGTGCCAAAGTGTCCTTTAAAATTAATAAACTGTGATCAAACAAATCTTCCTCTCAAAATTGCATGCAGGTGCTCTTCAGTGCAGTGACCACTAGGTGTCCTAAGCACTCACCTCCATTCCTTTCACAATACACCTTATAATATGTGTCTCAAAGATGTGTTCCTTACTCCTCTGTGCCGCTTGAAACAGCTGCTGATTACCGAGTTTCCTCCTTATTTAGGGATCGGTTTGCCAGGAGTTGTATGGGGGACCTTTAGATCTGTCCCATCATGTCTGTATTAGAGCTAATTAGCTCTAATACAGACATGATGGGACAGATCTAAAGGTTCTTGATGTACACAAGAATGATTTATATATGTACTAGAGTTATGACATACACCATATGAATTATTGAAGCACTCAGGCACTTTATATATTAGATTTACACGATTTATTTATTTATTTAATGTAGATTAACTCAGTATTAATTTAACACAGAAGCACCTTTGAAGCGCGGTACTCCCCCCCTGCTATATGTATCTGTATTGTGAAGGTTACCAATAATAGTACCTGCAGCATTGAAGGAGTTAGGTGGTTATAACTAAGAGATAGCGCAAGAATTACACAACCCCCCCTTAATCCATAGTCTTCACTCCTCCCAAAACTACATCTCCCATAATTCAACAATACATTGTTTTGTAGAAACTTTAATAACAGAACAACAGTCTGAACAACTCCAGCCTTGCGACCAGGCTACACAGATATCATTCCTGCAGGGACACAAAACACACAGGAGAAAGAGGAAGAGGAAGAGGAGGAGGAGGATTGCAGTAGCATGGATGTAGAGAAAGAGGATAGCATACAGCAGTCTTCAAGGGATGGTTTTCATTCCCTATAAACATCAGGAGTTGTACGTGGTTGGAGAGAGGTTGTTCCTGACAATGTCATCCTTATTGATCCAGAGGACTAAAAAACCCAATTCCTCCTCAAACTTATGTTGCATGGGCTCCCTGATTCTGCAAAGCCTGCAAAAGGACCCAAGGATTCGTGCTATCAAGGAGAGGGATAATTACTGGTTGGCAACCCTTCTTTCTCCGCGTTACAAGGGTAAAGTTGCAGAGCTCATCCAGCCTTCGCAGAGGGAGCAGAGGATGAAACATCTTGAGGAGGCCTGAAAAATAAATTGTGTAACACCTTTCCAGACACTGGGAGGTTAACATTCTCTGGATGTGTTTCTGAGGCATTCGTTCAGCCAAAGGAGGAGCGGTGGAGAAGGCGGCCGGCTGACCGATGCCTTTAAACGGTTCTTTAGTCCTTAGCAGCACCCAGGGCTTTTAGGTTTAAGCAACCATCGCCAGCGTCTCCATCATATGGTGCATGATTATCTGGGGGCAAAAGCATACTTGGAGACCTTTCCA
Organism: Pelophylax lessonae; assembly: GCF_965119305.1. NCBI lineage: Eukaryota > Metazoa > Chordata > Amphibia > Anura > Ranidae > Pelophylax > Pelophylax lessonae. The sequence goes on from NC_138768.1 coordinate 5,588,662, forward strand.
AGTGAGCATCCACTGGGTTACTGGGTCTTGAGGATGGACCATTGGCCAGAACTTCCTTAATATGCAATGGAGCTACTGGACTGTCCTGCTTTCAGCATGCTTTCCGAACAGACGTTCAGTGCTGCTGGAGGTTTTGTGATGGACAAAAGAGTGCGTCTGTCCACAGACTCTGTTGACCAGCTGACTTTTACCAAAATGAATCAGTCCTGGATCAACAGCAACTATCAAGCCCCTGATGCTGATGTAACTGAATTTGCTAGGGGTCTGACATCCCTTGAAGACTGCATATGCTGCCTATCCTATTCCTCAACCTTGATTCTGCTAGCTTCCAACAATGTTTTTGGTTTAGGTCACCACCAACCCCCAAGGCCTAATTTTTCTGCACTTGTATGACAGGTGCATACGATTTAAATGTCATATGTAATTTTTAACAGCAGACCCTGTCCCTGTGCCCTGCGCCCTGCACCCAGCAAGAGTAACTGTGAGGGGTTAGGGTGTTCAGGCACCACCAACACCAAAGACCCAATTTTTGGCACCTGTATTACAAGTTCATACGATTTCAAATTTGTATTGGAATTCTTACCAACAGGTCCAGTTCCTGCACCCAGCAAGAGTAACTGTGAGGGGTCGGTTTTGGTGTTCAGGCACCACCAACACCAAAGGCCCAATTCCAGTTTCATTTCTAGGATCAGCTCTTAGATCTATGGACATGCACATATTGCTTGCTGCTAGACTGTTGATCTTGCAAAAATGGAGGGGAAATTTGGCTCCTAATATTTCTGATTGTAAAATTACAAAGAAACTCTGTGCAATGAGCGTTACAGTTATAGTTAATCTAACTATGGAGGTTTGGATTGTATTTGTCATTTTGTTGCAAACTTTGATTCCGTCGCCGTATTCCCATTGGTCAGATGTAACTCCTTTTTCCAATTTTTGCACATGAGATATTAAATGTGTTTTCAATTGCTTGCTTTATATACGGTATTGATACAAGCTTTATTCTATTACACTTACTATGTTTCTATACACCATCTCAAGGTGATGCTGGTATTGATTTTGTTCTCTCTGAAAAATTCCATAAAAAGTTGACAAATATTCAGGCTGCAGACTCTGTCCTCCCTCCTACTATGTTCTAGAACTCTCTAGAAGACAGGGAGAAGTAACAGAGCAGCAATGTGTGAAACACAGAGCAGTGCTAAGCAATCAAGCCCTGCTCTGCTGATTGCAGAGGAGCCAAACTGAATTTTCCAGCAGCCTACTCTAACTAGGAGGGTGCTATACGGGAAGCAGGTTCAGGGAGACACTTTATGTTATAAGGAGAGGATTTGTGATTTAGTTTTATTTAATTAATAGTAAGAAACTTCACTAAAAGCATAGAGTATATATTAGACAGTTGCGATTGAAACATCTAAATTAGATGTGAGCTTTAGGTGCACACTGTTCTTGCACTTCATTTTTTTCTTTCCAGCAATGCAACACTGTGCTATAAACAAAAGCAGCCCCAAGTACAGATTAGACCAAGTGCAGATTAGACCAAGTGCAGATCAGGCCAACTGCAGATCAGGCCAAGTACAGATCAGGCCAAGTGCAGTTCAGGCCAAGTGCAGTTCAGGCCAAGTGCAGAGCAGGCCAAGTGCAGATCAGGCCAAGTGCAGATCAGGTCAAGAACAGATCAGGCCAAGTAAAGATCAGGCCAAAAACAGATCAGGCCAAAAACAGATCAGGCCAAGTACAGATCAGACCAAAAACAGATTAGACCAAGAATTGATCAGACAAAGAGCAGATCAGACCAAGTACAGAGCAGACCAAGTACAGATCAGGCCAAGTACAGAGATACATAGATCGGGACAAGTACAGATCAGGCCAAGTGCAGATCAGGCTAAGAACAGATCCGGCCAAGTAAAGATCAGGCCAAAAACAGATCAGGCCAAGTACAGATCAGACCAAGTACAGATCAGACCAAAAAACACATTAGGCCAAGAACTGATCAGGCAAAGAGGAGATAAGACCAAGTACAGATCAGGCCAAGTACAGATCAGGCCAAGTACAGATCAGGCCAAGTGCAGATCAGGCCAAGAACAGATCAGGCCAAGTACAGATCAGGCCAAGTGCAGATCAGGCCAAGTGCAGATCAGGCCAAGAACAGATCAGGCCAAGTACAGATCAGGCCAAGTGCAGATCAGGCCAAGTACAGATCAGACCAAAAACAGATTAGACCAAGAATTGATCAGACAAAGAGCAGATCAGATCAAGTACAGATCAGGCCAAGTGCAGATCAGGCCAAGAACAGATCTGGCCAAGTAAAGATCAGGCCAAAAACAGATCAGGCCAAGAACAGATCAGACCAAGTACAGATCAGACCAAAAAAACACATTAGGCCAAGAACTGATCAGGCAAAGAGGAGATAAGACCAAATACAGATCAGGCCAAGTACAGATCAGGCCAAGTACAGATCAGGCCAAGAACAGATCAGGCCAAGTGCAGATCAGGCCAAGAACAGATCAGGCCAAGAACAGATCAGGCCAAGTGCAGATCAGGCCAAGAACAGATCAGGCCAAGAACAGATCAGGCCAAGTGCAGATCAGGCCAAGTGCAGATCAGGCAAGAACAGATCAGGCCAAGAACAGATCAGGCCAAGTGCAGATCAGGCCAAGTGCAGATCAGGCCAAGAACAGATCTGGCCAAGAACAGATCAGGCCAAGAACAGATCAGGCCAAGAACAGATCAAGCCAAGAACAGATCAGACCAAACACAGATCAGTCCAAGTGCAGATCAGGCAAGAACAGTTTAAGCCAAGAACAGATCAGGCCAAGAACAGATCAGGCCAAGTACAGATCAGGCCAAGTGCACATCAGGCCACGGTATATATCGTGGAATTTTTATTTATTTCTTTTTTATACTAGTAATGGCTGTAATCAGTGACTTATTGTGGGACTGTGATAGCACAGCGGGCAGTCTGACACTAACTGACACTTTGTGGGAACTGACACTGACATCACCAGAGACACTAATACTAATAATGATAATAATAGTGATCAGTGATAATATTATACACTGTCACTGCAATAAAGATACTGGCTGGGAGGGGCTAACACAGCTCCATGTCTGAATGGACACACAGAGCTGCGGCTCGGCTCGGGGGCTCCCATAGCAAGCTGCGTTGTTGTGGGGGCACTTGCTAGGAGGGAGGGGCCAGAAGTGCCAGCGGAGGAACCCAGAAGAGGAGGATCCAGACTGCTCTGTGCAAAACTAACTGCTCAGAGCAGGTAAGTATAACATGTTTGTTATTTTTAAGCACAAAAACAAAAAGACTTTATACTCACTTTATCCCAAAATTAAGGCATTACCAACATACAATAGAAGTCAATAAACACCACAAATTAGTGAATACCCCAAAATATTGTCCCAGAATGGATCTTAGATCTGCAGAATTCTATCCATGGTGGAGGCAAACCCGAACCTCATTCCTATTTGTAACATAAGATATGATGGAAATTTACAAACTAATAATAATAATAATAATAATAATAATAATATTCTGTGATTTCAGCCTCCAGTATCTCGGTGCTCAGATCCCTGTTTACCTGGCAGCAGAAAAAAGTTTGGATCTTCAATGCATAAATGCTGCTATGAGTGCGTCTCGTGTCCGGAAGGAGAGATCTCCAACATTTCCGGTAGAGTTTGTATTTGTTAGTAAGTTATTGTTGGACTGGGCAGAAGATATCACTGTAGGTAAAGTATTGGTCAGGGAATAAGACATATGAAGGACATCTCTGCAATGTCTGCACATTTCCCCATATTTTATCACTTTAAATTCCATGCAAGTACAGAAAGATACAGGTTGATCCTGCCAGAAATGTATTTAGCTCCTGAGTCCTGTTGTGGGCTGGCAACACTCAGGAGATGTGGAATGGAGTCAAAAGAAATGGTGTCAGCCCTGCCCAGTTGCATTTTACTACTACTACTACCACCATTATTACTACTACAAAACTACTGAATCCTTCCTTTATTCAAATTTTTTCTGACAAAAGGTATTTTTTGCACGTTGTAATTAAAGTGGACCTGTCATAGATTTACGAGTCTGAATGAACCCATTCCAGATATGTCACAATGCACAGCAACAGTATTGTTTCTTCTACATTTCCACATTTATGATTATGGGTATCCTTGAGTTTCAGTCAGTGAGTTTGCCTAGGCTAAGGTGATGTCATCAGTCTGCTGCAGGCAGGAGGAAGCATTTGCCTAGGTCCCCCCCATTGATCAGACTTCATTTGCAGCAAGTCACAAGGCGAGAGTCTGCAGTGGGGGCTGATCTGTGTCAGGTATCCAAGAGCACAGCCAAGAACTCAACAGGCTCTAAAATTCACATGATTTTTTCATCTCTGTCTGTCTGTCTATCTACCCAGAGGCATAGCTTGAAGCTTGTGGGCCCCAATGCAAAAGATGACCTGGGGCCCCCCAACTACTACCACTGGTCGCCACTTCCACCAAGCACAAAAATATTCCAAGTGGCCCTCAGTAGAGACTCCCAATCCTCTCCACTAAGCTTTGACCACCCTCATTACAAGCCCCCCCTCCCTCAGTACAGACCCCCCTCAGTACAGACTCCCCCCTACACACTAAGTATAAACCCCCCTCAGCATAGACATCACTTCCTCAGACCCCCCTCTTAACTAAGCATAGCCCCCCCCTCAATACAGGCCCCACCTCTCTATTAATTATAATCCCTTTTCTGTACAGGACCCCCTCTCTACTAAGTATAGATCCTCTCCTTTAGTCCAAATCCCCCTCTCCACTAAGTAGAGACCCCCCTCTCCACTAAGCATAACCCCCCCCCTCAGTACAAACCCCCCTCCCCCAGTACAGACCTCCAACTCCACTAAGCATATACCCCCTCAGTACTGACCCCCCTCTCTACTAAGCAAAAATCCCCACCTCAGTACAAACCCCCTCTCTACTAAGTATAGACCCTCTCCCTCAGTCCAGACCCTCCCTCTCCACTAGGTACAGATCCCCTCCCTCAGTACAGACCCCCCTCTCCACTAAGCATAGATCTCCCCCTCAGTAAAGACCCCACTCGCTCAGTACAGAAACCCCTTTCCACTAACTAGAGAACCCCCTCAGTGTAGACCCCCTTGCTCAGTGAAGACCCCCCTTTCCCCTAAGTATAGACCCCCCTCCCTCAGTACAGACCCCCTCTTCACTAAGTATAGACCCCCTTCCTCAGTACAGACCCCTCCTCCACTAAGTACAGACCCCCATTCCCTTAGTACAGACCCCCCACTCCACTAAGCATCTGTATTAATACAGATACCCCTGCCAGCCCATATCCATGGTCCCCCCCCTCTTAGTACAGACTCAAATCCCTTCCAGCCCCCCTTCCCCAGCATAGAACTGTAAAGATCTCCAGAATGAGCCTCCCTCGGCTATGAGGGCTCTATGAGGCAGGCAGAGGTGGTGTTGCAATGTACATACAACAGACACATGTAACACTGTGCAACACACACAAAATAACATTGTCTGGAAGTCGCTAAACGATCCCCATGAACTTCCTCTGCAGTCCTCAGGCAGCTGACCTTATGCAGACTTTCAGCTCCACTAAACGCTATAGAAGTCTCCTGCTCTGCATCCTAAACCCCTACTCACTTCTCTCTCCACTCAACCTGCCCTATCACATGGTGTCACTGGAAAAGGTAAACTCAGAGGGCCCAGGACCGGCCAGGAGCCCTACTCTGCATCCCATGACTGTACACCGACACAAAACATCATGCGAATTGTAGTCCATCCCTTGTCACAGAGCCTCATCTTGTCTGCAGGAAAATACTACAACTCCCAGCCAGCTCAGGCCTTCTGAGTTTACTTTTACCACAGTGTGACAGGGAATAATGTGACAGGGGGGTGCACGGGCCCCCTGGAGCAAAGGGACGGGTCTCAATTGTGACCCCCGTGACCCTGTAGCTACGCCAATGTATCTATCTATCTATCTATCTATCTATCTATCTATCTATCTATCTATCTATCTATCTATCTATCTATCTATCTATCTATCTATCTATCTATCTATCTATCTATCTATCTAATGAATGATTTAACAATGAAATATTAATAATTTAGGTAATTTCTTATATTTTCTTTTACTCTTCCACAATGCACTGATGGAAATCCCATTGCTAGCTGTGAGACAACACAAAACAATCTGTCTCCTCAGAAGCTCTGACCCCGACCCTCATTGTGTTTGTATTGTTCTTCCTGCAGACAGTGAAAACTGCATGAAATGTCCCGCTGATGAATTTCCAACTGAGAAGAAGGATCGGTGTGTTCCAAAATTGGTGGAATTTCTCTCCTACACTGATGACACCATTGTTGCAGTATTTTCAGCTGTCTCCATCCTCTGTTGTCTTCTGACTGGTTCAATATTGGGGATATTTATACATTACCAGGACACCCCCATTGTTAAAGCTAATAACCGGAACCTGAGCTTTGTTCTCCTGGTCTCCATCATGCTGAGTTTCCTCTGTGTCTTCTTGTTCCTCGGCCATCCAGTAGATGTGACCTGCATGCTGCGTGTGACCTCTTTTGGTGTCATCTTCTCAGTTGCCGTTTCTTCTCTACTTGCCAAAAGTATCATGGTGTGTATTGCTTTTAAAGCCACCAAACCTGGGAGTCCCTGGAGGAAATGGATGGGAACCAAACTGTCCAATTTTATCATTTGTGTCCTCTCACTTGTTCAAGTCATAATCTGCGTCACTTGGTTGTCTATTTCTCCCCCCTTCCAGGATCGGGACACTCACTCTTATCAGGGGAAGATTATCATTCAGTGTAATGAGGGTTCAGTTATCGGCTTCTACTCCGTCCTGGGATATATGGGACTTCTGGCAGCTGTGAGTTTCATTATCGCGTTTTTAGCCAGGACATTACCGGACACTTTTAATGAGGCCAAGTACATCACCTTCAGCATGCTGGTGTTCTGCAGTGTCTGGATTTCCATGATCCCGGCCTATCTGAGCACCAGTGGGAAATACATGGTGGCTGTAGAGGTTTTTGCTATAATGGCCTCAAGTTCTGGACTCCTTGGTTGTATATTTTTCCCAAAATGTTACATAATTCTGTTCAGACCTGACTTGAATAGAAAAACAGTTATCCACTAATATGTATGGAGCAACACTGGGCTACCAGTAGTTATATCATTATCTCTATTATTGTTCATTTCAGTATTTTGTTAGTGTATTGAGAATGAATATTGTTACATTTGTTGGAAACCTTGTCTCCTGCTGGGTGTAGTGGTTCCTCCTACCAGCTGGTACATCACTACAGAACAATGTAGTCACTTAGGGGTTTTTCTTTTACTAAAAATGGATTGTGCAAAATTTGGTGCAACTCTGCACAGAAACAGGAGCTTCCAAGTTTTATTGCCAAAAGCTTAATTGAAGAAGTTGAAGTTAGAAGCTGATTGGCTACCATGCACGGCTGCACCAGATTCTGAGTGCTCCAGTTTCAGTAAATCTCCTCGTAGTGAGGAGTAGTGATGAGCTTTGTGTTCTAGTCGAACCTAAGTTCATCTCGAACACTGCCTGTTCGCCCATTCACCAAATGGCGAACAAATGGGCTTGTTCGCGGGAACTTCGAGTCCCCGCATTCATAATTAATTTAATAGGTTTTATTTAATATCTATAATTAATATTAATCATCCGCTGGCCAGGGAATCAAACCCACAGCCTCTCATTTGCAAGCCTGTTAGTCTACTAGCTACGCCACCGAGCCAGCTGATTAACCTAAGATTCTCTAAGCCTAACTAACTTCTGTCTGAGTTTGACAGCTCTTTTATAGGGCTCTGACGTCACCAGCGCCCCATAATCCACTGCTCAGGTGCGGTGAATAAATTACTGATGTCACGTCAGAAGGGGCAGGAACTTCGAATCCCCAAATCCATAATTAATTTAATAGGGTTTAATTAAAATCCATAATTAATATTAATTACCTCCTGGCCAGGGTAATCGAACCCACAGCGTCTAATTTCCAAGCCCGTTATTCTACCAGCTATGCCACCAAGCCAGCTGATTAAGCTAAGACTCTCTCTGCATAACTAACTTCTATCTGAGTTTGACAGCTCTTTTATAGGGCTCTGACGTCACCAGTGTCCCATAATCCATTGCTCAGGTACAGTGAATAAATTACTGACATCAGTAATTTATTCACTGTACCTGAGCAGTGGATTATGGGGCGCTGGTGACGTCAGAGCCCTATAAAAGAGCTGTCAAACTCAGATAGAAGTTAGTTAGGCAGAGAGAGTCATAGGTTAATCAGCTGGCTTGGTGGCATAGCTGGTAGCATAATGGATTTGCAAGTTAGAGGCTAAGGGTTTGATTCTCCCCTGGCCAGTGGTGATTAATAGTCTCTTACATTTAAGCCTTTAAAATGAGGACATGTTCACTAGAAAATTTCAACTTTTCAAGATGTTCTGGTGTGAACTGAACAGGGGAGTGTTCGGCTCATCACTAGTGAGGAGGAACCACAGTGACCAGAGGGGGGAAATATACAAATCATCCTAAAGTGTCAGATAGCAGAGCCACCCATCACTCTTCAAGAGGGGAATGATTTCACTCACCACCTTCCAGGAAGATAAATATTAAACATGTTCTTTTATAAGCTCATTATAATGTCTTTTTCAGGGTCACTTTAATGACATTGTATGTAGATGTATCCAGCTGTATCCAGATGTAGTCATTAGTTGAAGTTGATGAGAAAATGTCCTCAGTAAGTTCACATTATAAGTGATAAGTTGGGTTCATTTTAATAGAGATTTTCTTTATAGGACCTTATAAAAAAAAATCTTTCTCCTTGTATATATTTCTCTGTAAACTTCTGCCACAAGGGAGTATTCGGCTTCCCCATACAATGCTGCAGAGACAACATTACTACCCCACACCTTGCCAGACCCTGATATGAAAACTTCCAAAACTAAAAACAGATTCCAAAGGCTCATTGATCAATCAGAGGTTTTTCTCTGAAGAAGACATTAACCACTTAAGCCCCGGAAGATTTTACCCCCTTCCTGACCAGGCCCTATTTTGCGATTCAGCACTGCGTGACTTTAACGGACAATTGCACGGTCATGCGACGCTGTACCCAAATGAAATTGACGTCCTTTTTTTCTTTTTTTTCCCACAAACAGAGCTTTCTTTTGATCATGCGCTATAAACAAAAAAAGAGCGACAATTTTGCAAAAATAACAATATTTTTCACATTTTTTTATATGAAATTCCCCCAAAAAAATGTAAAAATCTAAATTTTTTGACATTTTAGGCTTATTTGTTTTCTGCTACATATGTTTGGTAAAAAAAATCGCAATAAGCGTATTTTGATTGGTTTGCGCAAAAGTTATTGTGTTTACTAACTAAGGGAAAGATTTTTGTCATTTTTATTGTTTTTTTTTTTTTAACGAGTAATAACGGCGATCTGCAATTTTTTTTGCAGGACTGCGACATTGCGGTGTACAGATCGGAACCCTGACTGACATTTTTGACACTTTTGGGGGTACCAGTGACATTATTACAGTAATCAGTGCTATACATATGCACTGTTACTGTAAACATTACACTAGCAGGGAAGGGGTTAACTTTATTGGAGAAGGAAGGGTTAAATGTGTCCCTAGGGGCGTGCTTAAACTGTAAAGGGATGTGGCTGTTTGTGTAACCACAGAGATATACGATCCTACATAGCAGGACCATATGATCTCTGCACTTACACAGGGGAGAATGACAGGCGGCTTTGTTTACATTAGCCGCCTGCCTTCCTCCCTCTGTAACGGACGATCGCGAGTGACCGGCGGACATCGGATCCACTGGTCACACGCACAGGGATGTTAGGGAGCGAGCAGGGGCGGGAGCACACCTCCGGCGGCGCACGCTCGCCCCCTAGAGCCTCACAGGCTAGCGACGTAGCCCTACGTCACTTTGCCTGTGAGGGGCTGACTGCCCCCGTAAATAGTCGTGCGGCAGTCGGCAAGTGGTTAAACATTAGAATTATGTTAGCTTAATGTTTTTTTCAAATGAATGTTCTTACTAATAAGGGCCCCATAAATCTGCCATTTCCAAGATCTTCTAGTCAGAAGTGTCAAAGAAAAAGCTAAAAAGAAGTACCAACCCCCCCCCCACCCCCGCCCCTTCCTATAAATATTCAAATCATACACACTAAGAACAACACTGGATACAAATAAAAAATATATAATTAAACACAAAAATATGATCTATTATTAATCAATACTTCTCAAATAAACATAATCATTCTTACTTAAAACATATTAAATGTGCAAATAATAAAGTGCCAAACAGTGTAAGATGAATACATAAATCTCCAATGATTTAACATACAAAAACTCCTCCCACAATAAAAGTGCCAAAGAATGTGCAAAATGATGAAATTCCCTTAAATCATGTGCAACATGTGAAGATCAATTTCCCCACAATGCTAAGTGCAATAAATCCCTCCTCAGTGAGAATCTTCCTCCTTTGCTTTCTTCCAATGATCTCTTCATGAACCCCCCAATCCGTCATCCACTCATCTTATAAGTCTGACCTCTTCGATTAATAATTTGGTCATAGAGCACTTGTTGTATATAAATAATCAGCCGGGTAACTCGGATCCACATAGATAAATTCAGCCAGTCACACATGAAACAAAAGAACACTTTTCTATAGAAAAAATCCTCCTGTTACTGTAAAAAAAAAAATCAGTTCAGCATAAAAGAGAGGTCCTATCAACACAAAATAATCATCAATATACCCAAAAAAGAAATGCAAACACCTAACCCCCCCCCCCTCCCCTTCCTGAAACAAGATCCAGGAGAAAGGGAAGCAATGCAATAAAACAAATATGGATACATTGCCTGGCAGAGGTGATGAGTACGAAGAATATCACGTAGGTGAGAGTAGAGAGAGGGGTGTCTCTTATGGGTTACAAAGACCATTTCTGAAGGCCAGAGAGAACCAGATTTCCATGGATGAACTGAACAGTGGACCCTCTGTGCTATCTGCACATTGGAGAGGGTGGGAGCTGCAAAAAAGGACAGAGGAACAAAGTCTAAGTACACACCCCAGATCTTCACCAGAGACCCTGAAAAAAGCAGAAACTTCCCCTTTGACATTAGTGAGAGCCAAACACTGGTCCAGACCCAGCCATTGTCCCTCCCGCCATCACTGCTTTGTTGTGGTTTTTATTATTTATTTATTTTTTTTTACATTTTTATAATTTTCAATTTTTTTTTCTTACATTATTTTTATTTTTTCCTTGTCAGGCTGTTCTTTCCTTGATAATGAAAACCATGGCAGAGAAGGCAAGACTATAACTTAGGCCCCTTTCACACTTGTGTGACTTGTTCTGTGACTTCGGACTGCAAAAGTCGTAATCCATGATTTCCAATGAGTACCGTTCATAACTGTGCCACTTCAAGTCACTGCCACTTTAAAGTAGTCTCTGCACTACTTTGGTCTGCCTTTGATGTGTTTTGAGGTCCATGGACCTCAAGATTTCACAGGCATTGGTTCAAGTCCAGTCAAAATCGTGGCAAAAAATTGCAGCAAAATCACGCGACTTTTAGGTTGCACAAGTGTGAAAGGGGCCTAAAATACATTCAAATGACTCTATCTTTGGAATGCGGCTCTCTGCACACATAAGGACAGAGGATGGAGATTTCTTCTTTTCCACGCCGATTGCCCAGTTTGGGAATGGATGCCAATATAAGAGTGGATGCCTGCTTGTTCCCTTGTTCTATTGCTGTCCTGATCTGCCTTTGAGAGACATTAGACGTCACTAGGCCTACCCCCACTGTGGTAGCCCCTTTGGGGTGCCCACTTCCCTCTGTGGGGGACGTCCAACCACTGTCACAGACTTGGGAGACTTTTGGGAGAGGACTGCAGGCTAGACTCCTGGCCACTGTCTTTGCAGAGCAATCCTTATTGGTAATCTCATCAACTCAAGCCACCTGTCTTTCACACTATTATCTACTGTGGGGATGTGTTTACGCTTTAATAATGTCTATTGTTCTTTGGGAGCTCGATGCCGGTGGGTCTAACCTAGAATGAGATCCCTGATTGTTTAGGTTGTTAATTGTGTCATCTATTGTTTGCCTGCTAGCATTCTGTGCATTCCGTCTAGGCTGATTTAAGTGCTCAGTTAATTGGCATGTTAATTATATCCTGGTCAGCCCCACCTCCTTATCTATTCATTGTGTGATGTTTTGGGTAAATATTTGACTGGTCACTGAAATACTTCTCAAGTGTATAAAAGTCTGTAAGTTGGTTCAATAAACAGTTCATTCTGATTGACTTCAAAACTTGTACTGTCGAGTTCTTGGGGTAACTCTGGGGTTACAAGCGGACCTGAACAAAATAATGGGGTGGGCAACTACATGGTAGATGAGGTTTAATGTTGAAAAATGTAAAGTAATGCACTTGGGGGCCAGAAACCAGAAAGCAAGCTACTCACTAGGGGGGGAACTTCTGGGTGAGTCTAGGATGGAAAAGGACTTGGGGGTACTGGTAGACAACAGGCTTGGCAGTGGCATGCAATGCCAAGCCGCTGCAAGCAAAGCCAACAGAATACTGGGATGTATAAAAAAGGGGATTCACTCCAGAAATAAAGAGATTATTCTCCTACTATACAAGACTCTGGTCCGGCCACATCTGGAGTATGCTGTCCAGTTCTGGGCACCGGTCCTCAGGAAGGATGTGCTGGAACTGGAAAGAGTCCAGAGAAGGGCAACAGAAATAATTAGGGGAATGGAGGATATCGGCTATGAGGATAGGCTACAAGCACTGAACCTATTCTCTCTGGAGAAGAGACGATTGAGGGGGGATACGATATCAATGTACAAATACTGTACTGGCGACCCTAGCATAAAAAACAAACTATTCAGAGAAAGGGAATACAATAAGACACGTGGCCACTCACTAAAACTAGAGGAAAGGCGGTTTAACCTTAAAATATGTAGGGGGTTCTTCACTGTCAGAGCAGTAAGGATGTGAAATTCTCAAGCAGTGGTATCAGCAGGGAGCATCGATAGTTTCAAAAAACTATTAGAAGGGCACCTTAAAGACCACAACATAGAGAGGTATACAATGTACAACATACAGGGGGTATACAATGCACAACATACAGGGGGTATACAATGTACAACATACAGGGGTATACAATGTACAACATACAGGGGTATACAATGTACAACATACAGGGGGTATACAATGTACAACATACAGGGGTATACAATGTACAACATACAGGGGTATACAATGTACAACATACAGGGGGTATACAATGTACAACATACAGGGGGTATACAATGTACAACATACAGGGGTATACAATGTACAACATACAGGGGTATACAATGTACAACATACAGGGGTATACAATGTACAACATACAGGGGGTATACAATGTACAACATACAGGGGTATACAATGTACAACATACAGGGGTATACAATGTACAACATACAGGGGTATACAATGTACAACATACAGGGGGTATACAATGTACAACATACAGGGGTATACAATGTACGGTTAACAGCAAACACACACATCATAGGTTGAACTGGATGGACTGATGTCTTTTTTCAACCTCACTAACTATGTATGGAGTCCAGTTTGGTAAAGTTGCCTCTTTTTGAAATGTTCTTGTCCCGCCCTCTTGTCTGCTTTTCCTGTACCTCACAGTGAAGGTAATCATCCTGTGATCGCTGTTTTCTAAATGATGGCTTTCTCCCACATCCACTATCAGCTCTGAATTATTACTAATTAGTAGGTCAGGCAGAGCCGTGTTTCCAGTCCGGGGGGGACCACCAACTGACACATAAAAGTGTCCCACAATAAGTATCCAACCTTAGAGGAGTGGGCCATTGTCAAATACATTGGCTATCAGATTTCTTATGGACCCAATATTGTAACACTGTTTTTTTTTTGTTTTTTTTGTAAACTAGAAAAATAATTATATAAATAAACAATTCAATTCAACAATCAATTAATAATTAATTTGTTTGCTTATTTTGACTTTTTAATAAACAGATAATTAGATCACTCTTTGTTGGCAATATCATCAAATTAAAACATTCCCCTAATAACTAAATAATTAAATGCCTCACTTTTGTATCATAACTAATAAAAGTGATTGGTGATTGGATTGGCCCATAGCTGGAATGTGAAAATGGATCTGGAGTCTAACTGGTTAATAATACTCATATCAGTTCGATCAGAAATCTCGTTTTCTGTAAACTTTTTTCAATATTACAAATCTTCTGTCTGTCTATCTGTATAATCAGATCAGAGAATAGAATTGTATGAGCAGCTGGCAGACTTCGCTCCCCCTCCCGTCATCCTCCCCCTCCCCCATCCTCACCATTCTATCAGTACACAGTAATTGTTGTATCCATACACAGAGGACGGTGTCACCTGGATATATAATTACAGAGGTGTCACCTTCATAGACAGATCACAGCTCCTCCCCCTTCCTCCCTGCCGAGACTCTCCTGGGGCCCCTCCCAGCTAAGTGATGATTATTGATTACAATGAATGGCAATGGGATTGTTTCCATAGCAGAATAGAAAGATTTTATTATAACTTTATCCGTACCTTCCCGGGGGACGCTGACACTGAACACTCCCAGCACAGCGAGGAGCCCATGAGAGACACGGGGAGACAAGAAAATCCCTTCCAATACAGAAAACTTCTAAACAACTTATGTCTGATCAAATCATTCATTATAATAGATAGATAGATAGATAGATAGATAGATAGATAGATAGATAGATAGATAGATAGATAGATAGATAGACAGACAGACAGACAGACAGACAGACAGACAGACAGACAGACAGACAGACAGACAGACAGATAGACAGATAGACAGATAGACAGATAGACAGATAGACAGATAGACAGATAGACAGATAGACAGATAGATAGATAGATAGATAGATAGATAGATAGATAGATAGATAGATAGATAGATAGATAGATAGATAGATAGATAGATTATTTGTAAAAAAAAAAAAAAGTAATATACAATGTATCAATGGTAACAGATAATACAATATATTCTTCATTAAATACCCATCTAAGCCCAACCCCAGCTGGAATTTGCTGAATTTAATGTATACATTTTTTTTAATCTATTTAAATAATTTACTAAATGTTTTAATGCTCCTCTTAAAATATAAAAAATAAATAAAAAAAAAAACCTATCATAAAGTGCATCAACTTTCCATACATAACAGAGCAGACGGATGATTGGATGCAGGGTCAGACAAGCGTGGTCAGCAGATGATGAGATATAGACATACACAGCAGGCAGAGAATGGACGAGATGCAGGCAGAGGTTGACAACAGGATATGAGGCAGATGAGAAGATATAACCAAAGTCTAAAGCTGAGGTCAGGACAGGTGGAAAGCAGGCGTGGTCACTGGTCAGGACAGGTGGAAAGGAGGCGTGGTCACTGGTCAGGACAGGTGGAAAGGAGGCGTGGTCACTGGTCGGGATAAATCGGGTCAAACGCAGGAATCAATATACAGGGAACAGGAACAGGAACACGGGTAAATCTGCTGATCAGACAGCAATGCGCTAGTGCAGCTGCTGCACTTTTGTAGGCCATTTGGCACCAGCAAGCATGCGCATGTGCAAAGGCGTTCGCTTCTGCGTGTGGATATTTGCATGCATGCATGCGCATAACCTATGCCTGGGAAGTCGGGCACATGCACATCTGCCTTTGTCTATGAACATTGGCTGTGCTATGGCCAGCACGTCCCTGACAAGAACCTACCAATTACCAACCATTAACTAGCTGCCATCATTCCATTCGGCTATTAAATGTCCAAAGGGAACAGTCAATGCAATTAAAATACATTTTCCGAAAGAAAGAGACTTCTTAGCACAGGCAGAAACTATTCAACAAATTTACAAATAAGGGACACAAAACAAATGAAAATTAAAATTTGTAATAATTCAAAAAAATAAATAAACATAATCAGGAAAATTTGGATGAATTTTTTGTTGGAACAGTTTTCAAATTGAAGTGAAATTATTTAAGGTTGTACAATATTACAAATTACAAATATATTACAAATATTAAAAATATTAAAAATTTTACAAATATTACAGTAGTAACAAATTTGTGAAATAGAAACAAAAGTTTAGACGAAATTCAGCTTATAATAGTGTTTGAATTGTTTGCTAATCAAATTCAGATTTCCAAAGAGACTAAAACAGAATAGAAAATAAAAGAAGAGATTTGAATTAATAAAAAAGAAAAAAAAAATAGAATAGGATAAAAAAGAAGGAATATAACCCTCTTCTAAAATTCAAGTTTCAAATAGAATTTGAAACTTAGGCTAGAAAAGAATAGGGTGTGGTCTAGGAATGGTGGTGTGAAGACGCTCCTATAGAGCTCCCGGCTGGCGGCTCCCCTCCAGCCATACAACACTATTGTACCTCACATTGCCAGTGCCCAGCAGATCCCTTGAATGTACAGGAAGCCTGACCCACATCCCACTGCCTCAGCCTGCACCCTGGATCACTCTCTGCAGCCGCAACAGCTGGCAGCCTCCACACCGGCGGCTCCCAAGATGGCACTGGTCCGCCTTTAAGCCTCAGCCACAATGGAGGACTCCACTGTGCCTAAACCCTCGCTGCAGCTGCCAGATAACCACACAATGCCACCCTTCTCACCCCAAAATAACCTCTCTCCCTGCCTTTCCAGCTCACTGGCAGTCTCCATGGTCTTAGACAATAACCGGCTCAGTCCAGAGTACACTGCCTCTTTACCAGCTCCTGCCCCATCCAGTGCTCTGTGTTTCAGCCCAGAGCCCACTGAGGAGCAGAGACTGATACCTCTATGCCAGACCTCAGTGAGTACCCTCTGTAGTCCACCTCATTCTCCTGGTCTCCCTCTTAATGCCACTTCTGAACACAGGCTGTGGGCATTCTTACAGTAGCTGTCCACAAGAGCTTACCTAGAGACACTTGTTCAGAGAATGGAGACAGCTCTGAAGGATGAAGTACAAAACCCCAAACAGGAGGTGTCTGAGCTGGATACTCGTGTTACTGTAGTGGAGCAAGAACAGAGTGCAGTGTCTCAATCTGTGAAAACCTTTCATTCTTCTAATTCAGAACTCACTGACCAAATCATCCAACTGCAATTACTTCTTGATGATTTGGAGAATTGCAGCCTCCATCAGAATATACGGTTATGAGGGGTTCCAGAATCTGTCCCACAATCAGAACTGCGTTCAATAGTGGCCAACATCTTTAACCACTACCTAAACCACCAGCCGGACTCTGAGGTCATCATCGACTCAGACATGAAAGGAGGATCTGCAAGGTGACAGCATCAGGCTGAGAGGCACTGAATTGGACCACAAGAGTCCTTTAGCTATACCAGTAGTTATCCAGACAAGGCTCGGAAGAAGAGGGTAACCTTGAAACGCATTAGCCAATGTGTCTACGAGCATTGCAAATTTACGTACATTCACCTCCATTTTATACCATTTAATAAAACATGTTTAGAGGATAATGTGCTAGTCCTACGCGCCTTTCTTGTTTCCTATACTCTGAGGACATCATTAGCAGAGTTCACAGAACCCTGGGCCCAAGATCTGATTCATCTGACAGACCCAGAGATGTCCTCTGCTACTTAAACTCTTTTATCCTCAAGGAGGACATACTACGGCAGGCTTGGAGGGTGGGAGTCTTGGAGTTTGATGGTGCAGCTGTCCACCTTCTACCAGATATTTTAAGGAAGACTCTTCTCATCACTCAAACCACTCCTGGATGGCCTAGGCGAGAAAGGTTTTATTTACAAGTGGGGTCACCTATTCCATCTCATAGTCAGCAAAGACCCAGATAGGTTCTCTTTAAGTCATCCTTCGGAGCTGCCAGACCTATTTGTCTTTCCTGAGATGGACCAGATTCCGGTACCTAATTGTCTTACAGTGATCATCTCCAGGGATCTCCGGCGCCAGGTCCCCCTGGCACCAGGCTCCCCCCGGCGCCAGGCTCCCCCAGCAGACCACAAAGGGCTTGTTATAATCGCTGTGGTTGTGGGGGTCTTTCACAAGCTCGAGCAAAGGGAAACCACCAATCCCAACTCCTGAGCGAAGAGGCCGGTTAACCCTACAAACGCAGACTGTCAAAAAAAAAAAAAGCAGCTCTACATTTTTGCTTTATATGTTGAACTTACTTGGCCTACTTACCGTTCTCATTATTTCTCATTATTTCTAGGGGTTATACCTGGACTACTGTGGGTATGTGAACTCAGGGACCCCCTGACCCAAACTTTAGATTGCCCTGGTTCACTGCAAAGCGAAGGCCTCTTTTATGCTATAAAGAATTAATGCAGCTGTTATTTTGCCTTTTACATTGTTTGTTACATTGCATTTTATGTCTGTTGATTTTACTTTTCATTGACTAATGCCGTCACATTTGTGCACCC
The DNA here is from genome assembly GCF_965119305.1 of Pelophylax lessonae. Lineage (NCBI taxonomy): Eukaryota > Metazoa > Chordata > Amphibia > Anura > Ranidae > Pelophylax > Pelophylax lessonae. Next base: position 5,607,143 of record NC_138768.1, read on the forward strand.
TGAGTGTTCTGTGTTGGACAGTGAATTTTACGGCCACGCTCAGGAGACGTGGCTCTGCCTCGGGACAAGTCCGGCTGTTGTAAACCCCCATCATTTGGGGGCTATTCTGTTGACCTGTCCCAAGCTCAGAGCACTAGACCAGTGCTGATTTCACCTTTTTCCCTTGCAAGGTTTTTAGTTAATTGCTGATGTATTTAATTTGTGGTTTGTGCTTGTCGGTTTGAATTTATCACCTTACATTCCCAGGTAATGCTGGTGCTTCAACACCTAATTATGTTGGCTGCAGAGGCCCCAATGCGTTTATCCATGCCTTACTATTACCCACACTAGGCATACTCTGCTATTTTCTTCCTTTTTTTTTTTTTATTTGATATATTTTTTTTGTTCTCTTCCCCTTCACTAACCCCCCCCCCCCAACCCCCACACCCCAGGAGCAGGCGGAAGTAGACGCAGAATCTTCGGCAGTATGTCTGTTAACATCCTCTCTTGGAACATTAAGGGGGTTGAATTCCCCGGAGAAGTGCAATAGTTGTCAAGCCGAGCTTTGGAAACACAGGGTACACATTGTGTTTCTCCAAGAGACTCATTTTAGGGCATGACTCATAGTCTGTCCTCATCCCCTTAAATTAAAGGGACGAGTATCCTCATAGCTAAAACCCTTCCATGGCAATTCCTTGATGAGTACCATAAGGGCAGATTCCTGCATCTGAAGGGAACATTTATTCTCAGACCTTCACTCTTGTGAACATTTATCTTTTAAATTCTGATCCACTTCTAACCCTTAAAGCCTTTTTGTCCACCCTTGATGCTTTCCTCAAATGAACGCCTGTCTTAAGAGGGGATTTCAATTTACCTTTGGATCATCACAGGGATTCTCCATCAAACTTATCTTCTCTACCCCGGGGAACCCAACTTCTCCTCAAAGACCTCAAAGACCTTTTGCACACCCATCAATTGCTCGATATCAGGAGAATATTTCATCTGAAGGAGAGGGATTATACCTTCTATTCTAATGACCACAGTTCTTACTCCAGAATCAACTTTTTTTTTTCTAAAACATTCAGCGATCCCCCTGGTCACCAAGACAAATATCAGTCACATCACGCTCTTTGACTCCGCTCCATTTACTCTGGAACTTGTTCTCTCACAAGCGTCCCACAAGACTTCTACATGACATCACAAAGAGGTGCTTTTGAAGGATCCCAGAGGATGCGGAGGATATTCTTAAGGAAATTACGTTCTACTTCTCTACTAACCTAGGCTCTTTGGAAAATCCCACTTCTGTGTGGTCCTCACATAAATGCTATATCAGGGGAATCATACTTAAACATGGTCATGCGGCCAAAAAACTTTGCAAGAACACCCTGTCTGACCTCCTGGCTCAACTCTATTTCTCAGAAACGTCAACACAAGTCCCAACCAGACAGTACAATTGAAGCGGAACTGGTTAAACTCCAGGAGGCCATAAGGGATCATTCTCTATACAAAGCAAAGCATGTACTGTTGGAGGCCTCTCGTTCTTTTTATGAATATGGAGATAAGTGTGGCCGCCTATTGGCCAATGCCTTTTCAAACAAAGCGCTCTCAGACGTACATTCCCGCTTTACTTTTGTCATCGGGTTCCAAAGTTCATTCTTCCCTAGAATTTGTGGAGAATTTCCACAACTTTTACTCAAAATTGTATAATTTAGACCAAACTCCCACTTTTGGTTCACTGCTCCAAAACTCTTCAGACATCTGTGATTATCTTAGGGAATCAAATCTCCCTACACTGACTGCGGAAGAGAGAGAATGATCCCTTTGTATAGAGAATGATCCCTTATGGCCTCCTGGAGTTTAACCAGTTCCGCTTCAATTGTACTGTCTGGTTGGGACTTGTGTTGACGTTTCTGAGAAATAGAGTTGAGCCAGGAGGTCAGACAGGGTGTTCTTGCAAAGTTTTTTGGCCGCATGACCATGTTTAAGTATGATTCCCCTGATATAGCATTTATGTGAGGACCACACAGAAGTGGGATTTTCCAAAGAGCCTAGGTTAGTAGAGAAGTAGAACGTAATTTCCTTAAGAATATCCTCCGCATCCTCTGGGATCCTTCAAAAGCACCTCTTTGAGATGTCATGTAGATGTCTTGTGGGACGCTTGTGAGAGAACAAGTTCCAGAGTAAATGGAGCGGAGTCAAAGAGCGTGATGTGACTGATATTTGTCTTGGTGACCAGGGGGATCGCTGAATGTTTTAGAAAAAAAAAAGATCTTTCTAGGCCTATTACAGTAGAAGAATTTGCATCAGTCATAGCTGACACTCAGTCTGGTAAGGAGTTGAAACAGTATGGTAACTTGTCAAAGTTCAAGGTCAGCTTACAAAAATTAGAGGCATTGAATATCTCCTAATCAGACTCTACCGTGGCAAGCCTACACCCTTTTTTCCCATTCAAATTTGCTGCCCGCTTGATTCCACACCTGGTGACAAACATTGCGGCAAACCTAAATTACATTCTTCCTCTCAACTACCAGCCTCTTTTGTTGATGCTAACCGCTGACCTTAAAAAGTGGGACTCTATGTCCCTTTCCTGGTTTGGGCGCTGTAACATACTTAAGATGAACATGATGCCCAGATTCCTGTACTTATTGCAGGCACTGCCTATCAAAATACCCCCGGAGCTCTTTTCATGTAGTACGCAGTATTTATCAAATTCATTTGGCGAGGTAAACATCCACGCCTTAGCAGTGCATTACTGTTCCGACCGAAGCATAAGGGCGGTCTGGGTTTCCTGGACCCAGCCCTGTATTATACTGTGGCACATATGACCAGGGTTGTGAACTGGTGCTGACACAGCAACATGAAACTCTGGGTTTTGCTGGAACAGGAGGTTGTTCATGGCACTAATGTAATGGAACCGACCCACAGTGTGCTTATGTGCTTCTGTCAGTATACAGCTTCCTCCAGTCTTGAACATAGATATCAGATATAGCTGCAATATACAAAACTAGCCGACAATAGCTTGTATAAGATCTGGAACTCTTTACTGAACAAACTCACACAGATTATACACCACACAGGAGGACATTCCCCCTTATCATATTACCCTAACAATACAAACTGTAACCAGAAACATAATTACCATGCCCTAATTAACTAGTCACCTAACCTAACCTGGATAACTAGACTAATCGGCCCCTATAACAGTGAATGCAAAGGATGTATTATTACAAGTATAAACACATCCCACAAGGGTTTGCTAGCAGAGACAATAGGTGTTCCCATTAACAATTAACCATGGCATCCACATCTAAGCAATGCTTTCATTAAGCAGGATTTGCAGACAGCATGGCAACGGTCTACAGAAGACTATATGGCAAAGCTCATTCAATGTCCCATTTGAAGTAATCCAAACCATATTCTCAGTGTCAGTGTCCGTCTGTATAAACTTGTTCAGCTCTTCTGTGTCATGCCACTGCACTTTAGAAAGGAGCGCGCACGCCCTGTGAGGCTACTGCGCACGCTCTGAAACGCATTGTGCGATTGGCTGCTGGTTCTGTCACGCTGGGCTCCCCTATCTGTCTGCGCTGGATGTACTGAGGAGCAGGGCGCCCTTCTGAAGCCGCCAGCCATCCTACCTAACAGTCTCTCAGCTCACCAGGTGTCTCCATGAGGAACAGAACACCTCCCTGAAGCTGCTGGCCATCCTACTATCTGGTCTCTTGGCCCTCCAGACATCTCCCTCCTTCACCATCCCCTGCACCACCTCTTGGAGCCACAAACATCCGGCTGTTGACCCCTGTGTTCCTGCAGACCACCTAACAGATGAGCTATTTTATACTGTTTTAAATGTGAGCAGTTTTCTTGTATCTGCCTTACCCTTTTAATTAAACTGATAACACTTAGAGGCGCTCTGCTTTTTGTTTTTATTTCCACTTTCAGAGCTGACTTCTCTCTGCAGCTGAGCTGGCCCTGAGTGTCATCTATTACAGCCATCAACTACACCAGACTAATGACTATACATGAACTGCATACCCCTTGATGCTATATAGGTATGTGTGATGCGCCAACTCCTATCCTGCTTCTCCATCATTTTCTCAGTCACCCTGTGCCCCTTATAGAAACAGGGTGACTTACACATAAGAGGGACCTTGAGAGCTGAGACAGGGATTTGCCAACCTCTCCAAGGTAAACTGTGTTCCACGGGCCCCCTTAACCAAAGTAACTCCTGTCACAGTACCCATTTGAATACTCGTCTGCTGATTGGCCCTACTTTAGCGGAACTGGACAGGTTTTTTTGACCATCTTCACTGAGCAGTTATCTATCCCCAATGACACCAATTGTTGGTCACCCAGGGTTCATACCCGATCTCACTGATCCAACTTTTCTTTCGCAAAGCCCACAGAGACTTCTGAGGGCCTCTCTGTTCTTACGATCTTCGTGTTGTATATCTAGAGAGACTTTGCTCCTCTTCAAATGGATCACTGGAGGATATTTAATTATCACACTTTCTTGCCTAAACTGGCCCTTTTCGACCATAAGCCCCACTCTTTTGAGGAACTTTGCCTGGGGGATGGCCCAATCCAGAGGTCCTCATCAACCTCAGGATTGGGCCCTCCCCAATAAGTGCAGCGCAAAAAAGGTAATGTTTAAAAACTAAGAAATGCATGCAACATGGCAAATACGTGAATAACAACACACATGTGAAATGCAACTAGATTTCGCAATCAAGTGTACCGTATACCAAATTAAAAAATGTATAAAAAATGTCCACTTATATCTAAGTAGGACTTGTGTGCAAAAAATACCTATAATAAAGTGTGACAAATATGACAAAAGTCCGATATTGATGTAAGAAACCACCGTGGACTGCTGTGACATTTCTTTGACTCTCACGGTGCTCCTGGTGACCCACCACCACCCACTGCTCACCTCACAATTCTGATCCCACCACAGAGTCAGACATGCCTTTGACAGATCCCCCTAATGGGGAATGTAGCAAGGTCTCCTCGCATCCTTATCTTCCCATATAAGGGTAAACCTACCACCTTTCCACTTCATTCATCAGCTCTCAGCATAAAGCATCATGAAACAAAAACACAAACCATAGTGCTCTCTGCCCCCAGAAACACCAATTGATGGTGTTTTTGCCATGCTTGATCTGCTTGTGGCAGAAATTGCAAACTGTAACAGTGCAATTGGCTGCACAGGTGCTAAAAAAAAAACTGAGCTATGGGAAATGGGATGAGAGATAACAGCTCTACAATCTGATGGCAAAGGGGGCTACTATTCTCTATTGTTCCATGATGGCTGCCTCTGGAGGACATCCTGCCTTTTTGGGGCTGTTTCTCCCTTTCACTTTCCTCCTCTGCTCTATCTGGTACTCAAGTCACATCTGTGACTTCATCATCATCATCCCCTCCATTTTCATCATCATTGGAGCCAACCTGGCAATATGCTGTGGCTGGGGGAACATGACTGCCAATTTGTTGTTTATCTGTGTTCTTCCCTCTCTGTAAGCTCATGTTACTTCCTTCCTCAACCTCAGAACCAACATCAGAATCAAGTAATGGCTCTGCATCATCAAGAAGCAAGTGGCTGACGCTGTGTTCAAATAATTCAGCTGACTTCTACTCTGATGCTGGGGCTATTGCAGGAGTAGCTGTGGACAAGGAGGCAAAACAAACCCCTCTGGCAGCTGCGGTGGACTACACACTAGTGTCTGCTTGGGTGATAGAGGAGGAGGATGAGGAGGATGAGGAGGATGAGGAGGATGAGGATGGTTTAGTGGCTTGATAGCACGGGCAACATCACTAAACAGATAAAGGTGCTCTGCCTGATGAAGGACCACATCCACATTTTCCTGTGGAGACAGATGATGCTGGCCCCCTCATAGAATAGTATAGTCTGCCTGTCCTTGTTGGCCTCCCAGACATGATGGGGGGGCTTATTTCCCACATTAAATAGAAACTAGGAAATGTGTGATTGGATGCACTTTATTGAATAAAAAGTGGAGTTTGGTACATTTTAAATGGAGGACTGATGCTGACAGAAATGTAAAAACTATAAAAAAAAAAGGAAATAAATAAAAAAGGGGGAACACCAGTGTCACAGTCAGAAAACTGCGGCTGAAAATTTAAAAAAAGGGGGCAGGCAGTGGACTGAAAAAAAAAAAAAAAAAAAACACGCAGCAAAAAAAAAAATGGTATACAGCACTGTAAACAGCACTTAATGTTATGTAATTTGGTGTTAAACACTGCACTACACTGACACTACACTGACACTACACTGACACTACACTATACTGACACACTATATTTACACTATACTCACACTATACTGACACACTACACTGACACTACAACTATACTCACACACTATATTTACACTACACTATCACTATACTGACACACTACACTGACACTACACTATACTCACACTACACTGACACTACACTATACTCACACTGCACTGACACTACACTATACTGACACACTATATTTACACTACACTATCATTATACTGATACATTACACTGACACTACACTGTACTCTCACTATACTGACACCCTATATTCACACTATAGTAACATTATATTGAAACACTACACTAGTACTACACTATACTCACACTATACTCACACTACACTAGCACTACACTATACTCACACTGTACTGACACACTACACTATACTCACAATATACTCACACTATACTGACACACTATATTCACACTATAGTAACACTATACTGACACACTATACTCACACTACACAAACACTACACTATGCTCACAATATACTCACACTATACTGACACACTACACTAGCACTACACTAGCACTACACTATACTCACACTATACTAACACACTATATTCACACTTTACTAACACTATACTGACACACTACACAAACACTACACTATACTCACAATATACTAACACTATACTGACACACTACACTAGCACTACACTATACTCACACTGCACTAACACACTACATTAATGCTACACTATACTGACACACTACGCTATACAAACACACTATATTCACACTATACTAACACTATACTGACACACTACACTAGCTCTACACTGTACTCACACTGCACTGACACACTACAATAACTCTACACTATATTTACAATATACTCACACTATACTGACACACTACACTATACTCACACTATACTGACACACTATATTCACACTATACTGACACACTACACTATACTCACACTGCATTGTCACACTACACTAACATTACACTAGACTCACAATATACTCACACTATACTGAAACACTACACTATCCTCACAGTATACTAACACACTATATTCACACTATACTCACACTACACTAGCACTACACTATACGCACACTATACTGACACACTACACTATACTCACACTATACTGACACACTACACTATACTCACACTATACTGACACACTACACTATACTCACACTATACTGACACACTACATTGACACTACACTATACTCACACTATACTCACACTACACTAACACTATACTAACACTCCACTCTGAGTCACAATAACACACGTAGCAAACGGAGCCCTGCTCTATCTATCTCAACTCCAACAACACACTGCAAAAGCTTCCTGTGGGAAGGAACCTTTTATAGTGTGGAATGGGACTATGAACACTGAGCCATGATTGGGCAAAGTGATCATAATTTTATCCAATAATGGATCTGACAGTGTCCTAATTGGGCAAAGCCTTGCACCTGACCAGCAGTCAAGTGGTTTGCTTCATCTAATTATGTCCCTAGAATGCACCGTGCAGTGCATTGTGGGTCACTCTGTGGGTGAACATCTCACAGAGCTCCCCGCATATTCGTGTTTTCACTGAGCAGCCAAACAGGTGATGTTCAGGTCAAACTTTTGCTCGGCCCGAACTGCTCGCCCAACACTAAGAAGGCGCTGGGACTCTGCCCACAATCTGTTAGAAAAACATCTATGCAGGGCCACTCATGGCCACACATTGAAGAGTAGAGCTGCAGAAAAATGATTTCCCTAAAGGAAAACTAAAGTGAAGTGCTCTAAAGTTTGAGAATAAACCGACTGAATGAAATTAGTCACACTGACATAATAAAATATAGATTTTCATTTTTAGATTGCTCTTAGGATGATTTTATCATTCCTTTGTTCTGTAGCTGGGTCTGTAGATGTAGATCAGTCTCAGAACATGTATATAAAGAGCTGGTGATGAGCAGAGCTTCCGGTGACCACACACCGTGTGAGAAGATCGGATGTGTGCCATGATCTGGTCTCCTCTACACTCTGCCTTATACCTGCTGACAATTCTTCTTATCATTCAATATGGAACTCTAATAATCCGGAGCTCAGAATCTCATTGCAGACTTGAAGCTGTAAAGTTTAAGTTTGAGTATGAATATTACCAAGAAGGAGACATGATTATTGGAGGACTCATCTCTGCTCAAATTGTCATCAGACCGGCCATCCAGGAGCTCCATAATCACTTCTATTCTTTATATGACTGGTAGGTCTTCATCATTTGTCTGTGTAATGCTGGCAGCAAATGTTAGAATGTGATTTTATTATCTCTATAGAATCTCCTTTCCATTTACTGACAGCTATGCAGTGTGAGAGCCGATGGAACCCTCAGTGGATTTCCAGTCCGGTAGACGGTCACTCTGCATAGTGATAGATAACATCCGTCCTGACCGGTCCCCCTCTATGCAGAGCTGCAGGAAGGACACAATATTCAGTATATCAGAAGGAATGATCCTTTTCATTACTGATCACCCCCCGTCTAATGCAGCCATCAGGGCTTTCTTGCTCAGAAAATAGGTGCAGGAAATCAATCACGACCCCAAAACCAACCTCCCCCCAGCTTCTGCAGCATATTCTGTGCTGCATGTATCTGTGCTGCGTGTATCTGTGCTGTGTGTATCTGTGCTGCATGCATCTGTGCTGCATGTATCTGTGCTGCATAGATCTGTGCTGCATGTATCTGTGTTGAATGTACCTATGCTGCATGTATCTGTGTTGAATGTACCCGTGCTGCATGCATCTGTGCTGCATGTATCTGTGCTGCGTGTATCTGTGCTGCATGCATCTGTGCTTCGTGTATCTGTGCTGCGTGTATCTGTGCTGCGTGTATCTGTGCTGCGTGCATCTGTGCTGCATGTATCTGTGCTGCGTGTATCTGTGCTGCGTGTATCTGTGCTGCGTGTATCTGTGCTGTCTGTATCTGTGCTGCGTGTATCTGTGCTGCGTGTATCTGTGCTGCGTGTATCTGTGCTGCGTGCATCTGTGCTGCGTGCATCTGTGCTGCATGTATCTGTGCTGCGTGTATCTGTGCTGCGTGTATCTGTGCTGTCTGTATCTGTACTGCGTGTATCTGTGCTGCATGTATCTGTGCTGCGTGTATCTGTGCTGCGTGTATCTGTGCTGCGTGCATCTGTGCTGCGTGTATCTGTGCTGCGTGCATCTGTGCTGCATGTATCTGTGCTGTCTGTATCTGTACTGCGTGTATCTGTGCTGCATGTATCTGTGCTGCGTGTATCTGTGCTGCGTGTATCTGTGCTGCGTGCATCTGTGCTGCGTGTATCTGTGCTGCGTGTATCTGTGCTGCATGTATCTGTGCTGCGTGCATCTGTGCTGCGTGTATCTGTGCTGCGTGCATCTGTGCTGCATGTATCTGTGCTGCGTGTATCTGTGCTGCATGTATCTGTGCTGCGTGTATCTGTGCTGTCTGTATCTGTGCTGCGTGTATCTGTGCTGCGTGTATCTGTGCTGCGTGTATCTGTGCTGTCTGTATCTGTGCTGCCTGTATCTGTGCTGCGTGTATCTGTGCTGCCTGTGTCTGTGCTGTGTGTATCTGTGCTGCGTGTATCTGTGCTGCGTGCATCTGTGCTGCGTGCATCTGTGCTGCCTGTATCTGTGCTGCATGTATCTGTGCTGCGTGTATCTGAGGACAGTTGACCATGCATACGACAGCGGGACAATTCTCTGGCCTGGCAAAGAGGGATAGAGATGGAGGCACAGCTGGAGCGCTGCTACAAGAAAGAAGAGTGGATGCATGTCTGGCGAGGGACATGGTCTGCTTTGCAGCAACTTCTGTGTCGGCTGAGGTGAGAGAGCGTGGCTAAAAGTTTCTGCCTAGCAGGAGGAGCCACCACCAAACAAGGAGAATGGGTGGAGACGTTGGTCATGCCAAGCCAATAAGGAGTGAATAGGGAAGCCTATAAATGACTTCCTCCTTCGGGTGTGGCTGAGAGGGAGACACGTGTGAGAAGAAGCGATATGGATTTTTTTAAAGAGCGAGAGTGCGCAGCCACGACTATTCCACCCATCGGCTGAGAACCTGCTGGGCAGACACGGGAGCAGACTAAGGAGCCGGAGGCGACTGTCCTGTGAGATACAGGAGTGTGGATGGTGCCCTAAGGAGGACTGGCGCACTTAGGCCTGGTATGTCCCCAGTGTGTGAGTGTGACCATGCAGATGCGGCTATCTGCTGCTGCGGGTGGAGAAGAGTGAGGGTCAGCCCAGACAGCTGTGTGTTTCATGAGAGACAGGGACCACTCGAGTCATGACGGCCATGGAATCGGGGCCCCTACGCGGAGGCGGGAGGGAGAGTCTTCAGGATACTGATGCAGCTGGAGGCCATACAACCTGGCAGTGGTTCAGCTCTTGCATCATTGAGAACCTGATTGCCAGACAAAGGGTGCATGCAGGTAGTGGGGACCCGGGAAGTGGCCACCTGATGCACCAAAGGTGCCCGCAGCAGTGAAGATGTCTGCTCCCATCCTGATCAAGGAGAAAAGATGGCCGATGGCAGTCGGGACTCCTTCGGCCAGTGTGAGAAGTGAGGAGGAGGCCGGGGCCATCAATGTGGGGTCTCCAAGTTGTCAAAATAAGTTTGGGTCAATTGAGAAAGGAATTGACAACTGGGGGTCTGAGGATGAGACGGAATGGGACTGGGGATCTGAGGCTGGAATCAGTTCACCAGGTCCTGATATAGTGGAGGCGCCTGACAACGAGATCAAGGAGTCTGTGAGGAGAGGGGAGCTGGCCCAATGTTTTGGGTTCTGTTAGGCCTGTTCAAGTAGGGTCCCAGACCTACCCCCGCCCACGAACTATGCCCGAGTTAAGGATCAGAATGAGGCCTACAGCTCCCTCATCAGGCAGGAAGAGACCCCATTCTCCTTAGCTGGGAGAGGGAATAGGAAGACTCTTCCCAGATTTTTAAGAATGCAGCGGTGGCTGCAGCGCAAGATAGCGATGGAATACGGATAGGCTCCCATGGAGATCATACTTGAGATTGAGTCCAAAAGAAAGACTTGGTGCAATGAAGCTATTTGTTCCTAAGCCATTCCGAGACTCAACGAGAGCTGATCTGTGGGACAAGTTTACAGCAGTCAAGACCCAATGGTTATACGGGCGGTCCATATATGTGGATAGAGTAGAGGTAAACTGCCCAGATGGATCCGGCCAGGCCTGGTCGATCCGAGTTCGGGACAGTCAGGGGAACCTAGTGAGGGTCCTCCACCCAGAATACTATATCTGAAACCAAAAGAAAAAAAAATATTTTCCTTGATGTTGAGACTTATACCTCTGATTACTACTTTTTGCAACATTCAGTGTTCACAGACCCCTTGGGCCATCGGGCCAGGGTCATAAGGAAGAAATCTTGTTTATGGATCCTTTGGGCCATCGGGCCGGGATCCCTGGATTCCAAATATTGCACAAATCAGTGAAACTGTCTTTGGGCCAACAGGCCACAATAGGATTACACGGGTGGCCGTTACAGTAATGGGCGGTGCATCCAGAACGTCTGGAAATGGGGGGTGCTCTGGTACTAGAGACTCCTGAAGAAAATACAACCCTGACTTGGCAGGACTATGGGTCACTCAGGCTCCAGTGACCTATCCTGTTTCAGGATAAGAAGGAGTACTACACTTACTCTTACTTTTTCTACTGACTCTGCACTAGGTAGTTAGTGATAGGGCATGGGCTTACTCATCAGAAGGATGAGGAAATGTTGTGTCAAGATCACAGCAGAGAAGTTAGGGAACTGGATGAGAGGGCCACCTCCGCGGAGAGGGTCCTTTTACTCAATAGGTTCAGATAGACAATGTCTCTGAAAGTGTGCATAATATGCTAACCTTTGCTTTCTCTCTACAGGATGTGTCAAGCCTTAGAGGTAGTCAGCTAGGCTGTATATATGTGTATATTGTGGAATTTCCTTTCCACCAAACAACGTTTGTTTGATGGGGGGATGCACTCTCTCTGCACCCCGAATTGTACATTTGTATAGTAAATGCTTATTTATATTTTTGTATGCAATTTATTTACTGTAAATTTGTTATTTTCCCTTTTCCCCCTTTCCAAGTTTTGATAGGATCTTTTTTGTAGGGGGCGGCTGCCCCAGAGCCAATAGGGACATGGCTCATATTTAGTGGGGGGTGGATGTAGCACCCTCCTAAGTAGGTGCTAGGAAAAGTATAGTTGTGGCCCTGTCTGCTTATCAGGAGGGCCTGATCTGTTAGCTAATCTGTCACATGCCTCCTGGTGTGATCTGTTGAGTCTGGGGAGTCTCCCCACTGTACCCAATGAGGGATCTTGTTGGGCAGTGGAGGAAACCTAGCCAATAGCACACCAGGGTTTATGACTGTCCCAGTGGGCGGGGTCTGCCGCAATGCACCCTGGGATTGGTAAAACATCTGTGGGGAGCATGTGACAGAGTGTCTTTTGGTGGGAGCATCAATCCCAGGAGGAGGTGATGGCTGTCTCTCCTTCTGCAAAGTGTGATGGTGGTCCAGGCAGTCAGCCTAGGGACCGGAGGTTGAGCTGGGCTGCAAGTGATCCAGAGTGTCTGACCAAGAGGAGCTGCTGGGCAGGAAAAACAGTGTTGTGAGTACTCAAGAACTGCCCAGGGGTCTGACCTCTCTGGAGTGGTCCCCTCTCTTAGGCAAAGGGGATCCAGGAGCCAGCTAACCAGGAGTGCACAGTAAAGAGGGTGCCAAGTAGTTAAACCCTGAAGTTGGGGACTAAAAGGGGGGCGCCAAGAAGGGCCCCCGAAGTGTTCAGCAATACAGTTTGCTCTAAAGTCAGCTACCTCAGGAAGGAGTGTCTTGGGGAGCTTGTAGGGACTTTTCCTACAGTCAGAGGTGAAGTTCTTGCATCTGGCCTTGCTGAGGCCAGCATCAGTCAGTGTTAAACAGCGTCAGAGGAGTGCTAAAAGAATGCCGAGTAGTATCATTCAGTGTCCCTGCCTAAGTGTGCATAGTTCAGTTGTTGGAGTATCCCACTTCTCCCTTCTCCCATCCAAGTTCTCAAATAAACCCTAAAAACCAAAGAAACTGGACTGGTTCTTGTCTGAGGTGCTCAAACTTGAAAACATGTCTGAAAGTACTGTTGTTGCTAGCGGTAACCCAGGGGGACTCGCACTCAGCCGCTCCCTTTGGAGTTATATAATATAATATTTTTTTTATACATCCTCTTATCAGTGTAGTACAGCGTCATCATATAACTGGTGTGCCAGTGATCAGGGACACTGACTGGTGACAGTATAATAAAAAAATAATTACATTTTTTTATGATTTTTTTTGTTTTTGTTTTTTTTGTGACCAGAGCAATATAATGTGACTATAATACTACTCTGGGGAAGTGATTTTTACAAATTATGATTGCTTAAAGCAGTAAATTACATTGTTATAAGCAAGAATTTTTTCTAAATGAAACTGATTCATTCAGTTTGTTTTGTTGTGATTAGCTGTGATTGGTCAAACCTTATCACATGGTACAGATGGGCTATGATTGGCCCTGTCTTTACCATGTGATCACATTGACCAATCACAGCTAGCAACACAATTTTACACAGTAAATGGCATGAAAGGAAGCCATCCATTGTTTACAACTGTCATATGACTTGCTGTGATTGGTCACGGCAATCACATGGTACAGGCAGTGAACAGATACAATGATCAATGAACAGCCGTGACCGCTTTCTGAAAGGACAACAACAGTAAAGCCACCGCCCGTCCATCATTCTGCTACAGGCTGGGTGGGAAGGTGTTAAAAAAGGGGGTACAAAGCAGCTGTAGGGAAAGGATACATTAATATGGAAAACTCCAAAGGTAGGGATCAGGGCTATGCAGGAAACTTTACTGTAATTGTGATTGCTAGCTCTCTGGGTAATCAAATTCTTTGCTGTCTTCTTTGTTCTTAATATTGTTTGTCTATAATTGTATTATGTGATTGATTGAAGGTCAGCTGTCACTACTACTGTAGGTAATGTCCATTCAATGGCAATTTTTATTTCTTCAAGGCTTCCCATTAAAGAACATTGGTTTTGTTTCAGGGGCTGCTGTTTTGAGGTTTTCATTTAGTTTAAGTCTTTTGTTCACAGTACATGCCAAAATGGCATGGGAGAACTGTGTGCACCTAAACCACCCCACATTATGTCATTCACATTCACTACACTCCCCCCCCCCCCCCCCAATCTGGGATGTCTTGTGGAACCCAAAATTACCTTAAAGAGGTCTGGAAACTTTTTGCCCAGCTCCCCTGGCCCCTCCTATGTGTGGGCCACCCTGTGTATTTTAGGGGCACAGGGTGACCAAGAACCCCAGTTGGGTCTGCACTAACCAGACTCGCTGTTCAACAACACTGGACTTTGCATTTTGTGTTACTCGGTTATCCTGGGTTTTATATGTGTAGTTTGGATTAAAAGAATGAAGGGCCTTTTTACAGTAATATGTATGAACAATATCCCTCAAGAAATATATGAAGATAAATTGGCTCAATTTTTTCAGGCTGCTTGTAGGAGTTTATCTCATAGAACATTGCTAGATAGTTTGAGGTGGGTTGGAGTGGGGTGGGGTGGGGTGGGGCTTGTTATTGTTAAGTACCTGTTTCCCATTGTTCTATGGTTTCTGTCTGCCTTGGGGTCAACCTATTACGGGATGTATATGTGTACATTGATTGGCTGCTAGAGGGGAGGGGAGATTGCCCCAGGGTGTATATCTCTTTGTGCCTGTGTTTGAATAAACAGTCTTATGCTTCTTACCACCCTACACTGATGTCTGAACATGTGACTGGGTGGGCTTAAAGATCTTGTATCGGGCTGGTGCCAGGCAAGGGAAGCTTTTATGGCAGACCACTTGCTCATAGCACCACAAATTCAAAAATTTATTTTTTAATACAGACTTACCTGTAAAATCCATTTCTTGAAGTACATCATGGGACACAGAGCTGCTTGCAGAACACTGCGGCCAAATGCAGACTCCTCCTGGGTCCCAACATCCACTCGATAGAAATGAGTGAACGTATGCACCGACGACCAGGTCGCGGCCTTGCAAATCTGAGCCATAGAGGCTTGATGGCGATGTGTTCAAGAGGCACCAACTCCTCTGGTAGAATGTGCCTTTACAGGAAAAGGTGGAACTTTCCCTAATAAACCATATGCCTGGGTAATAACCTGGCGAATCCAACAAGAAATCATAGTTTTAGTTGCTGCCAATCCCTTTCTGGGCCCTTCTGGCAGCACAAACAAGCTCTTGGTCTTACAAATCCGAGCTGATCTCTCCAAGTAAAACTTAAGTGCACGCATTACATCAAGAGAATGCAATAACTTTTCCTCCCATATGTTATGATTTATGGCTCTGTGTCCTGTGATGTACGAAAAGAAAGAAAATGATTCTACACACTTGGAAGCTAGTAATACATACAGTGACTAGGGAGCAGGGAAGTGATGGTGTCAGGGAAATGGTATGCATGAAGATGTGCATAAAGATGTTCACATGCTCTACTTCTCGTGACAACCCGACATACCCTAAATCATGTGCATACCAGGGCATGTGTGCATGTGTATTAACGTGAGCATGAGTGAATTTTTGGTACTCACATGCCTATTTAAAGCGCCTCCAGAGACCAGAGGATTGCTGATCAGTCATCAGCTTCTACCGCCCGTGACCTGAATCTGCATCGGCCTGCCTGACTCTGCTTGTTTATGATACTTTGTTACTGACCTGGCTTGTTACCTTGTCAGCTCGGCCTCAACCAGGTACCTAATACTGACCCTGGCCTAGCCCTTACTCTTCTGGATCTGATTCTGTATCTCTGCTGCTTGGCCGCTACCAACTTCTGCCTTCCTGACCACCCGAGATCCTGCATCTGCCTGCTCATCATCTTAGTTGCTGTCTGCTGTTTTGTACCTGCTGCTGTATACTAACACTTGCCAGTCCACCAGTCTGACTGTTGTTCTGCCCCTGCTGTCATGTACCTGCATCTGACAGTCCACCAATCTGCCTGCGGTTCTGCACCTGCTGCTGTGTATCCGCACCTGCCAGTCCAACAATCTGCCTGCTGTTCTGCACCTGCTGCCATGTATCAGCATCTGCAAGTCCACCAGTCTGCCTGCTGTTCTGCACCTGCTGCCATGTATCCGACTCTGCCAGTCCACCAGTCTGACTGTTGTTCTGCCCCTGCTGCCATGTACCTGTATCTGCCAGTCCACCAATCTGCCTGCGGTTCTGCACCTGCTGCCATGTATCAGCATCTGCAAGTCCACCAGTCTGCCTGCTGTTCTGCACCTGCTGCCATGTATCCGACTCTGCCAGTCCACCAGTCTGCCTGCTGTTCTGCACCTGCTGCCATGTATCTGACTCTGCCAGTCCACCAGACTGCCTGCTGTTCTGCACCTGCTGCCATGTATCCGACTTTGCCAGTCCACCAGACTGCCTGCTGTTCTGCACCTGCTGCCATGTATCTGACTCTGCCAGTCCACCAGTCTGCCTGCTGTTCTGCATCTGCTGCCATGTATTCGCATCTGCCAGTCCAGCAGTCTGACTGTTGTTCTGCCCCTGCTGCCGTGTACCTGCATCTGCCAGTCCACCAGTCTGACTGTTGTTCTGCCCCTGCTGCCATGTATCCACATCTGCCAGTCCACCAGTCTGACTGTTGTTCTGCACCTGCTGCCATTTATTCGCATCTGCCAGTCCACCAATCTGCCTGCTGTTCTGCACCAGCTGCCATGTATCCGACTCTACCAGTCCGCCAGTCTGCCAAGTAGTAGAACAATTTCAGGGGCGAACCCCCTTCCTCAAAGTCAAAAAAGTTGCTGCTGAACCACACTCTGGAAAGGCCAGGGATTAAATGGGAGCTGGCCACACCTCTTCCTGTTCCACTCCAAAAAGGGGGGGAGGCGAAAAAGGGGTCAGCCCACCTCCTCGTCGGCTGACCCCTTTTTCCCCTCCCCCCCTTTTTGGGGTGGAACAGGAAGAGGTGTGGCCAGCTCCCATTTAATCCCTGGCCTTTCCAGAGTGTGGTTCAGCAGCAACTTTTTTGACTCTGAGGAAGGGGGTTCGCCCCTGAAACGCGTCAGCCTAGACACAGCAGCCTCCTGTGGCACACTGCATACCATTCAGCACAGTGCGGTTCCTTGGCTACCTTGGAGACTTTATGTGTATTATGTTGATGTGTGTTCATTCACACCTGCCTTGTGAGTATAATGTATACTTTTTAATATTTTAATAAATATTTTTAGTGGTAATGCACTAGGTCAGTGCGCCCCTTTTCTTTTTGTTGTTGTTTCCCAGTCCACCAGTCTGCCTGCTGCTGGGCACCTGCTGCCAACACCTTCCATCAAGAATCTCCAACCAGGCACCCATGCCACTCCATGCCCTGGTATATCCTGTCACCATCTCCAGGAAAAACAGGACAGGAGGTGTAAGGGAAAGCCATCCCGTCAGCTCGGCCTCAACCAGGTACGTGATAGGTTGCTTTGTGACACATGGGCCACTAGAAAGTTAAGTATTTTCTTTCTTTATGGGTGGCCTTTTGAGTGAAAGAGACTCTGTAGCCTGTGGTGACCACTTTAAGGATACAGGACACTTATATGTTAAATTTTAGTGTTAGTATTCATATTTCAAAATACAAAAAAGAGAATGCCCTAGGCACTCTTTTTTGTATTTTGATATACTTTGGGACTGAGACAAACTCATGCCTTAAACACGCCAGCTCTATTTTTGGTTAATATTCATAATTGTTATCTCTGAAAACTTTGTGTGTGTTAGTGTTGACTATGGGCGATGTCCATGATGGATTTTCAGTAACGAAGTAATTGTTTTGTATATGTATATATTTGCAGTGTTAATATTGGTGAATACAGAGGTATCTTGGTGCTGATCTTTGCTGTCAATGATATCAATAAGGACCCCAATCTTCTGGCAAATATTATTCTGGGTTATCATATATTTGATACTTGTGGAGATCCAAAGACATCCTTGGAATACGCTCTGCAGATATTGTCTGGAAAAAACACAGAAGCTCCTAATTTTTCCTGCAGGAAACATGGTGAAGTGGTTGGTTTTATTGGTGACTCCAATGTCCCTACAACTCAAGTACTGGCCCAGTTACTTACTGTTTACCACACACAGTACACACAGGTAAGTGATCACTATACTACATTGTATACCTTAATCTTAACTTAATTCTCAGCTAAAATGATGGATTGTATTATAGTCTACTGTTATGGCAATGACCAGGGGCTGACTGGCAACTTTCGGCCCAGGGGACAAGTACAAACCAAAGGCCCATGGCGCAATGACTCCAACTCTCCCTCCTCCGGCCTTCTCCTGACCCCCATTCCAGGCTGAAGCTCTACTCACTGGCTCCTGACCTGGCCAGCAGGGGGCAGTTGTGAGAGCTGGAACAGCTCGGTTGGGGCTGGCCGGGGGAGGAGAGTCTCCAGATGGGCATGGAATTGGCCTCTGCTAAGACACAGTTTACACCATCCATGCTGGGGGGGGGGGGGGGGGGGTTGTGCTGTTTCCTTGTCTTTAACCCATGCTCAGTAGGTCAGCGGCAGGGACTTTTTACTTCTCTTCTCCAGGAATTCTTTAGGGATGTCTTTGGCATAAGCAGTGCAGCCTTTTCCCCCCCTGCCCTCTGCCCCCCTCCTCCCCTGGCAATGGTCCACCAGAGGGTTTGGAACTTTTTACCAAGAATATATTTATACCCTGTGCAAAACCAACTTAAGGGTAATAATTAGGTACATGTAAAGTTTAATATGTTTTTTTTAGTTTGTTTTATTGTGTTTTACTTTATTGTTATGGATAGCTATCAAAAGATTCACCCTTTATTTCTCCTTGTGATTATCATCTCTGATTTAAAATGTTTCATAGGTGTGAAAGGTGCTGGCAAACCTTCCTGTGGTGACATCTGTTCTGGTGACAACTGGCGAAGAGGAGATAATTCCTCCCTTTGGATCTCCTTGTAAGCCAACCATAGACGGTTCAAATCTTGGCCACTTTAGCAGGAAATGGCCGAGATTCTAACCGTAGATCAACTCTGGTGCAACCAGCCTGTTGGATCTTAGATGTGATTAATGCTAGAGACTGTTGTAGCCACTAGCAATAATAACCATGTTCTCCCAGCAGGGATGGCAACCCTGACCCCCCCCCCCCCACTGGGTGGACGTGATGGCTTCATGGGGGGGGGGGGGGGGTTACCCCATGAACACTGACTGTGTTGATGGGGAAATAGAGCGATTTTCTTTATTTCAACATCATGATTGCAGAAAAACCAGATGTACTTCCAACTGTGACTCTGGGACAAAATGTGAAGTTTCCCCAACAGGACAGAGATAGAAAAATCCATATATAAATAAATAACTGACATATTATAACCACTGCATAACCAATCCAAACACTAAAAAAAAAATACGTTTTAATTTTAATCTTACACTTTAAAATGTAAATTTTCTTAAAGTTCTTTTCTTAAGTTCTTAAGTCCCCGTTCACACTAAGGCGACCTGTGAGGCAACCTGGTCTGGGGGGCTGGGGGGGGGGGAGATGCACCAATGTGGTAGCCTGTTTAGTGCCCTACTGCTTGTCCTGCTGTCACTATGCAGTGGCAGGAAAGAGCACTATGGCAGGCAGGGGGGGGGGCTGCTGCGCTCGTCTGCTCAGTGCCCTACTGCCTGTCCTGCTGTCACTCCACAGCGGCAGGACAGAGCACTGTGGCAGGCTAGGGAGGAGAGCTGCACCAATGGGCTAGTCTTCTCAGTGCCCTACTGCCTGCCCTGCTGTCACTATGCAGTGGCAGGAAAGAGCACCGTGGCAGGCTGGGGGGGGGGGGGAGCTGCACTAATGTGCTAGTCTCCTCAGTGCCCTACTGCCTGCCCTGCTGTCAGTATACAGTGGCAGGAAAGAGCACTGTGGCAGGCTGGGGGGGGGGGGAGCTGCACTAATGTGCTAGTCTTCTCAGTGCCCTACTGCCTGCCCTGCTGTCAGTATACAGTGGCAGGAAAGAGCACTGTGGCAGGCTGGGGGGGGGGGGAGCTGCACTAATGTGCTAGTCTTCTCAGTGCCCTACTGCCTGCCCTGCTGTCACTCTGCAGCGGTAGGACAGAGCACTGTGGCAGACTAGCTAGGGGGGGAGAAGTGAACACTTAAAATAAATTACTAGCCTGCTCAAAGCCCATATGTAGCATTATATGAGAAAAGTATTTTTTTTCTGGGGGGGTGACACCATGTTTTACCACACCATGTGACATCAACCCTAGTGACGCCACTGATTTAACCCTCAGGGGTTCAGTGGTTAGCACCTATTCCTTACAGCACTGGTTTCCTCAGTTTGAATCCTGGCCAGGACTCTATCTATGTGGAGTTTGAATGTTCTCCCTGTGCTTGGTTTCATCTACATTGCAAAGTGATGCCTAAACTGTTGGCGCCATATAAATCCTGTATACTAATAATTCATGAACAGTGTGGTTACTGTTGTGATCTGTGATTGGTCCAAAGCAAGCACATGGTACCTGGCTACCTGTGCCATGTGATCACATCCAAAAGCAAGCTGTTCATGAATGGTTAACCTATCCCATTAGGATCAATTTTCAAATATCTATCCAGGGATCCTCAAACTACGACCCTCCAGCTGTTGCAGAACTACACATCCCATGAGGCATTGCAAAACTCTGACATTCACATACATGACTAGACATGATGGGAATTGTAGTTGCTGAATAACTGGAGGGCCATAGTTTGAAGACCCCTGATCTATCCCATAGTTTGTAGACACTTTACTTTCACACAGACTAATAATATACACTTATTGGGATTTGTTTTACCAAAGACATGATGTAGCAGAATACATTTTGGTCTAAATGTATGAGGACATGGGACGTTATTGGATATGTTTTATAACGGAAATGAGAAAATATCATGGTGGTGCCCAGTGGTGATCAAATACCACGAAAATAAATGATGTAGATTTTGTTTGTGTGCAGCGTTGCATGACAATGCAATTACCAGTTAAAGTAGCGCAGTGCTGAATAGCCAAAAATGGCCTGGTCATGCAGAGGGTAAGACTTCCCACAGCTCAAGTTGGTAACAAAGAAGATAAAATAATGGACCCTCAGATAATCCTAATAATTCTTAGCTCACATCTTATTGCCCTTCCTAACTTAACTATGATTTTGATGTTCATTTTGTTTTTATAGTCATTAGTTTTTTTTCTTTTTCATTCTTTTGTCAGTTAACTTTATAGCAAAAAACTGAATTTTAGTGTAATTATACAATGGGTACGGAAAGTATTCAGACCCCCTTAAATTTTTCACTCTTTGTTATATTGCAGCCATTTGCTAAAATCATTTAAGTTCATTCTTCTTCCTCATGAATGTACACATAGCACCCCATACTGACAGAAAAACACAGAATTGTTGACATTGTTGCAGATTTATTAAAAAAGAAAAACTGAAATATCACATGGTCCTAAGTATTCAGACCTTTTGCTGTGACACTCATATATTTAACTTTTCTTCTGATCATCCTTGAGATGGTTCTACACCTTCATTTGAGTCCAGCTGTGTTTGATTATACTGATTGGACTTGATTAGAAAAGCCACACACCTGTCTATATAAGACCTTCCAGATCACAATGCATGTCAGAGCAAATGAGAATCATGAGGTCAAAGGAACTGCCTGAAGAGCTCAGAGACAGAATTGTGGCAAGGCACAGATCTGGCCAAGGTTACAAAAATATTTCTGCTGCACTTAAGGTTCCTAAGAGCACAGTGGCCTCCATAATCCTCAAATGGAAGACGTTTGGGACGACCAGAACCATTCCTAGAGCTGGCCGTCCGGCCAAACTGAGCTATCGGGGGAGAAGAGCCTTGGTGAGAGAGGTAAAGAAGAACCCAAAGATCACTGTGGCTGAGCTCCAGAGATGCAGTTAGGAGATGGGAGAAAGTTGTAGAAAGTCAACCATCACTGCAGCCCTCCACCAGTCGGGGCTTTATGGCAGAGTGGCCCGACAGAAGCCTCTCCTCAGTGTAAGACACATGAAAGCCCGCATGGAGTTTGCTAAAAAACACCTGAAGGAGTCCAAGATGGTGAGAAATAAGATTCTCTGGTCTGATGAGACCAAAATAGAACTTTTTGGCCTTAATTCTAAGCGGTATGTGTGGAGAAAACCAGGCACTGCTCATCACCTGTCCAATACAGTCCCAACAGTGAAGCATGGTGGTGGCAGCATCATGCTGTGGGGGTGTTTTTCAGCTGCAGGGACAGGACGACTGGTTGCAATCGAGGGAAAGATGAATGCGGCCAAGTACAGGGATATCCTGGACAAAAACCTTCTCCAGAGTGCTCTGGACCTCAGACTGGGCCGAAGGTTTACCTTCCAACAAGACAATGACCCTAAGCACACAGCTAAAATAACGAAGGAGTGGCTTCACAACAACTCCGTGACTGTTCTTGAATGGCCCAGCCAGAGCCCTGACTTAAACCCAATTGAGCATCTCTGGAGAGACCTAAAAATGGCTGTCCACCAACGTTTACCATCCAACCTGACAGAACTGGAGAGGATCTGCAAGGAGGAATGGCAGAGGATCCCCAAATCCAGGTGTTAAAGACTTGTTACATCTTTCCCAAAAAGACTCCTGGCTGTATTAGATCAAAAGGGGGCTTCTACTAAATACTGAGCAAAGGGTCTGAATACTTTTTTAATAAATCTGCAACAATGTCAACAATTCTGTGTTTTTCTGTCAGTATGGGGTGCTATGTGTACATTCATGAGGAAGAAGAATGAACTTAAATGATTTTAGCAAATGGCTGCAATATAACAAAGAGTGAAAAATGTAAGGGGGTCTGAATACTTTCCGTACGCACTGTAAATGCATCAAATAGTAGATGAACACCTTCCTACCGAGTGTATGCATATACTGTATGTGCCCACAGAAGTGGGTCTTTACGTGTGTGGGCCACATATACTCTACAGCATGTGCTGCTTTGTTTGTTCGGAGAGTAGACTGCAATCTCACTCCCAGCACAGATCCAGGTCTCATACTAATGATTGGGAATCAGAAGTCCCAGATCCCAATCACCAGGCCCATATCCCAATCACCAGGCCCATATCCCAATCAGAAGGCCCAGATTCCAATCACCATGCCCATATCCCAATAAGAAGGCCCAGATTCCAATCACCAGGCCCATATCCCAATCAGAATGCCCAGATTCCAATCACCAGGCCCATATCCCAGTCACCAGGCCCATATCCCAATCAGAAGGCCCAGATTCCAATCACCAGGCCCATATCCCAATCAGAAGGCCCAGATTCCAATCACCAGGACCATATCCCAATCAGAAGGCCCAGATTCCAATCACCAGGCCCAGATTCCAATCACCAGGCCCATATCCCAATCAGAAGGCCCAGATTCCAATCACCAGGCCCATATCCCAATCACCAGGCCCATATCCCAATCAGAAGGCCCAGATTCCAATCACCAGGCCCATATCCCAATCAGAAGGCCCAAATTCCAATCACCATGCCCATATCCCAATCAGAAGGCCCAGATTCCAATCACCATGCCCATATCCCAATCAGAAGGCCCAGATTCCAATCACCAGGCCCATATCCAAATCAGAAGGCCAAAATTTCAATCACCAGGCCCATATCCCAATCAGAAGGCCCAGATTCCAATCACCAGGCCCATATCCCAATCACCAGGCCCATATCCCAATCAGAAGGCCCAGATTCCAATCACCAGGCCCATATCCCAATCAGAAGGCCCCAATTCCAATCACCATGCCCATATCTCAATCAGAAGGCCCAGATTCCAATCACCAGGACCATATCCCAATCAGAAGGCCCAGATTCCAATCACCAGGCCCATATCCCAATCAGAAGGCCCAGATTCCAATCACCAGGCCTATATCCCAATCACCAGGCCCATATCCCAATCAGAAGGCCCAGATTCCAATCACCAGGCCCATATCCCAATCAGAAGGCCCAGATTCCAATCACCATGCCCATATCCCAATCAGAAGGCCCAGATTCCAATCACCAGGACCATATCCCAATCAGAAGGCCCAGATTCCAATCACCAGGCCCATATCCCAATCAGAAGGCCCAGATTCCAATCACCAGGCCCATATCCCAATCAGAAGGCCCAGATTCCAGTCACCATGCCCATATCCCAATCAGGAGGCCCAGATTCCAATCTCCAGGCCCATATCCCAATCAGAAGGCCCAGATTCCAATCACCAGGCCCATATCCCAATCAGAAGGCCCAGATTCCAATCACCAGGCCCATATCCCAATCAGAAGGCCCAGATTCCAGTCACCATGCCCATATCCCAATCAGGAGGCCCAGATTCCAATCACCAGGCCCATATCCCAATCAGGAGGCCCAGATTCCAATCACCAGGCCCATATCCAAATCAGAAGGCCCAGATTCCAATCACCATGCCCATATCCCAATCAGAAGGCCCAGATTCCAATCACCAGGACCATATCCCAATCAGAAGGCCCAGATTCCAATCCCCAGGCCCAAATTCCAATCACCAGGCCCATATCCCAATCAGAAGGCCCAGATTCCAATCACCAGGCCCATATCCCAATCACCAGGCCCATATCCCAATCAGAAGGCCCAGAGTCCAATCACCAGGCCCATATCCCAATCAGAAGGCCCAAATTTCAATCACCATGCCCATATCCCAATCAGAAGGCCCAGATTCCAATCACCATGCCCATATCACAATCAGAAGGCCCAGATTCCAATCACCAGGCCCATATCCAAATCAGAAGGCCAAGATTCCAATCACCAGGCCCATATCCCAATCAGAAGGCCCAGATTCCAATCACCAGGCCCATATCCCAATCATCAGGCCCATATCCCAATCAGAAGGCCCAGATTCCAATCATCAGGTCCATATCCCAATCAGAAGGCCCAGATTCCAATCACCATGCCCATATCTCAATCAGAAGGCCCAGATTCCAATCACCAGGACCATATCCCAATCAGAAGGCCCAGATTCCAATCACCAGGCCCATATCCCAATCAGAAGGCCCAGATTCCAATCACCAGGCCCATATCCCAATCACCAGGCCCATATCCCAATCAGAAGGCCCAGATTCCAATCACCAGGCCCATATCCCAATCAGAAGGCCCAGATTCCAATCACCAGGCCCATATCCCAATCAGAAGGCCCAGATTCCAATCACCAGGCCCATATCCCAATCACCAGGCCCATATCCCAATCACCAGGCCCATATCCCAATCAGAAGCTGTCACAGTGATCAGTTACTGTAAGACATGGTTCACACTACCGCGACTTGTCAGGCGACCTGTCAGCCTGACATGTCGCGGTCCATTCAGTGCTACGGGAACCATTCTAATAGGAGCGACTCAAGTCGCTCCGACTTAGAAAATAGTTCCTGTACTACTTTGAGGTGACATCGGAGTGACATGCATTGACTTCAATTATGTCAAGTCCGTGCAAGGCGCGCCGAAGTCGCGGTGCACGCGACTTGACAGGTCGCCCCCAAAGTCGTGTCGCGATAGTGTGAACGGACACTAAAGCCTGGTTCTGTGTTGTTTTCTCCTCTTGAATGGAGAAAAAGATACATTGTTTATTTTTTCTCCTTGCTAGAAATGAAAAATGTAAACCAAAAAGTGAGTTAAAAAAAATAGAAATAAAGGATAAACTAGCTAGGAATTTATCTAGGTCAGTGGCAGTGTTAGAGTTAAGGTTAAGACTAGGTTCAAAGGTCATAGTCACAGTCAAAGGTCAGGGTATTTTATGTAAGATTGAAAAAAAATCCTTTAATTATCAATGCCAGTAATGGCCCGTACACACGATCCGAAAATCGGACGAAAATTAACGCTTGTGAAAGGATCGGACGATAATCGGATCGTTAGTACACAGCTTACGAGAGGCGATCACGACAGTTCACCCGATATTATCCGGTCATGCAAACATAAAAATTTTGATCGTATTATAACACATCGTACGATAATCGTATTATCAGTATGTTGTTCGTCCAAAAAAAATGGTGAGCAGTAGACAGAGCATGAGCAGTAGACATAATTTTCCCCTCACACGCTACAGCGTGGTTACGCATACCGGAAGCTAAGAATTATCGTCCGAGAAAATTCGTATCGTGAGTAACCTCTCCCGTTAAGCGAATATTATTGAGAGCTGCTAGAATACGAAAAATAACGGATGGAACGTCGCCCGATTTTCGGATCGTGTGTACTGGGCATTAGTGTCAGTGTGTTTTAGGTAGGATAAAAATAAGAAAAATGCACACCATTGTTTCTGGGCTGTACTACGGGTACAAACAACGACTAACATACACATATGTGGTATCAATGTGACTGTCAAGAGCAAGAAAATGTATTTTATGTTGTTCTTTGGTGATACGTTATGGTGATAGCAAGAAATATTCAGAGTCTTCAAAACGACTGCAAAATATATTCCCATGGGCAATAATTTTAAAAGGAAAAAAACTAAACCTATGCGGTTCATGCCCAAAATTAAATCAGCTGTAGATAACAAGAAAAGAGCATTTTAAAAATATATAAAAATAAAGGAACACTATCATCATTTAAAATTTACAAGGAATATAACAGAATGTGTAAAAAGGAAATCAAGGCCGCAAAAATTCAAAACGAATGGCAAGTTGCAAAAGATAGCAGAACAAACCCCCAAAATATTCTTCAAATATAGTAATAGTATAAAGGATAAGTCTGTGCATGTAGACCCTTTTGTAGATCATTTTGATTTTATTACTGTGGACATAGAGAAGGGAAATTTCTTCTTTCTTCTCCAGCTCTGTGTATACTGTATGTCAGGGTGCCAGGAAACCAGACCACACGAAGATGCAAGTAAAATAAAACAGTTTATTAGGGCAACAAAATAAACGCACAGCAATAGTGAGGAGCGAAATCAGGAACTGCCGGGGTCAAGTCCAGAAGCAGGTAGTCATCCAAGCCTGGCTCGAGTCTTGAGGCTGGTAGTCATCCAAGCCAGGATCGAGTCTAGAAGCTGGTAGTCATCCAAGCCGGGATCGAGTCTAGAAGCTGGTAGTCATCCAAGCCTGGCTCGAGTCTAGAAGCTGGTAGTCATCCAAGCCAGGATCGAGTCTAGAAGCTGGTAGTCATCCAAGCCGGGATCGAGTCTAGAAGCTGGTAGTCATCCAAGCCGGGATCGAGTCTAGAAGCTGGTAGTCATCCAAGCCAGGATCGAGTCTAGAAGCCGGTAGTCATCCAAGCCTGGCTCGAGTCTAGAGGCTGGTAGTCATCCAAGCCAGGATCGAGTCTAGAAGCTGGTAGTCACCCAAGCCGGGGTCGAGTCTAGAAGCTGGTAGTCATCCAAGCCAGGATAGAGTCTAGAAGCTGGTAGTCATCCAAGCCGGGATTGAGTCTAGAAGCTGGTAGTCATCCAAGCCGGGATCGAGTCTAGAAGCTGGTAGTCATCCAAGCCGGGATCGAGTCTAGAAGCTGGTAGTCATCCAAGCCGGGATCGAGTCTAGAAGCTGGTAGTCATCCAAGCCGGGATCGAGTCTAGAAGCTGGTAGTCATCCAAGCCGGGATTGAGTCTAGAAGCTGGTAGTCATCCAAGCCAGGATTGAGTCTAGAAGCTGGTAGTCATCCAAGCCAGGATCGAGTCTAGAAGCTGGTAGTCATCTAAGCCAGGATCGAGTCTAGAAGCTGGTAGTCATCCAAGCCGGGATCGAGTCTAGAAGCTGGTAGTCATCCAAGCCGGGATCGAGTCCAGAAGCTGGTAGTCATCCAAGCCGGCATCGAATCTAGAAGCTGGTAGTCATCCAAGCCGGGATCGAGTCTAGATGCTGGTAGTCATCCAAGCCAGGATAGAGTCTAGAAGCTGGTAGTCATCCAAGCTGGGATTGAGTCTAGAAGCTGGTAGTCATCCAAGCCGGGATCGAGTCTAGAAGCTGGTAGTCATCCAACCCGGGATCGAGTCTAGAAGCTGGTAGTCATTCAAGCCGGGATCGAGTCTAGAAGCTGGTAGTCATCCAAGCCGGGATCGAGTCTAGAAGCTGGTAGTCATCCAAGCCGGGATCGAGTCTAGAAGCTGGTAGTCATCCAAGCCGGGATTGAGTCTAGAAGCTGGTAGTCATCTGTGACGAGACCAATCTCGCCACTGGGCGTTGGAGAAGCCTGGTTGCTCGCCTCCTGCAATGGGACTATGGACCCTCTCATCAGCCCAGGCTAAACGTAAACCCCATGGCAATTTGACTGTGTTTGTGGCATCTGAGCGCTGTTTGGATATGTTGAGCGCTCAGATCCAGGCTATCTGGGGATGGGTTGAATGTAGGGGTTCTGTTCAGTAGACTGGGAGTTATGCATTTTTGTGTCCTTTTGTGTTTCTTTAAACATGTGGCTAATGGAGCCTTGCCTCTCCTGGAAGCTAAAACGTATTCCTGTAAACTGTAAGGAACAGGAAGCCAACTCCTAATATAGGCATTACAGGAAGTTCTGAGGAGACGGGCGGTCTATTGACACTCAGAGTAATGTGTATTGAGGGCTCGCTAGGGAACCATTGTTCTGTGTCTTACTATTGTGTACATTGATTGCCCCCTGGGGCTTCTGTCTCCTTGCATTGGTCAAAGCTATCTGACCAATCACTATTGACTCATTTTCAAGCCCTCATTTGCATGGGCTGGAGAGGACCTTGGTGAGGACTGCAAGTGCTTTGCAATTGACCAATGGGAAGGCGGTTGTTGGGGGAGGGATGTTCCAATTTCTGTATAAAAGTGTGCTCTGTTCTTCCAATAAATGTTGTTCCTGTTTTACCCTCATCTCGGAGCTTTGTCTCGTTATTGGGGGAATCTGCTGCAGGGATTGCTATGGTCTTCCATACTCCCTTAGAGAATCACTAAGCTCTTATAAGAGCTTGTGTAAGAGTTTGTTCGTGCTGCACTCTCTGGGGAAAGAGAGGTTCACCCACAGGAACTTGGAGCCTTGTCGTTGGTCCTGGGTGGGTAGGAGATGCCAAGACCCTAACCAAGCTGCGGCGGTTCGTGGAGTCTGAAGTGCTTACGGTGTCTGGTGGAGTGCTTGGAGCCCTCGGGAAGCACTAGGAGCATCTGTCAACGGAGGTACCTGCTCAGGGGTGCCCTGTTCCGTAACATCATCCAAGCCAGGATCGAGTCTAGAAGCTGGTAGTCATCCAAGCCAGGATCGAGTCTAGAAGCTGGTAGTCATCCAAGCCGGGATCGAGTCTAGAAGCTGGTAGTCATCCAAGCCAGGATCGAGTCTAGAAGCTGGTAGTCATCCAAGCCAGGATTGAGTCTAGAAGCTGGTAGTCATCCAAGCCGGGATCGAGTCTAGAAGCTGGTAGTCATCCAAGCCGGGATCGAGTCCAGAAGCTGGTAGTCATCCAAGCCGGCATCGAATCTAGAAGCTGATAGTCATCCAAGCCGGGATCGAGTCTAGAAGCTGGTAGTCATCCAAGCCAGGATTGAGTCTAGAAGCTGATAGTCATCCAAGCCAGGATCGAGTCTAGAAGCTGGTAGTCATCCAAGCCGGGATCGAGTCTAGAAGCTGGTAGTCATCCAAGCCGGGATCGAGTCTAGAAGCTGGTAGTCATCCAAGCCAGGATCGAGTCTAGAAACTGGTAGTCATCCAAGCCGGGATCGAGTCTAGAAGCTGGTAGTCATCCAAGCCAGGATCGAGTCTAGAAGCTGGTAGTCATCCAAGCCGGGATCGTGTCTAGAAGCTGGTAGTCATCCAAGCCAGGGGTCGAGTCCAGTAGCGGGTAGTCTGCCGGATCATCTGCTGATGCCGGATCATCTGCCGATACGGGATCGAGAGCCAGGAAAGTCATCAGCCAAGCTAGGTCATGCATGGAGGAAAATGGAGAACAGAAGACTGCTAGAAATGATGGACCTTGGAGCACCAACACAAGGGCAAGGACTTCAAGCTATCAGGTGATTTATTTAGTCAGGTGTGCAACATCATCACTGAGAGAGGCAGCAGACAAGTGATGATGCAAACAGAGTTTATAAGAGACAGCAGTCTGCACATGTCCAAGATGGCTGCCAACAGAAAGGCAAGGTAAGACCTTGACAGTATAGAAATTAAAATGGGGAGGCTCAAGTCTTTAATGGGTATAATATTGACATACCATCAAGTGATCCACTATGGCTTGAGATTGATATGGTCCAGAAACAATTAGACAAAATAAAGGTGAATAAAGCACCTGGTCCAGGTGGCATACACCCGAGGGTGCTCAAAGAGTTGAGCTCTGTTATATCTAGGCCGTTGTGGCACGTATGTGTAAAAAGGGAACACATTTTTTACCAAGTAGCTATAGACTTGTTAGTTAACTTCTTGAGAAGATACTAAAGAGTTTACAAAAAGACCCCATGGATGAGTTTTTGCTATAAAATAATATTTTTACCACTTCTAGACCAGAAGATTTTCCCCCTTCCTGACCAGGCCATTTTTTGTGATTCGGCACTGCGTTACTTTAACTGACAATTGCGCGGTCGTGCGACGCTGTACCCAAATAAAATTGATGTCCTTTTTTTCCCACAAATAGAGATTTCTTTTGGTGGTATTTGATCACCTCTGCAATTTTAATTTTTTGTGCTATAAACAAAAAAAGAGCGACAATTTAAAAAAAAAAAAAAAAAAAACAATATTGTTTACTTTCTGCTATATAAAACATTCCCAATAAAAAATGTAAAAAAATCAATTT
Organism: Pelophylax lessonae; assembly: GCF_965119305.1. Classification (NCBI taxonomy): domain Eukaryota; kingdom Metazoa; phylum Chordata; class Amphibia; order Anura; family Ranidae; genus Pelophylax; species Pelophylax lessonae. The sequence goes on from NC_138768.1 coordinate 5,638,130, forward strand.
TTTTTTCATAATTTTAGGCCAATTTGTATTCTGCTACATATTTTGATTAAAAAAATCCCAATAAGTGTATTTTGATTGATTTGCACAAAATGTATCGCGTCTACAAACTAGGGGAAAGATTTATGTCATTAGAGATACAGATATGGACTCTATGTGGCACAATACATACCAATAGGCCCTAGAAATTCTCACTGCTCTATACAGAGTCAGCCACAGACCCTGACATAGACTTTCTGGCCTATAGAGATAAAGTGTTACTTACTCCTGACCCCTGCACTCTGTGTTACACACTCTTGACCCCTGTACTCTGTGTTACTCACTCCTGACCCCTACACTCTGTGTTACTCACTCCTGACCCCTGCACTCTGTGTTACACACTCCTGACCCCTGTACTCTGTGTTACACACTCTTGAACCCTGTACTCTGTGTTACTCACTCCTGACCCCTGCACTCTGTGTTACTCACTCCTGACCCCTGCACTCTGTGTTACACACTCCTGACCCCTGCACTCTGTGTTACACACTCCTGACCCCTGTACTCTCTGTTACTCACTCCTGACCCCTGCACTCTGTGTTACACACTCCAGACCCCTGCACTCTGTGTTACTCACTCCTGACCCCCTGCACCCTGTGTTACACACTCCTGACCTCTGCACTCTGTGTTACTCACTCCTGACCCCTGCACCCTGTGTTACTCACTCCTGACCCCTGCACTCTGTGTTACACACTCCTGATCCTTGCACTCTGTGTTACACACTCCTGACCCCTACACTCTGTGTTACACACTCCTGACCTCTGCACTCTGTGTTACACACTCCTGACCCTTGCAATCTGTGTTACTCACTCCTGACCCCTGCACTCTGTGTTACACACTCCTGACCCCTGCACTCTCTGTTACTCACTCCTGACCCCTGCACTCTGTGTTACACACTCCAGACCCCTGCACTCTGTGTTACTCACTCCTGACCCCCTGCACCCTGTGTTACACACTCCTGACCTCTGCACTCTGTGTTACTCACTCCTGACCCCTGCACTCTGTGTTACTCACTCCTGACCCCTGCACTCTGTGTTACACACTCCTGACCCCTGTACTCTGTGTTACACACTCTTGAACCCTGTACTCTGTGTTACTCACTCCTGACCCCTGCACTCTGTGTTACTCACTCCTGACCCCTGCACTCTGTGTTACACACTCCTGACCCCTGCACTCTGTGTTACACACTCCTGACCCCTGCACTCTGTGTTACACACTCCTGACCCCTGTACTCTCTGTTACTCACTCCTGACCCCTGCACTCTGTGTTACACACTCCTGACCCCTGCACTCTCTGTTACTCACTCCTGACCCCTGCACTCTGTGTTACACACTCCAGACCCCTGCACTCTGTGTTACTCACTCCTGACCCCCTGCACCCTGTGTTACACACTCCTGACCTCTGCACTCTGTGTTACTCACTCCTGACCCCTGCACCCTGTGTTACTCACTCCTGACCCCTGCACTCTGTGTTACACACTCCTGATCCTTGCACTCTGTGTTACACACTCCTGACCCCTGCACTCTGTGTTACACACTTCTGACCTCTGCACTCTATGTTACACACTCCTGACCCTTGCAATCTGTGTTACACACTCCTGATCCCTGCACTCTGTGTTACACACTCCTGACCTCTGCACTCTGTGTTACTCACTCCTGCCCCCTGCACCCTGTGTTACACACTCCTGACCCCTGCACTCTGTGTTACACACTCCTGACCCCTGCACTCTGTGTTACTCAGTCCTAACCCCTGCACCCTGTGTTACACACTCCTGACCTCTGCACTCTGTGTTACACACTCCTGACTCCAAAAAATTGGAAAGGTGTATCTCACACGTACCGATACAGACTATGCCGCAATTTAATTATTTTTACCCCAAAGGGTGTAGATTGAATAGCGGAATAGAAAATATGATATCAAAAGGTGTATCTATCTCACACGTACAGACCCAGACTAGGCCCCGATTACAATTTTTTGTACCCTAAAGGCAGGATGAGGAGTAGGAGGAGTTCGGAACAGGCAGAAGGCAAACTGAAGCACCCTGCAATCCTCGGTGGTGTAAGATGCGCCCAAAAAATTGGAAAGGTGTATCTCACACGTACCGATACAGACTATGCCGCAATTTAATCGTTTTTTCCCCAAAGGGTGTAGATTGAATAGCGGAATAGAAAATATGATATAAAATTGGTGATTTTTCAATAGCACATGTGAACACAGCAGTGTCTTATGTTTTATGTCACGGTCAGTTCTGCAGCAGGCTATGAAGGGAAAAAAAAAAGAAAATTCCCCTTTAAGTTTGTAATTTTTAAATAGATTAGTACAGACTATGCCGCAATTGAATTTTTTTTAACCCAAAAGGATGTATATTGAATAGCGGAATAGAAAAAAGTGTATAAAATTGAAAATCACTCAATAGCACATGTGAACAACACAGCAGTGTCTTATGTCACGGTCAGCTCAGAGAGAGTCAGCAGCAAGAAGGCTATGAAGGGGGGGAAAAAAAATCCCCTTTAACTTGTAGTAAAATATAGCTGATGAACGCTGCACACAACTGACTGATAAAAATAGATTTTTTCTCCCTCCTCCTCCTCCTCCTCAGTGGGCTCAAGTGAGGGCAAATCAATGTAGACTGTCCCTGCCTAATCGCTCCAGCCTGTCCCTAATATGCTCAAATAACTTTCCCTGCCTACACTCCGACCTGTCCCTGCATTCTTTTCGGACACAATACAATTTTTCTGCACTCTTGACTCATAGAAGAGTATTTTTTTTTAACCAAAACACTTTGAGACCCTCCCACTGTTATCATAATTAGGCCACACCCACAGGTCATTGTGGCACACTATGCATGTCTCATCATTTCTCTAATCATAGTGCCCAGAAAGATTTAGACTTTCAGTGTCTGCCTTTTGTTCCAAAAATTTGTGGCCAATTGTGTCAGGGTGTGTTTTTGTGGGTGTGGCTACACATAGGCACGTGATCTGTGGGTGTGGTGAAATGTGGGCAGGGTCAGTAGAGCGTCACTGGATTTCATTTAGAAAATCTGGGATCCTCAGTACAGCTTTAAAATCTCATAATGATAATGCCATTCCAAAAGGTGTTTTTTGTAACATTTTACAATCTGCATCACCCCCATTGATCCTGCCATGGAGGAGCTTCTTGTTGTAGAGTGACACTTTGAGTTGAGCTCCTGCATTTTCTCCTGAACTCCCAATGGAGGCTACAAGTGGTCGGATTGGTTGCCTTCCACCGAAAACAAACTCCAGTATGGGGATGTGTGAATCTCTATACCCCATGGAGGGAAATAAAAGCTTTATGGCGAGGATCGATGTGAATGGATTAATGGTGGAGGCATTTAGCCTGCAGGATGATGATAGATTTATTGATAAATTGGCTAAATAAAATATCTACATGGTGATTGCTGTGTTCAGTCATTATATAGAAGCGTTCAATGCTTTCTGCTTCATTGCTATTCATATGATAGAACGGTGTCACTGGACTTTTACTGCAATCAGTACACGGGGGAGGTGACTTATTCTTGATTTTTTTAAAAATGGTTATTAACCACTTTAGGACCGCTCACTGTGCTGCTACTGCGGCACAGCGGCTCCCCTGGGTCCAGCGACGTAGACCTATGCCGCTGGACTCCTAGTGGTCTCGGCGGCGGTGGGGGGGCTCGCTCCCACTGTGTTTAGATACAGCGGGAGTCGGGCCGGAGGAGGAGAGACGGCGATTGCCGCCTCTCTTCCCCGATCCTCGGGGAAATAGTGAGAAGATCCGCCTGCTTATGTAAACAAAACAGGCGGATCTTCTCAGTGACAGACAGGAGGAGATCACAGGATTCAGCATAGCTGAACCTGCAATCTCTGTCTGTGTCACAGAACCCCCTCTCCCCCCCACACACGTCAGTAAGCATGAGGCACACATTAAACCCCTTAAACACCAGCAGTGTTAACCCCTTAGGGACATATTTAACCCCTAATCACCAATAAAGTTAACCCCTTCCCTGCCAGTGTCATTAGTACAGTGACAGTGCATATTTTTAGCACTGATTACTGTAGTAATGTCACTGGTACCCCCAAAAGTGTCAAAAAAGTCAGTTAGGGGTCCGATCTGTCCGCCGCAATGTCACAGTCCTGCAAAAAATCGCATTACTAGTAAAAAAAAAACAGTAAAGATGACATAAATCTTTCCCGTAGTTAGTAGACGCGATAACTTTTGTGCAAACCAATCAAAATACGCTTATTGCGTTTTTTTTTTTTTTTTTTACCAAAAATATGTAGCAGAAAACAATTTTTTTTTTTTTTGGGGGGGGGATGTTATATAGCAGAATGTGAAAATATAGGTTTTTTTTTTTCAAAATTGTTGCCCTTTTTTTCAAAAATTTTAAAATTGCACAGGTGACCAAATACCACCAAAAGAAAGCTCTATTTTTGTGGGGGGGGGGGGGGGGGGGCGTAAATTTCATTTGGTTACAGCTTCGCACGACGACAATTGTCCGTTAAAGTCACGCAGTGCCGAATAGCTAAATATGGCCTGGTCAGGAATGGGGTAAAATCTTCCAGTCTTAAAGCGGTTAAAAATACGCTCATTGAGAATTTTTTTTTTGTCAAAGACATGTAGCTAAATACATTTTGGCCTAAATATATGACAAAAATTGAATATATCGGATATTTTTTAACTGTCAAAGTAGAAAATGTCAATTTTTTGCAAACTTTTTGCTATTTTTTATTAATATCGCAAAATATGAAAAGCGCAGAGGTGATCAAATACCACCAAAAGAAAGCTCTGTTTGTGGGAAAAAAAGGACGTCAATTTTGTTTGGGTACGGCGTTGCATGACCGCGCAATTGTCAGTTAACCACTTGCCGACTGCCTAACAACTATTTACGTCGGCGGTCAGCCCCTCACAGGCAAAGCGACGCAGGTCTACATTGCTAGGCTGTAAGGGTTTTGGGAGCGAGTGCGTGCCACTGAGTGCGCGCTCCCGCTCGCTCACAGACCCCCTCCGCGCGTGTGCCCGGCGGACCTGATGTCCGCCGGGCACTCGCGATCGTCCGTGACAGCGGAGACGGGCAGGCAATGTAAACAAAGCCGCCTGTCATTCTCCCCTGTGTAGAAATAGTGATCATACGGTTCTACTATGTAGGACCGTTGATCTCTGTTCTTACACACACAGCCACAGCCAATCACAGTTAGAAACACGCCCCTAGGGACACACACAGCCCCTCCCTCTCAAAAAAAGTTAACCCCTTCACTGCCAGTGTCATTTTTACAGTAACAGTGCATATATATAGCACTGATTACTGTAGTAATGTCACTGGTACCCCCAACAGTGTCAAAAATGTCAGTCAAGGGTCCGATCTGTCCGCCGCAATGTCGCAGTCCCACAAAATAAATCGCAGATCGCCGCCATTACTCGTTAAAAAAAAACAACAAAAATGACAAAAATCTTTCCCTTAGTTAGTAAACGCAATAACTTTTGCGCAAACCAATCAAAATACGCTTATTGTGATTTTTTTTACCAAACATATGGTAAAAAAAAAAATTGGCCTAAAATGTTAAAAAATTTAGATTTTTACATTTTTTTTTTTTGGGGGGGGGGGGAATTTCATATAAAAAAAAGTGACAAAAAATGTTATTTTTGCAAAATTGACGCTATTTTTTTGTTTATAGCGCATGATCAAAAAATCGCACAGGTGATCAAATACCACCAAAAGAAAGCTCTGTTTGTGGGGAAAAAAGGACGCCAAATTAGTTTAGGTACAGCGTCGCACGACCGCGCAATTGTCCGTTAAAGTCACGCAGTGCCGAATCGCAAAATAGGCCCTGGTCAGGAAGGGGGTAAAATCTTCTGGGGCTTAAGTGGTTAAAGTCGTGCAGTGCCAAGTTGAAAAAAGTGGCCTAGTCATTGAGAAGCAAAATCTTCCGGGGGTAAAGTTTTTAAACAAAGATGGTGATTGTCTCTTTGCCTCAGAGAAATACTAAAGTGAGTTTTAAAAATGAATAGGAATTAGAGCTGCACGATTCTGGCCAAAATGAGAATCACGATTTTTTAGCTTGGAATAAAGATCACGATTCTCTGTGTAACAAAAAAAAAAATTGGGATAACTTTACTGTTACGTTTTTTTTTTTTTTTTTTTTATTCATTAAAGTCTATTAATTGCGTTTGAAAGACTGCTGCGCAAATACAGTGTGACATAAAATATTACAACAATCGCCATTTTATTCTGTAGGGTCTCTGCTAAAAAATATATAAAATGTTTGGGGGTTCTAAGTACTTTTCTAGCAAAAAAAAAATGATTTTAACTTGCAAGCAACAAGTGTCAGAGAAAGGTCTAGTCTTTAAGAGGTTAAACTTCCTTTCTCCCTGGCAGAGGAAAGGAAAAGATACAATGTAATCATTTTGTTTATAGTTACTGGGAGACTTAGGCTACATTCACACCTGAGCGTAGCGTTTTTCGCGCGTTTTTTACCGCGATTTTACCACGACTTTTACCGCGATTTTACCGCGATTTTTACCGCGATTTACAGGCGTTTTTTGATTGAATAGATACCAATGGAAAACGCCTGTAATCTGCCCAAAAAGAAGCTCATGTACTTTTTTGAGCGTTGGGCGTTTTGTAAACAGCGTCAAAACGCTCAGATGTGAACAGGGGCCATTGAAATGAATAGGATTTGTCTTGAGAGCTGATCCTAGAGCAGAAAAACTCCCCAAAAACGCCCCAAAACGCCTAGATGTGAACGGAGCCTTAATGCTGATAGGCGTTTGCTGGAGGAAAGATACAATGTAATCATTTTGTTTATAGTTACTGGAAGTTTTCCACAGCTGTTTTCTCTGCTCCCTCAGCTATGCAAAGAATCGAGAATATGTCAGGTTTAGATCGTCAGGGGGGGTGAATCGAGATCGCGATTTTCATACGATTAATCGTGCAGCTCTAATAGGAATGTAATAAGAGAATGAAGTCGCAATGTGAAAACCACATCACACATTTCTCTAAGGTAAATATTCGGTATAAGTCCTCATTCGATGTGTGATGGTTATCCTCCTAAAGTGTGACTCTTCCTTTATATCTCATTGTATATTGAAGAAGCCGGAATCCCTGTGCAATGACAGATGTCCTCCCGGGTTCAGGAAAGCTCCCGCTGATAGAATCCATCTCTGCTGCTATGACTGTGTTCCATGTTCCGAGGGGGAGGTGTCCAATGTAACAGGTAGGAGGAAGGAAGGGGGTGGTAAAAATTAAAATGTGATATTTATTGGAAATATATTTTTTTTTCAAAGGAAATATGTGAGCTGCCTGCCACTGACTGATGTGTGATTCTTGGGGTGTCCTCAACCTCTGCTCAGTCACTGACCTGGAATAAGAATGCCCAATCCTAATTGTTAAAGTGGTTGGAAAGCCTTTCCTTATAAACAGGAGAAGTGACCGGCCACAGGTGATACACAAATCTGAAACAAATCCTCCAACATACGTTATATCGGTTTCAATGAAGTCTTATCTTCTCTACCTCACTTCAAAGTGAAGAATTTATAAAGCCTGTCTGCGCTGTCAGGAAACAGGCGGTGGGGAGTTGAAGTTACACTCTGCAGAGCTCAATGAGGAGAGCCTGGGAGATGATTGGAGGGAAGGGACACACCCCCTCCAGGGCCGATCCTATGGTGCCAGATGCCTGGGTGCAGATATATTGCTGGCGCCCCTACATGGGTGTGGTCATCTTACTTACTCCTCCCCTTTACAAATGTTTCTATGGCAATGACTCAAACACAGAGATGCTCACCTAAAGAGTCTTCCTTACCCTGGGATCCTCCCACAATCTCTTAACAATAAACAAAATACAGGAAGAGAAGCAGAGTACTCCTAATGGGACCTGGAGGGGCGTCTCTCTAATGGACACAGAGAGGGACTCTGCTAGAGAGTCTGTTAGAAAGAGCCTTCAGACATACTGCAGACATACTCAAGGAGATGGTCAGAGACTGTGGACATGATACAAGAGATCAATGCATCAATGTAGCCTCACCATTGCCCATCAAACGCAGCCTACCAGTACTCATCAAATGTAGCCTACCAGTTCCTATCAAGTGCAGCCTCATCAGTGCCCATCAAATGCAGACTACCAGAGCCCATCAAATGTAGCCTACCTGTGCCCATTGATGGGCACTGATGAGGATAGATTTGATGGGCACTGATGAGGCTGCATTTGATGGGCACTGATATTTGCAGACATACTTCAGGAGATGGTCAGAGACTGTGGACATGATACAAGAGATCAATGCATCAATGTAGCCTCACCATTGCCCATCAAATGCAGACTACCAGAGCCCATCAAATGTAGCCTACCAGTGCCCATTGATGGGCACTGATGAGGATACATTTGATGGGCACTGATGAGGCTGCACTTGATAGGCACTGGTAGGCTACATTTGATGGGCACTGGTAGGCTGCATTTGATGGGCAATGGTGAGGCTACATTGATGCATTGATCTCTTGTATCATGTCCACAGTCTCTGACCATCTCCTGAAGTATGTCTGCAAATATCAGTGCACATCAAATGCAGCCTCATCAGTGCCTATCAAATGCAGCCTACCAGTGCCCACCAAATGCAGCCTACCAGTGCCCACCAAATGCAGCTTACCGGTGCCCACTAAATGCAGCCTACCAGTGCCCACCAAATGCAGCTTACCGGTGCCCACTAAATGCAGCCTACCAGTGTCCACCAAATGCAGCCTACCAGTGCCTGGATGACAGAGCGGTGATCTCTCGTTGTGCCATGGAGCTTTTGGATTGCGCTGGAGGCCACTGTAACAAAGTTCAGCCTTCTAACTGAATCACACTGATTCAGTTTCCCGGCATTGGATCAGTGTTTTGCCTATCAGAGGAGTCCGTCTAGGAGGCAGGACTTTGTTACAGCGGCCGCCGGGCATTTCAGATCCAAGCTTCATGACACAGCGGGAGATGCCCGCTGTGTGTGACACACACAAGGAGAGGAGGAGAGAGAGAGGGAGGGAGGGAGGGGAGGACTCTGTGGCCCCCCTCTGCCTCAGCTTGTGGTTCTTGGGCGCAGTGCACCCTGTGCTCCCACCAAGGATTGGCCCTGCCCCCCTCCACACAACACACAGGAACAGAGTTGGTGCTGTCAATCAGCTTGAGGTCCCTCCTCTGTTACCCTGTCAGGAAAACGTGTCAGAAGTGATTCATGCTGATAGCAGAGGAAGGAGGCAGAAGACAGAAATGACACTTAGTGCTCTGGATTAAGACAACTACACACTATAGAGGGATATTCTTTGTTCATAATTCATGTTTGAGATTTACAACAATTTGAAAAAAACACAGACATGAAATCTCATCTCATTCCCGTTACTTTCTAAAGCCACAAAAAAATGGTGTCCCAATGAAAATGCCTTGTAAGTTCCCTTTGGACAGTTCTTGCAGGTTTCCATGCTGTGGTATCGGGGTGATTATACTCACGTGGAAGATCCTTTTTCCCAATGAGTTGCACCAATCCAAACTTCTGTTTTAGGGCATGGCAGCCCACTTTTATTGAGCAAAATGGAACGTTCAAATACCATCAGTTGCTCATGCAGGGGATCTTCCACATCAACATGATTAGTCTACAGAAAATGCCAAGCCACCTGTCTCCCTTGTCAGCAGCACCTCTGCTCTTCTTACCGGTCCCTCTGCCTGTACTGTCCTGCTCTTTTGGTTCCCCTGACTTACTTAGCATTTAGTTGCAATGTCCTGCTGCATGGCCCAGACCTGGACCCTACATAGGGGTTCTCCTGACACTCTCATAGGAGCCCACCTGCTCATGGCTGGGCTCCTCTGACCCCTGGGTGAGCTATTCTCAGGCTTGAGTATATAACGTAGTAGATGTATATTAGGAGCTGCGCCAGACATATATTAAACAATCTATCACAGTAATACAGTCCATGAACAATCTAATGGAGTAGAACTGCAGGTAGAAAGAAAGGACCCCATCCAATCAGCCAATCACCAGTGAATTGTGAGAGAGATGAGTTACACCCTGTGCTGACACCCGTAGCCTCTTCCCGGAACTTTTGACCCTCCTGTCACAGAGTGGTCAAACAGGCATGAGAGGAAACAGCGCTCGTCGTAAATGATGGTTCCTAGTCACATTCCTCAGCAGGGAGAGAGAACTTCACAATTCACAATGTAGTATTGAGTATATAACGACCCTGCACACCTCACACAGGCTGCAGGAACCTGGTAACATCCAGACACAGGCTTAGAGTTTCCTTCCCCCCCAATACACTTTGTAAACTTTAGGCTCCAGGGCCAATCCGGAGCTACAGAATCCAGAGAAAACCAAAAAAACAGCTTTGGGGAAAAGGTGCTTTGAGAGCATCCCCCCATGTTGAGGGCATGTGGCCTGGTATGGTTGAAGAGGGGGTGGGCATGCTCGCCCCCCCCCCCCCATGGCCTGCCAGGCTGCATGTTTGGATAAGGGCCTGGTATAGATTTTGTGGGGGACCCCATGCCATTAAAAAAAAAAGGATGGGGGGGGGGGTTCCCCTAAAATCCATACCAGACTTGAAGGGCCTGGTATGGATTGAGGGGGGCATGCTGTTTTTTTTTCTTCACAATTTTTCATCACTGGCATTTTTTTGTTTACATTCATCTGTCAGTGGGGAAGCCCGCCGACAGCCAATGAGCCAATGGGGAAGCCCACTGACAGCCAATGAGCCAATGGGGAAGCCCGCTGACAGCCAATGAGCCAATGGGGAAGCCCACTGACAGCTGATGAGTCAGTGGGGAAGCCCGCTGACAGCTGATGAGTCATCGGTTGTTAATGACATGACATCTGGCTACCCAGCCCACTCCTTAACCACTTAAGCCCCGGAGGATTTGGCTGCTAAAAGACCAGGGTTTTTTTTTGCGATTTCTTACTGCGTGACTTTAACGGACAATTGCGCGGTCGTGCGACGCTGTACCTAAACGAATTTGACGTCCTTTTTTTCCCACAAACAGAGCTTTCTTTTGGTGGTATTTGATCACCTGTGCGATTTTTTTGATCATGCGCTATAAACAAAAAAAGAGCGTCAATTTTGCAAAAATAACAATATTTTTCACATTTTTTTATGTGAAATTCCCCAAAAAAAAATGTAAAAATCAAAATGTTTTAACATTTTCGGCCAATTTGTTTTCTGCTACATATGTTTGGTAAAAAAAATCGCAAAAAGCGTATTTTGATTGGTTTGCGCAAAAGTTATCGCGTTTACTAACAAAGGGAAAGATTTTTGTCATTTTTGGTGTTTTTTTTTTTTTAACGCGTAATATCGGCGATCTGCGATTTTTTTTTTTTGCGGTACTGCGACGTTGCGGCGGACAGATCGGACCCTTGACTGACATTTTTGACACTTTTGGGGGTACCAGTGACATTACTACAGTAATCAGTGCTATACATATGCACTGTTACTGCAAAAATTACACTGGCAGGGAAGGGGTTAACTGTATTGGAGAGGGAGGGGTTAAGTGTGTCCTAGGGGCGTGTTTCTAACTGTAAAGGGACATGGCTATTGGTGTAAAAACAAAGATCAACGGTCCTACATAGTAGAACCGTCTAATCTTCATTTTTACACCAGGGAGAATGATGGGCGGCTTGTTTACATAAGCCGTCCGCCTTTTTCCCTTCACCGGAGCGATCGTGAGTGACCGGAGGACGATCGGGTCCGCCGGTCACACGCACTGACTTGTCAGTGAACGAGCCGGGGCGGGCACGCGCCCACCCGCAATTGGCTCGCAAGTCAGTGACAGGCGAGTCACGTACCCCTACGTCACTCTGCCTGGCCGGGGCTGAACGCCGCAGTATATAGTCGTGCGGTGGTCGGCAACCGGTTAATAACCAGCTAATCTTCACAGAATTTGAATTAGTCGATCAAATTGTTCTGAAAATTTGGAATTCATTAGAAAATTAATAAACGAAAAAGAATAAAAAAAAATAAAACAAAACAAATTTTAAAATGAAAATTTGGAATTAATTAGAAAACTAACTTACAAAACTAAACAAAATTCATGACTATTTCATTTGGAGAGGGCCCCCTCTCACAGGACACAAATCTCTGAATAACCAAAATTTTGCCCGAATTTATATTTGAAACAAAATTAATTGCACATGTCTATTTATAAGTGCCATAATATTTGGGAATTCCTGGTGAGGACATCTTACCAGTAAAGACACTGAATGATTTATGAATTTATCAATGTGTAATTCAATTTGACAGAAAAAAATTCTATCTTAAGAGATTTTGTAACTTTATTATTTCCCATTGCAGATAGTGAAAACTGCTTCCAATGTCCTGATGAGAAGAAAGAGAAATATGTTTACAAAACAAATGAATTTCTGTCCTATGAAAACGATGTGATGGTTTTCATTTTTTCATTAATGTCCTCATTATTTTCAGTTATTACATTATTTATATTACAAGACGTTATTTATCATTGGGATATCCCCATTCTGAAAGCCAATAACCGGACTGTGAGCTTCATCCTCCTGACCTCCATCTTGCTGAGCTTCCTCTGTGTCTTCTTCTTCCTCGGACGTCCTGTGGATATAATCTGCATGCTGAGACAAAGTTTATTTGGAATCTTCTTCTCCATCGCTGTCTCTTCTGTTCTGACCACTATCACTATTGTCTGCTCTGCTTTCAAAGCCACCAAACCTGGCAGCTACTGGAAAAAATGGGTCATGGTCAAAGTATCTAATTCTTTGGTCCTGACCTGCTCCTCTGTCCAAGTTCTGATCTGTATTATTTGGTTGTCAGTGTCTCCTCCCTACCAAGAGTATGATATGGACTCCTATCCTGGGAAGATCCTCATTCAGTGTAATGAAGGGTCAGTTATTGGGTTCTACTCTATGTTGGGTTATATTGGGTTTCTGGCAGCTGTGAGCTTTGTTCTGGCTTTCATGGTGAGGACATTACCGGACAGTTTTAATGAGGCCAAGTACATCACCTTCAGCCAGTGGCGTACCAATAGGGGGGGCGGTCCGCCCCGGGTGCCACACATTAGGGGGGTGTCAGTGTGTCAGGGAAGATCAGGGTGACACCCGGGGCCGGCCGCCAGACTGCTTCCACCGCGGAGGAGGAGGAACTGTTTAAAGCAGAGAGGATGTGAGAGACTCACAGTCACTCCGAGCCCTGAATACACAGCGATCGGCGCTGCCGCAGTTTACTATGCTGGTTAATGAGAAGGCGATTGGTTGCTAGGACCGCCTATCAACCAATCACCTGCTCATTAACCAGCATAGTAACTTCTGCAGTTCCCGCCGAGGCGCCAATCGCTGTGTATTCAGGGCTCGGAGTGACTGTGAGTCTCTCACATCCTCTCTGCTTTAAACAGTTTCTCCTCCTCCGCTCTCCTCCTAAAAAGGTAGGGGGGGCGGGGGGGGGGGGGCTTTGTATTGTACAGGGGTTATTTTGAGGGGGGGGGGCTTTGTATTGTAAAGGGGTTATTTTGAGGAGGGCGGGGGGGGCTTTGTATTGTAAAGGGGTTATTTTGAGGGGGGGGGGGCTTTGTATTGTAAAGGGGTTATTTTGAGGGGGGGGGGGCTGGGGGCTTTGTATTGTAAAGGGGTTATTTTGAGGGGGCGGGGGGGCTTTGTATTGTAAAGGGGTTATTTTGAGGGGGGGGGCTTTGTATTGTAAAGGGGTTATTTTGAGGGGGGGCAGGGGGGCTTTGTATTGTAAAGGGGTTATTTTGAGGGGGGGGGCGGGGGGGCTTTGTATTGTAAAGGGGTTATTTTGAGGGGGGCGGGGGGGGCTTTGTATTGTAAAGGGGTTATTTTGAGGGGGGTGACTTTGTATTGTAAAGGGGTTCTTTTTTTGGGGGGGTGGCTTTGTATTGTATAGGGGTTGTATGGGGGGGGCTTTGTATTGTATAGGGGTTCTATGGGGGGGCTTTGTATTGTATAGGGGTTCTATGGGGGGGGGCTTTGTATTGTATAGGGGTTCTATGGGGGGATTTATTGTAGAGGGGTTCTATTGGTGGGGGCTTTGTATTGTAAAGGGGTTATATTGGGGGGCTGTGTAATGTAAAGGGTTGTATGGGGGATGGGGCTGTGTAATGTAAAGGGTTCCAATGGGGGGCTGTGTAATGTAAAGGGGTCCAGGGGTAAGGGGGCAGTGTAATGTAAAGGGGTCCAGGGGTAAGGGGGCTGTGTAATGTAAAGGGGTCCAGGGGTAAGGGGGCTGTGTAATGTAAAGGGGTCCAGGGGTAAGGGGGCAGTGTAATGTAAAGGGGTCCAGGGGTAAGGGGGCTGTGTAATTTACAGGGGCTGTGTAATGTAAAGGGGTCCAGAGGTAAGGGGGCTGTGTAATGTAAAGGGGTTCAGGGGTACAGGGGCTGTGTAATGTAAAGGGGTCCAGGGGTACGGGGGCTGTGTAATGTAAAGGGGTCCAGGGGTAAGGGTTCTGTGTAATGTAAAAGGGGGTCTCCATACATTTTACACATGACACGTCAATGTTCGTTGCCTGGGGGGGGGGGGGGGGTGCCAGATATAGGATCCGCCCCGGGTGCCAAATGCTCTAGGTACGCCCCTGCCTTCAGCATCTGGATTGCCATGATCCCGGCCTATCTGAGCACCAGAGGGCAATACATGGTGGCTGTGGAGGTTTTTGCCATATTGGCCTCCAGTGCTGGAATATAAGGATGTATATCCCCCCCCCCCCCCTAATTGTTCTATTATAATTTCCAAACTGAGCAGAACTTGAGGTTTCAGAAAATGCGTTCTCCCTTAGGGGTCAGAATTATCAGTAGAGTTTATACAACAGAAAAATCCTTTTTACTGATGTATGACCTATTAGTTATGTTAGATGTGCGAAGTACAAGATTACACACTCTTTACACAACACAGATCACACATGTTATTCACTTAGTCCTGCTAATAATATTCATAGAGTATCTGGCTGCAGCCGTTCAGTGCAAATTCCCCTTTCCCCCACCACCTGCATTAGAAAGACACTTTAGCAGGCTGTATTCCTCCCCCACCAAATCCGCTGCAGAGCAGGTTTGCCAAAGCTGAAGCCATAAATTCATGAGGGGCCCCTCCACTGTCAAAACCCACCTCTGAAGTGTAGAATTGGTGAGAGCATTACCAACCCACCAAGCACTCTATATAGCAAAACCCAGCTAGACCTCAGTTTCAGAGTTTGCTGTCAGGTCCTTAGACATTACAATACTTAACCACTTGCCGACCGCCGCAGGACTATATACCGCGGCAGTCAGCCCCTCCTGGGCAAAGTGACGCAGGGGTACGTCACTTGCCCACAAGCCTCTAGGAGGCGCTCTTCCACTACCGCTCATTCCCTGCCATCCCCGCGCGTGTGACCGGTGGCTCCGATGTCCGCTGGTCACTCGCGATCTCCCGCAGGAGAGGGAGAAAGACAGACGGCTGATGTAAACACAACCGTCTGTCAGTCTCCCTTAGATCATGACAGAGGCTATGCGATCCTACTATGTAGGATGGTATGTGTCTGTTATGTTCTAACAAGCCACGCCCCTTGACAGTTAGAATCACGCCCCTAGGGACCCCTTAATCACCAGTAAAGTTAACCTCTTCCCTGCCAGTGTAATTTTTACAGTAACAGTGCATATGTATAGCACTGATTACTGCAGTAATGTCACTGGTACCCCCAAAAGTGTCAAAAATGTCAGTCAAGGGTCCGATCTGTCCGCCGCAATGTCGCAGTCCCGCAGAACGCCGCCATTACTAGTTAAAATATAAAACAATAAAAACGACAAAAATCTTTCCGTAGTTAGTAAACGCAATAACTTTTGCGCAAACCAATCAAAATACGCTTATTGCGAAATGTGTTACCAAAAATATGTAGCAGAAAACAAATTGGACTAAAATGTTAAAAAATTTAGATTTTTACTTTTTTTTTTCAGAATTTCATATAAAAAAATGTGAAAAATATTGTTATTTTTTTCAAAATTGTCGCTCTTTTTTTGTTTATAGCGCAAAAAGTAAAAATCGCACAGGTGATCAAATACCACCAAAAGAAATCTCTGTTTGTGGGGGAAAAAGAACGTCAATTTCATTTTGGTACAGCATCACACGACAATTGTCGTGTGAGAGTCCTCAGCATGGTATCCTACCAAAAAGATGCGGCACGCTACGTGGCTACCAAGGAGGGGACACGGCGGCCATATTTTTGGTAGGTTTTATCTGAATAAAGCCTGTTTTGACGTTATTACACCATGGAAGTCGTTTTCTCTCCACATATTTATTTATCATGAGAGGAGCGGGTGCGGTGGCTGAAGGAGCTGGTACATGTTATCTTGCTGTCTCCAGGATTTGCTTTGCCCGCTATTCATGATCCCTGTGATGGGGATCGTGGTGCTCTGGTAAGAGGCTTATCTTATCTTCATGGTGGTGGCTATCCTCACATTTTGCTTGGATTACTTATATGATCACTATTGGGACTGCATGCTCTGAGGAATCTACTCAGCATTATGATTATATGCCAATTTTTTGGACTGGATTAATTTACTGACTGACGGACAATCGGTCTATATTGTGTTTTTATAGTGCTACATCATCTATTACTATTGACTGATATGCATATGACAGTGATCAGGGCACTGGTTTGGTGTAGGGCATTGATAAGGCAGTAGGTGTGGTGTATGGCGATGATCAGGACACTGGTATGGTGAATGCCTTTGATCAGGGCACTGGTAAGGCACATGGTGGCGATTAAGGTGCCAATAGAACCTATGGCAGTGATCAGGACCCTGGTATGGCAAATGGCAATGATAATGGTGCTGATTTTGCATATGGGGGTGATTAGGACACCTGTTTGTGTATGGCGGTGATCAGGACTCTGGTATGGGATATGGCTGTGATAAGGATGCTGGTATAAGGTGTAGTGGTAATCAGGATACTGGTGTGGAGCATGGTAGTGGTCAGGATGCTGGTATGGGCTATGGCGATGACCAGGACACTGGTATGGGTTATGACATTAATCAGGGTGCTGTTAAAGCAATGATCAGAACACTGGTATGGGGTATGGTGGTGATCAAGACACTGGTGTGGGTTGTGGGGGTGATCAGGATTTTGGTATGGGTAATGGCTATGATCAGGGCGTTGGTATGGGGTCGATCAGGATGGTGGTTCAGTGTATGGCGGTGATCAAGGTGCTAGTATGGTACATATCAGTAATCAGGATGCTGGTATGAGATATAACGGTGATTAGGACACTGGTATGGCATATGGTGCTGATCAGGACACTGGTATGGTGGTAATTAGGACACTGGTATGGGGTATCGGAACATTTGTATGGGGTAGGGTGGTGATCAGGACATTGATATGGGGTCAATGTATATAACGATGATCAGGACACTGGTATGGCATATGGCAGTGATTAGTGTTGGGAGAATGGGTTGGCCCGAGCATTAGTTGGGGTTGAACATTGCCTGCTCACCTCATTCGGAGAACACCCAATTTGCAGGATGTTCACCCCACCAAATGCCCTGCAATGCACTGTGGACTGCACAGTGCCTTCTGCTCCCTGATTGGGCAAAGCTTTGTCCAGTCAGGGTGCAGTAAAAGCTAGCTGTTAAGCATCTGGGCCAGGAAGCCATCCACAGTGCCCTTAACAACTGATGAATTGGCTTCCCCGCAGATGGCTGAAAAAAAAACATAAAAAGTATTAAAAAAATAAAATAAAAAATGGCATGGTATGGATTTTAGGGGAACCCCACTCCAAAATAAGCCCCCCTTCCTGGACCATACCAGGCCACAGGGCCTCAACATTGAGGGGTGGGTGCTTTGGGTGGGGGGCCCGACACTTGCAACTGCAAGTCAATTTAAAAGTGATTTGACTCCTTTTTTTCTTTAGAAATGTAATTTTTATGTTCTATAAATGCTACAGATGTGCACTTTACAGGCAGACTAAGGAGACCAGGCACAATATTTAAAGGAATTTTCCATTTCTATTGATGCACTTTAAGCGTCAATAAAATCACTGCTCCTGAAAAAAAAAATAGTTTTTAAAAAAACATTTTACATTTATACATTTCCCCCAGGGTAGTATCCGGACTCCCATACCCTTTTTGTGGCCAATTACTTGCATATACTATAAGCCTTCAAAATGGGTACTTTTGATTTCTCATGTTCAGCTCCCATAGACTTCAATAGAGTTCGCTGTTTGGGGCAGAACTATTCCCCTGTTTGGTATTTCCACTGCAAACCAAATAGGGCGGCGTTTTGCCCATCTCTAGCGG
Source organism: Pelophylax lessonae (assembly GCF_965119305.1). Lineage (NCBI taxonomy): Eukaryota > Metazoa > Chordata > Amphibia > Anura > Ranidae > Pelophylax > Pelophylax lessonae. Next base: position 5,656,405 of record NC_138768.1, read on the forward strand.
TGATCATGAAGTTAGTGTGAGGTATGGCGATAATCAGGGCACTGGTATGGGTTATGGTGGTGCGCATGACGTTGGTGTGGCATATGGTGGTGGTCAGTAGGGATGAGCTTCGAGTTTGAGTCGAACGTAAGTTCGACTTGAACATTGGCTGTTCGCTCATTCGTCAAATGATGAATAAATGGGTTTCTTCCTGGTAACTTCAAGTTGATGCATTATCATGGACTCTGACCTCAATAAATCACCTGCTGCCTGGGGGATTTGAACCCCACAGCCATGTCATTGCAAGCCTGGTATTCTATCATCTACGCCACCGTTAAAACTGCTTAAGCTGACCACACTCTCCCTAACTTTTATCTCATCCACAGTATGTAAGGTGCTTGACGGTGGCGTAGCTGGTAGAAATCCAGCCTTGCTAATTGCAGGGTTGTAGGTTCGAATCCCTTGGCCAGCGGGTAATTTTTAATTGGAATTCTATAGTTAATAAATACATTGCTAGCTGGGAGAGAGATTCTTGCTTTTTACAGTTTGTTTAGATCAGATAGTGCAGTGTATACCACAAAGTTATATATATATATATTTATATATATATATATATATGCACTTCGGTTTATATTAGTCTATGTCAGTATTGCTGAAAAAAACAGTGTGGGGTACCCCCCCCAGTCCATACCAGGCCCCTCGGGTCTGGTATGGATTTTAAGTGGAACCTCGTGCCAAAAAAAAAACTGTGTGGGGTTCCTCCTAGGATCCATACCAGACCCTTACCTGAGCACATAGCCTGGCTGGCCAGGCTGGGAGTGGGGGCAAGCGAGCGCCCCCCATCTTGAACCATACCAGGCCACATGCCCTCAATATGGGGGGGTGGGTGCTTTGGGGCAGGGGGGCTCTGCCCCCCCACCCCAAACCTCCTTGCCCCCATGTTTATGGGGACAGGGGTCTATTCCCGACCACCGTGGGCTGTGGTTGTGGAGGTCTACACACTTCGTACCTCCACCAATTCACCAAAAAAGTGTAAAAAAAAATGAAGACAAAAGACAGTTTTGGAAAAGACCTTTATTAAAAAATAAAAAAATACTGTCCCCCGATGATCAGCCGCCCGTCCGCCCGAAAAAAAAAAGAAGCTTCTGCTTCTACGGACGCTTCCCGCGTTCTGAGCTGCTTTGATTGTGACAGCTCTTTTATAGGGACCAGACGTCACAAGCCGCCCCACAATGCACTGCTCAGGTACAATGAATAAATTACTGACGACAGTAATTTATTCACTGCACCTGAGCAGTGCACCACCCTCCCCCATGTTGAGGACATGTGGCTTGGCATGGTTTAGGAGGGGAGGGCCGCTCGCTCTCCCCCCACCCCTATCCTGTCCAGCCAGGCTGTGTGCTTGGATAAGGGTCTGGTATGGATTTTGGGGGGAACCCCACTCCGTTTTTTTTTTTTTTTTTTGTGTGGGATTCCTCTTAAAATCCATATCAGACCCAAGGGGCCTGGTATGGATTGGGGGGACCCCAAGCCATTTTTTTTTTCATTTTTTTTACCTGTATTGCCGGGAGCCGGCAGCAATTTTAAATGACATTTTGTCCTTAAAATGTCAGTATTGCTGCAGCAGGCTCCATACATCGTACAGATGCGCCACTTTACAGGCACATTAAGGGGGTCCCCCCAGAAAAGATATTTATAGGAATTTTTCATTTTTATTGTTTCACTTTAAGCATTATTAAAATCACTGCTCCTGTAAAAACTATTGTTTTTACAAAAAATAAATTTGCATTCATTTATGTCCCCCAGGGCAGTACCCAGGTCCCCATACACTTTTTTGGGCCAATAACTTGCATTTAAGCCTTTAAAATTAGGAATTTTGATTTTTCATGTTCGTGTCCCATAGGCTTTATTGGAGTTTGCATGTTTGCCAGAACATTTCCCCTGTTTGAGATGTTCTGTGTGAACCAAACAATGGGGTGTTCGGCTCATCACTAGTTGTTAGGATGCTGGTATGGCTCATCACTAGTGTTCAGGATGCTGGTATGGCTTGTGGCCTTTAAAATTAGGACTTTTGATTTTTCATGTTCGTGTCCCATAGACTTTATTGGAGTTTGCATGTTCGCTAGAACATTTCCCCCGTTCAAGATGTTCTGTGGGAACCAACCAGGGGGGGATGTTCGGCTCATCACTAGTGGTCAGGACGCTGGTATGGCTTGTGGCGGTGATCAGGGAGCTGGTATAGGTTATGGCGGTGATCAGGGTGCTAGTATGACTTTTGGTAGTGGTCAAGATACTGGTATGGGGTATAGAAGTGATCATAATGTTGGTATGAGGTATGGCGGTAAAGAGGACATTGGTATGATGTATAGCGGTAATCATGGCACTGGTATGGCGCATGGTGGCGATCAAGGCGCTGATATGACTTATGGCAGTGATCAGGATGCTGGTATGGAATATGGTGATTATAATGACTCTGATATGGCATTTGGCGGTAATTAGGATACTTGTATGGCAAATGGCAGTGATCAGGACACTGGTATGGGATATAGCGATGATCAAGATGCTGATATGAGGTATGGCAGGGATCTGGATGCTGGTGTGGTGCATGGTGGTGGTCAGGATGCTGGTATGGGTTATGGCGGTGATCAGGGCGCTGGTATGGCTTATGGTGGTGTGGTGCATGGTGGCGATAAAGGTGCTGATATAATTAATGACAATGATCAGGGTGCTGGTATGGCAAATAGCGATGATCAAGGCTCTGATATGGAATGTGACGGTGATTAGGTCATTGGTATGGCGTATGGCAGTGATCAGGAAACTAGTATGACGTATGGTGGTGATCAGGATGCTGGCATGGTGTATGGCAGTGATTAGGATGCCGGTATGGTGGTGATCAGGACGTCGGTATGGTGCATGGTGACGTTACTGTGAGCACTGGTGATGACACTGGGACAGGGGGACACATGGATCACCAGGTTCCCTGGTGTGTGATCTCTGAGCCATGAACAAGCCTCTGATGGGGGGGTACGGATGCATCAACCTGCATCGGCACTGCTCTTGTCTCGCTGTTTGTGTGCACTGGGTAGACGGGAAGCAGTTAAACTGAGGGAAAGTCAGTAAAGGAAGTGTTTTGTGAGATGATAAGAGTATCGGGAGCTCAGAGTGATACCAGTGCTGAGTGCGGCCAAGGCAGAAGATAATCACAGATTTTCAAGTAGAAGAGGAATGATAATATTTCACTATTCTTCTCCAAATCACATTTGTGGTGGATGGTCACAGTCTATACCTTTTGGATACATTTCTTTGTGCACGGGACATATGTAATATTATTTATTGTTCTGACAGAAGATGGATGTTATTTATGATGCTAAAAGCACCGATCACACATTATATAGTATATTAAAGTAGAATTAAAGCCTTTTTTTTTCATTTTGTATAGAGTAAGGGAGGGTTATAACCCCTGTAAGGTTTATTTCCTAACAGACTCTATGGAGGCATACATATGGGTAACCCCGAATAAGTAAAAGTAAAAGGGTGCGCTAACACAAACTTCTGGCAGCAACTAGGATTCCAACCTGATGGAATAACTGAATAATAAAATAATGAATAAACTAGTGCGCTCAATGAATATACGCAATCCAACAAAACTACATCTAAGTAAATGTGTATACATATAAAGAAAGTGCAATTTATATAAAATGAAATAGTGACATCATGCACTAAATAAGTATGTAGTGAATAAGTCCAAAAAATTAGTGAAACAAAGGATCTTCACTGAAAACTTCCAACTTTGCGGAATATCCTTTTTATACAAGTCCAGAATTTCCAATGACCCCAAGTGATGAAAATAGAAGTATTGACCACAGTATTGTAAAAGGTGGCTCCTTACCCACTTCCCAGCATATAACAGCATATAGACTATATCAGATATAGGAAAAAGGGTCCATGAGCCAGTTTTCACCCACACGCAAAGTGCCACCACGTGCAAAAATACAAATTGGCCTCTTACCAGAAAATATATAAGTATAGGTTGGAACAATTCTCATCAAGAGACCACAATGGACCCGCCAGGATGGATGGTAATGAGACTGTCAATACCACCCTGAAATTCATGACATTGCCATTTCCGACCACGTGCCGGTCTCGGTTACGTTGACCTTCCCCGACACCCCCTCCGCCCCAACATTATGGCGCTTCCCGAGCTATTTACACGGTAACAAAGACTTCCAGTCCTAACTACTAAAAGCATGGGAGGAATACTCCTCTGTGAACTCTCATTGTTTAGGAAATCCAAATCTCTGCTGGGAAGCTGGCAAAGCTTTCCTACGAGGGAAAATAATAGCATATGCCAGTACTTATAAGAAACAATCGGCACAACAATACAAGGATGCAAGCATACGCATGACTCTGGCACAACGGGCCCTCCTTACCCTTTCTTCCCCTGCCTCTAGAACTGAATGGCAGGACTTAAGCGCTCTTTTGACTTGTGGGCCACAAATTTGGAACTAATGAAACATAACTGTATGGCAGCTTCCCTTTACAAATTCGGCAACAAGGCCAGTAAACTCATGGCCAGACTGTGTAGGCCTCCTTACCGCCCCACGCACATTGCAGCCTTACGTAACTCGCGAGGGATTGTGGAACGCACCCCTCAAAAGATTAGTGATGTCATGCATGACTTTTATTCCCGTCTTTATGCTGAGGACCAAATGGATTTACCCACGGCTCAAATCTACTTACGTCGCACTTCACTTCATAAACTTTCCCAAGCCCAACTTGAGATGATCAATGCACCCATCACCACAGACGACATACTTGAAACTATCAAACACCTAGCCCCTCACAAAGCCCCCGGAGCCGATGGCTTCACAGGCGAATTCTACAGAGACTTCTGGGACGTACTCCAACCCACACTTCACCGGGTATACAACGGCATCTGGGAGGGGGGTGATTACCTATCCACAGGGAATCAGGCCTATATAAAACTATTGCCTAAAAAGGTAAAGATCATCTGGAACCTGGAACCTACCGCCCTATTTCCCTTTTTAATCTAGACGTTAAGATCCTCTCCAAAATAATTGCAACTAGACTGGCGAATCTGTTGCCGTCATTGATTCACCTCTCTCAATCCGGTTTTGTAAAAGGCAGGACAGCAACCCTAAATTTGAGGAAAGTCCTTGCAGTTTTGGAGCATTCGCGTCTTCACCTCGGAGGGGATCATGCCATCATCACCCTGGATGCCGAAAAAGCCTTTGACAACGTCGGCTTCAAATGGTTATCCATGGTTCTGGCCGAGATGGGCTTCTCAGGGGCTTTTGCCCACCTGGTAAAATCTATGTATAGGGCCCCTTCGGCCAGGCTGGTGGTGGCCGGTCTCCTCTCGGGTGATTTCCGTCTTTACAAGGGCACGTGTCAGGGATGTCCACTATCCCCTCTTCTCTTTAACCTAGCTATCGAACTGTTATCCCGTTTTCTAGCTGAAATTGCCCCCCTTTCACGGGATTAAAATAGGTACTCACAAGATCTGCACGGCCATTTTTGCGGACGATATTCTTATTTTCACGTCTAATCCCGGCCTAGACATGCTCACCATCAAGGCGATTTTTGATGATTTCAACCTCTGTTCCGGTCTCCGTATCAATTTCCTCAAAAGCGAAATCCTCGCCCTGACCCATCGCCCAACGGCCCCTTGGATGCAATACTCCCTGTTTGCAATTGTTAAAACGCATATGACTTATCTGGGCATGAAAATTGGTAAGGACCCCTCCTCCCTGTATACTCTAAATTATTCTCCTCTGATATCAAAAGTAGTGCAAGAACTGAACAGCTGGATGGAGTCATCCATATCTAAATGTATGTAACGCTCCTGTGTTTTTGTTATAGTGAGCTGGATTTGCAGCTGCAGAATCTCCACTCAGTAGTCATGTAGAGATGTGTTGAATTACCAGATCCAACTCTCCAGACTCATCATTGTGGCCTGGCCTACTTCAGCATGCAAATATACATACACTCAATAAGATGTTCCTGGAGTGATAGGATGTATACGACAGTATGGAGGAGATGTGCTGAAGGACAGGCGTGAGCAGTGATAGCAATGATAAGCACTTGATAGTAATGTTCAGGAGAGTAGTAGATGGTAATAGGTAGAATGCAGATAGGTTAGTAATCATGTATGGTAACAGGTGGTAGGGACAGCAGATGATATATACAGAAGAGACTAACCCAGTGCAAGGATAGATGGTAGTAGACTCAAGAGCTAGCAATCTATGTGCAGATGATAGATTTAGTAATGCATAGATAGTAACAGTCCTTAGTGTGCAGAAGTAGATAGTGTAAGTTTGTTATGAAGAATCCCCTGTGGGGTACTTATCACTAGTGAGGTTAGTAAGCAGAAGGGTCCGGTAGTAAGAGAGTGATCCGGTAGCGAGATACGGGATCAATAGTGAGGTTCCGGTCTGTTCCAGGTAAAGAAAGTAGCTGGAGGCTCCGGCAGCATAAGACAAGGCTGTTAAGCATGCGGTAAAGATCAGGTAGCGAGATACAAGATCAGGAAGTCCAGTACAGGGTCAGGTAGCGAGATACAAGACAAAGTAGTGTCAGGCATAGTTGCATACTGGCGGCTTGAATGAACAACCTGTGAGAGAAAGCCGGCGATTGAAATAGCCGCTCCGGCGGCGCTCAGTGATGACATCATGCGGCTTAAAGGTATATGCGTTCCACCTAACTGAAATGGTGGGACGCAATATGCAAAGGAAAAAAGGCAATAAGGGTACCGAAGGTACCAGAATCTTACAATGTATCTGGAGAAACAAACGGCCACATATGTCATTCAAAAAGCTGTACCTGCCTAGGAGAGAGGGAGGCGCTGGCCTCCCACATTTCAGACTGTATAATTTGTAATGCTTGCTAAGGACTGGGCTGGACTGGATAACTCAATCCTCCCGCTACTCCCTGTACTCTTTGGAGGCTTCATTGGTCTATCCATTCTCTCTACCTGCTTTGCTCCATTGTACCTGGAAATCTCTTACCCCTGCCCTCCAACACAACCTTCTCCTCCGAGACATGGCTATTGCATGGAGAGAAGTCAGAAAACTGCTCCATGCCCCGGTGAATATTTCCAACCATCTCCCTATCTGAGGGAACTCCATGTTTCCGCCAGGACTAGAACATGACGCATACTCCCTTTGGAGTCAACGAGACATCACAAAGTTTACGGACTTGTATTGCACAACAACTGGCATCCCTCTGGACTTTTCTAATATAGCAAACTCCTATTCCTTTCCACTCTCCCACTGTTTCTTTTATTGGCAATGTCTAAGCTTTGTTCAAGCATCTTGTAGAGACAAACCCAGCCAGTTTTGCCCCTCTATTCTGGACATTTTCCTCGACATCTCTCGAAATACCATCTCCAACATCTACAAACGGCTTCTCCAACAAACTCCCTCTTCCCTCTCTACATCAACAGCTACAAATTGGGACAAGGAGTTTCATTTCCCTGACCTAGTGCATAAACTTAAACTAGGCTACAACGCTACCCTACGTCTCACTCTGAACAAAAATTGGAGGGAAACACATTTGCGCATAATGCACCGTGCGTACTTGCCTTTCTATGTGAGCGTTAATAATCCCCATGCTGCCCGTTGTCCCTATTGTGGGATCCAACGCCCAACCTTGGCACACCGTTTTTGGCAATGCAAAGCTATTTCCATCTTCTGGGACCAGGTCATAGCCTTCATCTACACTATTATGCTAACACGCATACCCAAGGACCCACTTCTGCTCCTCTTTGGATATTGGGATCCACAAATCCTATCCCGCCCTCCTGACAATGCAGTATGACACAAGGAATGGATTTTGCTCTGCCTTCTCACAGCGAGAAAATGTATACTAAATAAATGGACCTCCTCTTTACAACCCAGGACCTCACATGTCAAACAATTGCTAACGCTACTTCTATATAATGAAAGACTGAACTTGAATACCAGTAAAGAGAAATCCTCCAAACGTTTTCTTAGCCACTGGAACGCTTTTATTCTCTCTTCACTCTCCCCTACAGAACAACAAACCCTGCACCATCACCCAGCCTACCGTGATGGCTATTTGCAAAAGCTCCGCAGATCAGACCCTTCTTAACCCCTTCTATTCCTGTACTTGTAGGCCTGATCCATCCAGTTTGGGTTAGCAGTATATACTTTTAATTTAACTTTTATTATTCTTATGTCATATGACGTCTCGGTGTTCTGGTTACTGTTTTCTGAGGCAACACCCCACTACTGGCTCTGTTACTATTGGCAACATTACTTCCCTACCACCCCCCCCCCCTCTTCCCCATACCCCTCTTCAAGCTATGATTCCATTTGTTAAATCGACCACTTGCATTGTGTTGACTTCCATGTCTTTTATTGATTGTGCTTGATTTCTTTCCTGTATTGTGCAAAATACCCTCAATTAAAATTTATTAAAAAAAATAATAATAATTTGCATGAAAGTCACACCTGCATGATCTAAATTTGACATGTGTATGACTTGTATGCAACCTTGTAAAGCACAAGTCATCATATTGTCTGCTTTTTTACCCCTGCCCCAGCCCATCCCTTCTGCAGAGAAGTCCCTCCTGAGCAAATTGTCCATCCATCTCTGTTCCTGGTGTCCCTTCTGCAAAAGAAATAAGCTCCAACCCTAACCTTAGCCATAATCCTAACCCAACCCTAACCCTAGCCATAATCCTAACCCAACCCTAACCCCAGCCATAATCCTAACCCAAACCTAACCCTAGCCATAATCCTAACCCAACCCTAACCCTAGCCATAATCCTAACCCTAGCCATAACCCTAACCCAAACCTAACCCCAGCCATAACCCTAATCCAACCCTAACCCCAGCCATAACTCTGACCCTAGCCATAACCCTAACCCTAGTCATAATCCTAACCCAACCCTAACCCTAACCCTAGCCATAATCCTAACCCAACCCTAACCCTAGATATAACCCTAACCCAACCCTAACCCCAGCCATAACCCTAATCCAACCCTAACCCCAAGCCATAACTCTGACCCTAGCCATAACCCTAACCCTAGCCTAATCCTAACCATGGACATAATCCTAAACCAGTGTAAATGCAATATAATGCCAAATAACAGACATGCAATTGTTCAGCCATTGACACCCCATACATATTCTCATGTATAGAAGTAATAGTATGAAGTCTTATATAGCCTCAGTACCTACTTATATACATAAGAAAGTGTCACCAGGTGACGTCACCAGGTGGCCCTGCCCTTACCTATGTAAGAACTGTCAAACGGCAAGCCAGGAATTCGGCCATTTGCCTTAGTTGACTGCGGAGTGATGTTTTTTTTTTCTCTTTCGGGTGAGGCGGGTGTCATGATTAATGATGGATTTACATTGGAGGACACTTTTTTATTTTTTAATAAAGGAAATGTCAAAAATTGTCTCTGTGTTTTTATTACTTTTTGACACTTTTTGGTAAATGGGTAGTGGTACCGTGTACCCCATACTCATTCACATAGGGGGCAGGATTTAGGGGCCCCCTTGTTCCAGATTCCAATAAGCCCCCTGCCCACAGACCCCCACAGCCACAACCCAGGGTTGTTGTGATGAGGCCCTTGTCCACATCAACATGGGGATAAGGTGCTTTTGCAGTGGGGGGCGCAGAGTCCTCCCTGCCCCAAAGCCTAGTATGGTTCTGTTCTCGCTTGCCCCCACCTTTCCTGGCCTCCCAGCCTGCGGCTCAGATAAGGATTTTGGGGGGACCTCACTCAGTTTAAAAAAAAAAAAAATGGTTCCCCTTAAAATCGATACCAGAGCAGTATGGACTGGGGGGGGGGAGTGGTTGAAAAGAAAAAAAATATTATAATATGGGGACTCATAGCCTTCAATTTCAACAGTACAAAAATATATTTAAAAGGCTTAACCTCCCTCTGATTATGTCTGGATTTCTGTGCTAAAAGCCGTACATTGTTTTGCATAGAAATCTGTTGTTTTATATTTTAAAACTCACCTTCCCCTGCAATCCTCCGCCGTCCTCCCCCGCTGTTCTCCCCTGCCGTCCTCCCCCGCCATCCTCCAGCCATCCTCTCACTGTCCTCCCACTGTGTGCTTGGCCGATGCCGGCACCTGTCTTCCAGTTCCCTTCCCTGCGAGCGTTGCGACGCAGGGGGGTGGAACCGACAGCAAATTCAAAAGTGTAGATACACCAAATGAGATGATAGAAATCTGTGATGGGATTACACTGTATCATCCCATTTCACCACAGCATTTCACCTGGTGACTTTTCAGTGCCCTGCCTGTGCTTTTCCAGTGCTTTGTGCCTGGAAAAAAGAGAACGACCATGGCTGTCAGGTTTAAGCAACCATCGGAAGCATCTCCATCATATGGTGCATGATTATCTAGATGCAAGAGCAGACTTGGAGACCTTTCCAGCTGAGATCCACTGGCTTACTGTGTCTTGAGGATGGACCACTGTCCAGAACTTATGAATATGCAATGGAGCTACTGGCCTGTCCTGCTTCCAGCGTGCTTTCCAAACTGATTTTTAGTGCTGCTGGAGGTTTTTTGACAGACAAAAGAGTGTGTCTGTACACAGACTCTGTTGACCAGCTGACTTTTATCAAAATTAACCAGTCCTGGATCAACAAGAGCCATCAAGCCCTGATGCTGATGTAACTAATTGAATTTGCTAGGGGTCGTCCATCCCTCGAAGACTGCATATGCTGCCTATCCTAAACTTCTACCTTGATTCTACTAGCTTCCAACAATGTTTTTGGTTTGGGTCACTACCAACCCCTAAGGCCTAATTTTTCTGCACTTTTATGACAGATGCATACAATTTAAATGTCGCATGTCATTTTTAAATGCAGGCCCTGTAACTGTGCCCTGCTAACTGTGAGGCTTTACGGTGTTCAGGCACCACCTACAGCAAAGGCCCAATTTTTGGCACCTGCATAGCTCATGCAATTTCAAATTTGTATGGAATTCTTACCAGCAGGTCCCGTTCCTGCACCCAGCAAGAGTAACTGCGAGGGCTTGGTTACAGTGTTCAGGCACCACCTACAGTAAAGGCCCAATTGTTGGCACCTGTGTAGCACATGCAATTTCATATTTGTATGGAATTCTTACCAGCAGGTCCCGTTCCTGTACCCAGCAAGAGTAACTGCGAGGGCTTGCGACAAACTTTTCCTCTGTTTGCGGTTTTCTTGTGCGAACCGAACCGGGGGGTGTTTGGCTCATCACTACTTGAAAGCACCCGAGATCTCTGATCTTCTCTGTTCAGACCTGATAAAGACAGACAGCCTTATTCTCACTGGTGAAGTCAGGCTGGGCAACCCAACAGAACAATTTCTCAGCTAGTTGGACCAACCTGGGAATTCTTGGGATGTGAACTCCTAAGGCAGCCTTGTGTCCTCTTCCAAGGATGTCATAGATGGTCTTTTTTTAGGCTGTAAGACCTGGAGTCTAAAAAATGCTTTCTGAACTTTGTCACCAAATGAAAAGTTTACTGCCTTTTACTTTTTTTGTGCAATTAAAGTGCTATTAGAGCTTCCATTTTTTTTCTTCATTAAAATAACAAACATGTCATATGTACCTGCTCTGTGCAATTGCACAGAGCAGCCCTAATAATCATCTTCTCGGGTCCCCCGCTGGCACTCCTGGCTCCTCCCCCCTGCTGATTGCCCCCAGAGACAACCGCTTTTTATGGGGGCACTCATGTGGGCTCACTCCCAAACCATCCTGCATCTGTTGACAAGGACAGCAGAGTTTGGCCCCGCCCCTAGCTCCCTCATAATAGGATTTGATTGACAGGAGCAAGAGACAATGGCTTCTACTGCTATCAATCTTCCCAGTGAGGAGGAACAGAACCAGGAGATCTACTGCTCTCGTGCACATCGCTGGATCAAGTATGCTCAGGTATGTAAAAAAAGGGGCTGTGGGGGATCTTCTGCAGCAGAAGGTATTTTACCTTATTGCATATTCCATATTTTCATATTTCAATATGTTTGCCTTCTTGTCACTTTTTTTCTTCCACCTTCAGCCGAGGCATGAAGTCAGTGTCAGGATCCTGTGCTGCTGTCAGTGATAATGAGGTTGGAGAAGAGGAAGAAGTCATTGGAGTCTATCAGAGCCATGCTGTCTTTAGATACCCACATAGAATATTGTGGTTGTTGGCTTTGTGTGTGACCCCCTGCACATCTGACACCCAGAACTCTGCTCACCGCTGTCATATGACTATGAGGAATTATACATTTGAGTACAAGTATTCTCAGGATGGAGACATCATTATAGGAGGGATATTCACTGTACATTCTCTAGTGACAGAGTGGAGTGAGGAAGGAAGTCTTATTAAACATCTTATGTGCGCAGCGTAAGTGAAATATGAAATGTAAAACTTCCAATCTGATCTACAGAGCTGTGTCTTTAGGAGATTTGTGTGATAATCTGCAGGACTCATTCAGTCTGTTACATTGCATTTATATAAAATCAAAGCATTTCCTTGAATGTGTTCATGAAATACACTTAGGGCCCATTCATACTTAAATGTTCTGTTATGATGTATTAATGAACACACATTAATTTGTTTTATAGCATTGATTAACTCCGTCGCATTAAAGGGATACTAAAGTCTCATTGTTTTAGGGTCCCTCTTCTGTGCTCCTGGCCCCTCCCTCTTGTTAAGTGCCCCCACAGCAAGCAGCTTGCTATGGAGGCACCCCGGATGAGCCACGGCTCCCTGTGTCCATTCTGACACGGAGCCGGGGCCCGGCCCCCTTTCTCTCCTCATTGGCTGACTGACTTTGATTGACAGCAGCGGGAGCCAATGGTGCCATGCTGCTGTATCAGTCAATGAGGAGGGGAGTCCTGGGCAGCCAAGACACTCATGCAACATCGCTAGATCTAGATGGGCTCAGGTAAGTATTAGGGGGGCTGAGGGGGGCTGAGGGGGGCTGCTGCACCCAGAAGGCGTTTTATCTTAATGCAAAGAATGGCATTCAATGCATCCTGTTCTTTATTAATGGGCTGCTAATGCAACGCAATGGATGAAAAACTATGTATGACCTTTTTTAATAATGCAGCCCCCCCCCCAGCATATATACAGTATGTGTTGTGGTGCGCATTTGGCTATATTGTACAATATGTTGGGGTGTGATTCACAATGAATGACATTGTAATGCACTGCACAAAGAGCAGGTGAGCTTCTATGCATTGTGGCAATGCCCTTACCTTCTATGCATTGTGGCAATGCCATTACCTTCTATGCATTGTGGCAATGCCATTATTTTCTATGCATTGTGGCATTGCCGTTACCTTCTATGCATTGTGGCAATTCCATTGTCTTCTATGCATTGTGGCAATGCTATTACCTTCTATGCATTGTGGCAATGCCGTTACCTTCTATGCATTGTGGCAATGCCGTTACCTTCTATGCATTGTGGCAATGCCATTACCCTCTATGCATTGTGGCAAGGCCATTACCTTCTAATGTATGCATTGTGGCAATGCCATTACCTTCTATGCATTGTGGCAATGCCATTACTTTCTATGCATTGTGGCAATGCCATTACTTTCTATGCATTGTGGCAATGCCATTATCCTCTATGCATTGTGGCAATGCCATTACCCTAAAAGGCTAATAAATGACATATTGACTAGCCCCTTCCCTCGCTCTCCACCCTGAAACCTCCCCGCAGCCGCCAGGGGGAGAGAAGAGGAGGGAAGTCAGCAGCACTGTGGATGGGGTGGGGGGGCAACATGATGGAGAGCTCAGGCAGTAGGGGGAATCAACACTGCATGTAGTGATTGGGGTGGGCCTAGGCAGTTTTGGATTGAGTAGGGAAAGTTTAAAACCCCTGTCAGGTATTCACTGTTATCTAGTCCTCAATAAGAGAGAGTCCCTCATAATTCTCGTCCTGCTAATAATAATTCCTACCAGACAGAAAGTGAGAGGAACTCTCCAACAGGTAAGTAGGGGAAGGCTAGAAACCCTGTTGGATTGTTTTTGCTGTCTATGTCCCCATTTCGGATTTTCTGTCACTTCCTATCTGGTTAAACCATTCTCAACAGGACAGGAAATGAGTGAAAGTCAGTCTTAGGGAGTCTAGATAGTGAACAAAAGAGACAAGTCTTCTAATCCTCCCTCACTAGGAAAGAAAAAAAGGTTTTGTTGAAAATACACTTTAAAGCATATATTCGGCCAGCCAGTATAAATAAAGAAAAAAAGGGTGCCAATGGTCGACAAAACATATTATTTTTATAAAACACTTAATTTTATTAGCGATTTCAGTAAAAGTTGAAAGCATTCATTAAAACCGCCAAATAAAAGATACTTTGGGACCACATTATACTGTATATACTTATCAATTATTCATATATTATTTAGAGAATTGCGTTGCTTGAAGAAATTATCTCAACATCTTTTCCTCGGGAGATTATATCACAACATACATGATGCATCAAAAAGAATCTGAATAAAGAAATACAGAAAAGAAGATAAAAAGTATTTGAACACCAATAAGTTCTGTATATACACAAAGTATTACAAAATCACAAAGAATTTACAGTACTGGAAATGTGATAAAAGGATTCCCATAAATAGTTCTGTTTAAAATCAAAACAACGCTCATATCAAAGAGACTTTGGTCCAGACAACTGCAACACCCTGCGGGGTCCCCAAGTGGCTTAAGTAAGCTACAGGAGGGGCATTGGAAAGGGCCTTAGTAAGCTATAACAAGATCTGCAAATTATACAAGAAAAGTGTGTGACACTGTGGGTGTTGTACAGTGATGATGTTGCACTATATCTATAGCCTGATGGGTTGCAGTCCTTACCCTTGTGTTTTTGCTCCAAGGTGCATCTAGCAGTCTTTTATTCTCCGTGTTCCTCCATGTATGACTTGGCTTGGCTGATGACTCTCCAGGCTCTCGACCCCGCATCAGCAAATGACCCGGTATTGGCAGACGACCCGGCATCGGCAGACTACCTCCTTCTGGACTCGACCCCGGCTTGGATGACCACCCACTTCTGGACTTGACACTGGCTTGTTCCTGCTCCCAGTTCCTCACCCTTACTGTGCGTTTCTTGTTGTCTGCTTCAATAAACTGTTTTTTTTTCTTTTCTTGTTCAAGTATTTTATTGGGTCGGTAAAAAAGCAGTAATACAGGCAAGTTTTGGTTTATACATGGGTTAGATACAACAAGAAAAAAGGGGAATAGAAGGGTGGGGGCAGTGACGGGTCACTGGTTTGAGAATGGTTCGGCGGTTGGAAGGGCAAAGCCATAGGTGGTTAGCGACTGAGAGAGGGTCACACTCAACTGATTCTATAGCCACCCAGAGGGGTATTTCGGTAGTTGCGTGGTACTTAGGCAGTTGGGCCAGATGGGCAGCATGGAAATATCTTCCAAAGTTAGGAAGGCCAAGGCCGCCTCTCTGTTTGGGTAAGTAAAGAGTGTGTCGGGGTATGCAAGGTTTGACTGTGCCCCATACGTAGGCGTTTGCACATCGTTGTTGTAGGTGAAGAAAGTAACTTGGGACTGGGATTGGAAATACCCAGAAGAGATACAGTATTTTTGGGAGAATGGACATCTTGGCTACTGTTATCCTACCCATCCATGCTAGCGGTAGAGTGGACCATTTTGACATAAGGTTAGTGAGATGCGTAAGCAAAGAAGGATAATTGGCGGAGAAGAGGTCGGATATGTTGGCTGTCAATTTAACGCTGAGGTATGAGAAGGAACGGGGGGACCAAGTGAATGGCAAGGTGGACTGCAGTTGGGTTAGTTCCTCAGGGGACAAGAAAGGGGGGGATATAGCCGCGCTTAAATAACCAAAGGCAGCCAATACATAGGTAATATCAGCCCAAAAACAATACAAAAAATGTGTACAGCACCAAAAACTTCATGAATTAGTTATATCTAACAGAGGTATGAATAGACTAGAAAAGTCCAAAAAAGTCCATGAGGCCAGGTGCTTAAGGTCAGTATGAGTAGAAAGAAAGTTCCAACACCATATGACTGCAATCCCAAATCTTGGAGGAACCACGTGCTCAAGTAAAGTAATCCCCTTACCGGAACATTAGACCCCCGGTTAAGGAAGGTCAAACAGGCATGGATCACAGAGACCACAGGTTAAGCAGTATCCCCAAAGATAACTGGCACCAGGTCCATCACACTTGCTTCATCAATAATGTTGGATCGTCATGAATTCACATTTCTAAGTTCCTTGCCACAATTGGTAAAGGATACCCCTCCAAAGACAGATGGAACTCAATAGTGAAGTACGTACATTTATTGACATTCACAGAAAAAACAAAGTAAATAACTCACATGTAGTTGCATGATACAAAGCACATGTTAAAAATGGCCGTGGCTGGGGGCGTGTCTGTGTGTGGGCCGGCGTAACTAACGCGTTTCGTCACAGCATAGGACGTTATCAAAGGCAAAGCCCACACCAAGCAGCACACTTTAAATAAGGTCTCCGGCTGGATGACGCATATCCGCTTCCGGTTATAGAATGCGTGATGACGCACTTCCGCTTCCGGTGACTCAATAAGGACGCTAGATGGAACGCACCTCCGGAAGCTGCATCATCTGAGATTACATCACATCCGGGCTTTCGCACCAGAAGAGCAAATATCTGGAAATATGCGGTCCACCAGGAAGCTTGTGTTCCACAACAAAGAAACAAATACCAGAACATGCATTCCATCCTGCGCCCTTTGATTTCTCTCAGAAAAAAAACACATACAGACGCAACCAAAAGGTCAGCAATTCAATAAGGGTATTATTCCAAAAAATAAGATAAGATAAATTAGGCCATATAATGAAAGAAGGTAACAGTGGAAAAACAAAAAAAAAAAACATCCTTCATTAAAGGTCCAATAGCAATTAAGTGATAATATATAAATCAAGTTAAATACAATGATAAAATTGTAAATAATGGACACGACCTCATTGTGTATTCAAAGTTCACAACAGGGTACATATCCATGACATAAACACAAATTAATTATGAAATGGTTTAATATGTATAAAAATAATAAAAATTGCATACCTATATGCTCCTTTAAAATAATCATGGCCTATAAACCATGACCACAGATCATAAATTTGGTCTTAAAAAAATATATAGGTCCAGGCAAAATAGAATGGGACATCAACTGAAAAACAAATCTATCAACTGCTGTTAATAAAACAGTTGACATCCCAGTCCACATTAAGGCCATGAGGCATGTAGCTCTTAAGGTCATAGATCCAGGGGGTCTCCTTTTGGGAGATCTCCCGTCTCACATTACTCCCCCTCCAATGGGAGATGAATCTATCTATTGTCACGGAACCATGAACCAGACGTACAACAACAGATAAGTGAAAATAAGAAAGCTTTATTGAAAAACAAGCATAAAGCAAAAGTCCAAACGGATGGCGAAACCGATGCAGAGTCTTTTGCGAAGCCAGGGGTCAGGAACCAGCAGGGTAGACAGACGAAGCCAGGAACAGGAACCAGCAGGGTAGTCAGACGAAGCCAGGATCAGGAACCAGCAGGGTAGTCAGACGAAGCCAGGAACAGGAACCAGCAGGGTAGTCAGACGAAGCCAGGAACAGGAATCAGAAGTAGCAGCAGTCTTAGTAGCATGTGAACACAGGGGGACCAAGCAGGGAACTGAAGCCACAGACCTCCTATATATATGAGCTAGGCATCCAGCTCCTCCCAGTGGGAAGGAGGAGCCGCAGGGTGGGAGGCTACAAGAAACCCAGAAACCAAGATGGCCGCCAGCACATGTCAAACGAAGGAGAACAGCAAGAAGGTAAGACCATGACAGTACCTCCCCCTCAAGGGCCCCTCCTCCGCGGAGTAAAGAACGGTTTCTGAGGGAAGCGTGCGTGGAAGGCTCGGAGCAAGGCAGGAGCATGGACATCTGCGGAGGGAACCCAGGAACGCTCCTCTGGACCATAACCACGCCAATGAACCAAAAACTGCACCCGACCGCGGACCAGGCGTGAGTCCAGGATATTGCTCACCTCATACTCCTCACGATTGCCCACTCGGACCGGACGAGGCCGAGGAACCGAGGAAGTGAAACGATTACACACCAGAGGCTTCAACAGGGAGACATGAAACACGTTGGAGATCCGCATGCCAGGAGGAAGCGCAAGGGCATAGGCTACCGGGTTTACCCTGCGAAGCACTCGGAAGGGACCAACAAAGCGAGGCGCCAGCTTGGGAGTGGGCACTCAAAGGTTGAGGTTGCGGGTGGACAACCATACACGGTCTCCGGCCTGGTAGGAAGGAGCAGGCGCTCGTCTGCGATCAGCCTGGAGTCTCTGGCGCTGCGCAGAGACCTCAAGGGACTTCTGGATCTGTACCCAAGAAGCACGTAGGACGGAAAGGTGATCCTCCACAGCCGGAATATCCTGGGGAGAGAATACCTCCGGTAACACGGCAGGTTGGAACCCATAGTTGGCCATGAAGGGAGACGTCCCAGAGGAAGAGTTCACCGCCGTGTTCCTGGCAAACTCAGCCCAAGGCAGGAGGTCAACCCAATTGTCTTGGTGATCGGAGACATAGCAACGAAGGAATTGCTCCAAGGCCTGATTGGATCGTTCTGCGGCCCCATTGGACTGAGGGTGGTAGGCCGAGGAGAAGGAGAGATGAATCCCCAACTGGGAGCAAAAGGCGCGCCAGAACCTGGACACAAACTGACTCCCCCGATCCGACACAATCTCCTTGGGCAAACCGTGCAACCGGAAGACCTCCCTGGCAAAAATCGTGGCCAACTCCTGTGCAGAGGGTAACTTCTTGAGAGGAACACAGTGACACATTTTGGAAAACCGATCTACAATCATGAGAATGACCGTATGGCCTCGGGATGCAGGGAGGTCCACAATGAAATCCATCCCCAGGTGTGACCATGGGCGCTCCCCGGTGGCTAAGGGTTGCAGAAGGCCCAACGGAAGGTGCCGAGGGGACTTACTCTGGGCACAAACGGAGCATGCCGCTACATATGCGGCGATGTCGGAACGTAGGGAAGGCCACCAGAACAGACGTGAAACAGCCCAGGACAGCTGATTCTTTCCAGGATGCCCCGCGGTCTTGGAGTTATGGTAGGTTCGCAACAACCGAGTGCGCAACTCCTCAGGCACAAAACATCTGCCGTTGGGTCTCCCAGAGGGAGCACCAGATTGAGCCGCCAAAATCTGCTCACCCAGGGGAGAGGTCAGGCTGGTGCGAATGGCAGCCAGGATCTGATTCGGAGGTATGACCGAAGTCGGAATCGACTCCTCCCTGGACAGGTCAGAGTACTGCCGTGATAAGGCATCAGCCCTGATGTTCTTGGAACCGGGTAGGTAGGAGACCACGTAATTAAAACGTGACAAGAACAGAGCCCATCTGGCCTGACGTGGTGTCAATCTCTTGGCCTCAGAGAGGTAGGTCAGATTCTTGTGGTCCGTCAGGATGAGGACCGGAACCACCGAACCCTCGAGCAAGTGCCTCCATTCTTTAAGAGCCTGCACGATGGCCAATAACTCCCTGTCACCAATCTGGTAGTTGCACTCCGCGGAAGACAGTTTCCGGGAGTAAAACCCACAAGGAAGCAGAGGACCCTCTGGTGTTCTACGCTGAGACAGAAGGGCGCCTACTCCCGTCTCAGACGCGTCCACCTCGAGGACAAAGGGCAACCCAGGGTTGGGATGCGACAGAATCGGAGCCGACACAAAGGCGGACTTTAGAGCCTCAAAAGCTCGGATGGCCTCGGGCGGCCAGACCTGGGAATTACTGCCCTTCCTGGTCAGATCCGTGAGAGGCTTGGCTAGCATGGAAAAGTCCCTGATGAACTTCCGATAATAATTGGCGAAGCCCAAAAAGCGCTGCAGGGAGCGAAGACCACTGGGCTGGGGCCACTGTAAGACAGCCAAAACCTTCTCAGGATCCATGGAGAACCCCTCAGCGGAAATGATGTAACCTAAGAAGGTTACCTGGGATCGGTGAAATTCGCATTTCTCAAGCTTACCGAACAGCTTGTTCTCTCGTAACCGTTGCAACACTCGTTTGACATCCAGAATGTGGGTCTCCATGGACTCAGAATATACCAAGATGTCATCCAGGTAGACCACCACACACTGCTGCAACAGGTCACGGAAAACATCGTTGATGAATTCCTGAAAGACTGCGGGCGCATTGCACAGCCCAAAGGGCATAACCAAGGATTCATAATGACCGGTCCTGGTGTTAAACGCGGTCTTCCACTCATCGCCCGCCTTGATCCTTACGAGGTTATATGCCGCCCTCAGGTCGAGTTTGGTAAAGACCGTGGCCCCTTTAAGGCGATCGAACAGCTCGGAAATCAAGGGTATCGGGTAAGCGTTCTTGATCGTGATGCGATTGAGACCCCTGTAATCGATGCAAGGCCTCAACTCACCGCCCTTCTTTTTCACAAAGAAAAATCCAGCCCCTGCCGGGGACGAGGATTTGCGAATGTGTCCACGTGAAAGCGCCTCCCTCACGTACTCCTCCATGGCCTCATTCTCCGCTACCGACAGTGGATAGACTTTGCCACGAGGAGGAACGGCACCAGATTGTAACTCGATGGCACAATCGTATGGGCGGTGCGGAGGTAGGGCAACCGCGCGCACCTTATCGAATACATCCCGGTACTCCTCGTATTCAGGGGGCAACAGAGAGTCCGAGGAAGTACACAGCAACTTGACAGGCCCATGGATGCAACTAGCCCCACACTGCGGTGACCACGAGAGGATCTCGGCCGATCTCCAATCGAAAATCGGATTATGCTTCTGGAGCCAGGGGTACCCCAAGACCACCGAGTAGTGTGGAGACGAAATAACCTGGAAGCAGACCGACTCTCTGTGGACGGCACCAATGGCTAACCCCACTGGAAGGGTCTCATGAGTCACGTGTGGCGGCAGAAGGGGTCTGCCGTCTATCGCCTCAAGAGCCAGAGGAGAACCTCGAGCCTGCAGAGGAATAGAATTGGCGGCAGCGAACACACTATCAATGAACAAACCACCAGCACCAGAGTCCACCAACGCCTGGGTCGTCACCGAGCCCCCGACCCAGGAAAGGACAACAGTGATCAGTGGTTTGTCAACACGGGAAACCGGGGACGAGGAGACTCCACCCAAGATCTGCCCCCGACAGGATCTCAGGTGCGAGCGTTTCCCTGGACGGTTCGGACATGCCAACCGAAAATGCCCACCGAGACCACAGTACATGCATCGGCCCTCGCGTCTCCGGAGTACCCTCTCCCCCTCGGACAGGCGAGCAAACCCCAGCTGCATGGGTTCACCCCCAGACAAGTCATCCCCAGGAGGCGTGGGAGGAGAGGGAGGCACGGGTGGGACAACAAAGGTAGGCGCCAATCTGTTAGGAGGCCTCCGCAGACTCTCCTTAAAGGAAGGTCTCTCCCTGAGTCTGGTGTCAATCAAAATCAGGAAAGAAATAAGAGACTCGAGCTCCACTGGTAGGTCCTTAGCTGCAACCTCATCCTTCAAGGCATCCGAGAGACCATGAGAGAAAGCAGCGACCAGAGCCTCATTATTCCAGCCCACCTCTGCTGCCAGGGTACGAAACTCAATGGCGTATTCAGCTACGGATCGTGAACCCTGTCTGATGGACATAAGGAGCTTCGCAGCAGAGGCAGCACGAGCCGGCACATCGAATACCTTCCGAAGAGAAGCAACAAAACCGGAAAACTCGGCAACCACCGGATTGTTGTTCTCCCATAAAGGGCTGGCCCAGGCCAAGGCCTTGTCCGAGAGCAGCGAGATTAAGAAGCCCACCTTTGATCTCTCAGTAGGAAAGGCATGTGGCAGCAACTCGAAAAAAATGCCCACCTGGTTAAGGAAACCTCGGCACTGAGTTGGCTCTCCCCCAAAGCGCTGTGGAAGGGGGGCAGAACCGGACATACCCCGAAACACCGCAGGCGCAACAACAGGTGTCGGGGTAGACTCTGGCGCAACAATCGGAGCGGCAGTAGGAGCGGACCCAGGAGCGACAACCGACCCATCGGCAACGGGAGCGAAATGAACCGTGCGTTCAAGCAGGGTTTGCAGCGCCACGGCGAACCGACCCAACAGGTGATCCTGCTGATCAAGTCTGGCAACCAGCGTGGGTAGCGAGGATGGCCCTGTACCGTCAGAATTCATGGCTTGGTCCTAGTGTCACGGAACCATGAACCAGACGTACAACAACAGATAAGTGAAAATAAGAAGGCTTTATTGA
The DNA here is from genome assembly GCF_965119305.1 of Pelophylax lessonae. Lineage (NCBI taxonomy): Eukaryota > Metazoa > Chordata > Amphibia > Anura > Ranidae > Pelophylax > Pelophylax lessonae. Next base: position 5,678,631 of record NC_138768.1, read on the forward strand.
AAAACAAGCATAAAGCAAAAGTCCAAACGGATGGCGAAACCGATGCAGAGTCTTTTGCGAAGCCAGGGGTCAGGAACCAGCAGGGTAGACAGACGAAGCCAGCAACAGGAACCAGCAGGGTAGTCAGACGAAGCCAGGATCAGGAACCAGCAGGGTAGTCAGACGAAGCCAGGAACAGGAACCAGCAGGGTAGTCAGACGAAGCCAGGAACAGGAATCAGAAGTAGCAGCAGTCTTAGTAGCATGTGAACACAGGGGGACCAAGCAGGGAACTGAAGCCACAGACCTCCTATATATATGAGCTAGGCATCCAGCTCCTCCCAGTGGGAAGGAGGAGCCGCAGGGTGGGAGGCTACAAGAAACCCAGAAACCAAGATGGCCGCCAGCACATGTCAAACGAAGGAGAACAGCAAGAAGGTAAGACCATGACATCTATATATAGTTCATCAGGGGAATGGAGATGTTGATTGCTGTGGATTTGAGTGGGTTAACTTTCAAACCTGAGATATCGCCAAAATCTGTCAATACTTTAAGGAGGTTGGGTGCAGATGTCAATGGAGATGTCAGAAAGATTAGGACGTCGTCTGCTAATAAGCATAGTTTGTGATGATGACCACCAATTTCCAACCCCTTAATGTTAGGATTTTGGTGAATTAGGTGTGCTAGAGGCTCGATGGCTAGGGCGAATAGGAGGAGCAAAAGAGGACAATCTTGACGCGTTCCTCTGCTGATTGGAAACAATTCAGATCTATGGCCCATATAGCACACAGAGGCAGAGGGTGTAGCGTAAAGAGCTGTGATCCAGGGGAGAAAATGTGTACCGAACCCCCATTGCCTAAGTATGTAGTGTAGATATAGCCAAGAGACTGAATCAAAGGGGTTTTTTTATATCTAGGGAAAGCAGGGGATTTTGCGAGTACGTGCTATGTGGGTTAAGAGGACCGTACGTCGGATATTGTCTCCTGCTTGTCGGGTGGGCATAAAACCTACTTGATCCTTATGTACAAGGGCTCCAATAATAGGATTCATATGAGTAGCTAATATTTTGGCTAGTAATTTGATGTCAAGGTTAAGAAGGTACAGTATATGGGCCGGTAGTTCGTCCAAGAGGAGTCGTCAGACTGAGGTTTTAGGAGCATCATGATGGTCGCTGCCAATGTTTCTGGATGAAGCGTATGGCCTTTAAGAATGACGTTGTAGGCTCTGGTCAACATGGGGACTAGTAGATTAACAAACCTTTTATAGTAAGTGGCCGAGAACCCATCAGGTCCAGGGTGTTTCTGTGTTTTAATATGTTTTAATATGTTTGATGGCCAATATGACCTCCTCAGGTTCTATGGGTTTCTCTAGGCTATTGTGTTGGGATGTGGATTAGGGAGGGTAAGTCAGTGTGCAGGAACGGGGTTTCTGCTTAGTGTCATGCCTCCAGCATAAGGAAGTAATTAATTCTATTGGAACTTGTAATACCCATCTTGTCCACAAGATGCCACTGTGACATAGACTGTTGTACAGTACTTTATGGTATTTCCTGTTTTCTATTGCTGGACATTAGTTCCACCCCTCTCTGAGAGAATCTCCATTTTAGATCACCTTGTGACACAGCCAGACAGCATCTGAGGTTCCTGTGGGAAGATTCCTGAACACCCCTTTGAAGCATCGCTGGTATGCCTATGAACTGTTGGTTATATACTCAATGCATATACTGTTTATGTTTGTATACTTATTATATGCCTTTATATGTTTATTTACAGTTTCACCTCTCTATTCACAATCCTATTCGCATATCCATCCGACTTGTAACCTGTTCATGTGACCACTATTCTTTCACTGGAATAAAGCCTTAAGTTACAAAAGGACTGGTTATTGCAGGATTAAAGGTTTAGCTGTATGTTGAGCTGCACACGCCTGGGGCATACGTGTAGTGAAAACAGAACACTTAGGTTTGGTCAAAGGTGTTGTTTCCTGAGTAAAGGGTGGTAAGGTGTTTACAGAACACCTGAAGAATTTTGATCGGGTTGCTGGTGTAGTTGTTTGGAGATGTCCTCAGTCTAATTGATTTAGGGGAGTGATCTAGTCGTCGGAGAGAGAGAGACAGAAAAGTAGTAGGTTTGTTCGCCTTGGTATAAAATCTGTGTCTTGAACGTTGTAAGGCTTCTTCGGTGCTGTCTATTAAGAAGAGGTCAAGCTCTAGTCTGGCTTTTTCTAGTGCCTGTCTGATTGACAGGGTAGGATCTGTTTGGAATGTTGTGTGTGTCGTCTCGAACCTTGTCTCAATATGCTTATGGGTGAGGCGTTTTTCTTTGTTGAGATAAGAAGGCTGACTTATGCAGGCTCCGCTCATGACTGGCTAGTGGTCTTCCCATAGTAGGAGGGGAGAGATGTCTGGGGTATTGTTGGTGGAAAGGTAGTCTTTGAGTGCCTTTTCTATCACAAGGTGGTGGGAAGGATGGGTTAAGAGATTATCGTTGATTATCCATGTGGGGTCTTTAGCAGAAGGGACCAAGGATGTCAGGTGGTAACGATGGCACTATGGTCAGACGAAGGAATTGGGAGAATGGTTGAAGAGAGAAGTTGAGGGGTAGTGCCAGTAGTGAGTAATATGTGATCTATACATGAAAATGTGTTATGGGGATGTGAGAAAAACGTACATTGACATCGGGCGGGGTTATATTCCCGCCAGGAATCAACTAATGAGTGGCATTGCAGGAGTTGTTGGAAGGTACGTTTCGCACAACCAAATAGGGGAGTCTGTGGAGATTTGTCTAAGAAGGGGTAAAGGGTATGATTTGAGTCTCCGCAAAGGAGGAGGGTACATAATTTGTGTGAGTCGACTACAGCCAGTAAATGGGAAAGGAATGGTAGAGGTGTTTGGGGCATAATATGACACTATGATCACTTCTGTATCTAGTAGGAGGCTTGACAGGATTAGGTAGTGACCCTCAGGGTCCTTGATCTCCGCCAGGGGGAGTAAAGGGGGTCGAGCGATGAAAAGCTATTAAGACCCCTCTGCATTTCGTATCAGCTGATGCTGTGTATACTTGAGGCTATGTCAAAATAAAATATTTAGGGGTGGAGTGGGAGGTGAAGTGAGTTTTCTGTAGACATACAATGTGTGCCTTCAACGAGACGAATGTCTTGAAAGCTTTGGTCCTTTTATGTGGTGAGTTGAGCCCTTGAACGTTGAGGGTTAGGACATTCAATGGCCCAATTTTAGAAACGGACTTAGACTAGCATGGGAATTGCTTTCAAGTTTAGGCTTCTCTAGTGGGTACCTGGAAGGGACAAAGGTAGAGAGGAAAAATAAATCAAAGGAGAGAAAGAGGTTGAATGCCTCTAGGTGTAGAGGGACTTGCAAAAAGCATGTTAGGAAGAAACAGAGGGACAGGAATACTGCCATGAAATTGCTCTAAGGGGAGATCCATGGACTAGATGGAGTTGCAGTGACAGGCACTGGAGTGAGGAGCAGCAAAAGAAACATTTTTCAAGTAAAAACCATGAAGAACATGGGTGGTGTAAACATTACGACAACCAGTTTAACAGTGGGATCAGAAACTTGACAATATGGTATGATAAGATGGAAGAAGGGAGAGGGGAAGAAGAAGAGTGGAAAACAAAAATATATTCCCATCTCTCCTCTCCCCTCCCCATCTCCCCTCCCCCCCCCCCAAATGACTGAGGGGCGTAAGGCTGGAATTATTGAATCTCTGAGGTCTATTAACTTGCTTATAAATTGCACTATTCATCCAAAAAGTGTGCAATTTTGGATATACGAATTGGTTAGTGAACGTAAAAATAGTAACCTTGGGGGCAAAAATTTCAGCAGTTGAGGACAAGTATCAACGTAGTGGGAATTGTATACCTTTATATCTAAGTAAGTTAAGGCACCGGTATGGGTGAAAAAATAACAGGGTTCAATTTTGTATCTGACCGTTATGTGTAGTGTAAAGGTGGACACACGATCCACAAATTTAGCTCAGGGAAACAGGATATTCAAGTTTGACAAACTAAGAGCGTGGAACTATCCAATGTGGGGGGGGGTGGGGTTGTTAAGGGGTAACGGGTAGAGCCCCTGACCGAAACTCCCCAAAAGCTGCAACAGGCATGAAAGTGAGAACTCAAAACTGAAAGGGCTGGTGTCAGTCCATAGTGTCCAGGTGTCGTGAAGTGGGTGAAGTGAAGCAACCCCGTTTATACAAGGCAGCTTGCTCATGTTTCTTCATGGGGTTCAGACTTTTCTGAGGTGAGCTGGAGGCAGATCAACGATGGGAGCTTTCTTGTGGGGTGTTTCGGGATGAAAGTTGAAGGTGGTGCAGGGTTGCTTGGAGGTCATCTGCCGATCTACAGGTGTAGTCACGGCCTTGGTAGGAGAAGCTAACTGAAAATGGGAAACTCCACATGTAGGTAATGAGATGTTGTTGTAAGATTTGAAGTCGAGGCTTTAGAGCTCTTCTTTTAGCGATTGTGAGCGGGAATAGATCTTGAAAAAGCTGGTAGTTATGTTCATGGAAGTTTAGAACATGATTGTTGCTGGTAGCTATCAGGAGTTGTTCTTTGGTTTGGAAGTAATGCAGCATAGCGATGATGTCTCGTGGAGAGCCATCCGCTTGGCATTTGGTCAGGGCACAATGGACCCTGTCCATCTCTAGTCGTTCGATTGGCCAGCGAGGCAGGAGGGATATTCAGGTCACATGCTCAGTCAACTATTTTGCCAGAGCCCGCAGTCCAGAGGTCCTGGGCACCATCCAAACTATAGGTGAGCTTGCTATCTCTTAAACTATCTCTATAAACGACTATAAATCATAACCACTTCATGTGTTACCTTAAGCTTTTCTTTTTCCCCCTCTTTCTGTTTGTTGTAGTTGGCCTCAGTTGTAGTGTTGGGCGAACGGTTTAGCCTGAGCATGAGTTCGGGCAACAATGGCGGTTTGCCATGTTCGGGGAACACCCAAATTTGCAGGGTGTTCAGCGCCCCACCAAACACCTTGCAATGCACTGCAAGATGCATAGTTCATTCTTCGCCCTGAATGGGTAAAGCTTTGTCCAATCAGGGTGCAGAAAACACTGGTTGTTAAGGAGCAGGGCCTAAAAGCTGGCCGTGTCATCCTCAACAACCGATGAGTCATCAGCTATCAAAGGGCTTCCCAGCTAACAGCTGAATTAAAAAAAAAAAAGAAACATTTACCGGTAAAAATAGTTTAAAAAAAATGGTGTGCGGTCCCCCCCACAATCCATATCAGACCTTTATCCAAACATGCAGGCCAGGAAAGGGGGGCAAGCGAGCATCCCCCTCCATTCTGAACCATACAAGGCCACATGCCCTCAACAAGGGGGGGTGGGATGCCACCAGGTATTTGTCCTTTCCAATACCTGGTGGCATCGCTCCCCTGGTAACGTCACCAACTGTTGCCACCTTGTGATGTCGCCAGGTGGCCCCGCCTTTACCTATATAAGAACTGTTAAGGGCAAGCCAACCATTCTGTTTTTATTTATGACACTTTTTTGGTGAATGGGTAGGGGTTACTCATTCACGTGGGGAGCTTGGATCTGGGGACCCCCTTGTTAAAGGGGGCTTCCAGATTCTGATATGCCCCCAGCCCACAGACCCCCTCAACCACAGCCCAGTGTTTTGGGGAAGAGACCTTTGTCCCAATCAACATGGGGACAAGCGGTGCTTTGAGGTGGGGGGGTAGCCCCCCTGCCCCAAAGCACCCTCCATGTTGAGGGCATGTGGCCTGGTATGGTTCAAGAGGGGGGGTGCTTGCTCACACCCCCCTTTCCCCGTCTGTCAGGCTGCGTGCTCGGATAAGGGTCTAGTATGGATTATTGGGAGGACTCCACGTCTTTTTTTTTTTTATTTTGGCGTGGGGTTTCCCTTAAAATCCATACCAGACCTAAAGGGTCCGGGGGTAAGGGGGGCATCATGCCATTTTTTTCTTTCTTTATTTTTTTAAATAGCTGGGTACCAGTAATTGGAATAGTGAGTCAATTTAAATGTGATTAGACTTCCATAGACTTTGGGGCAGAACTTTTCCCCTGTTCGTGAGTTCTACTGCAAACCAACCAGGGGGGCATTCAGCCCATCCCTACTCAGTTGCTGAATTAGACCAGTCCAACGTACATTGGATGATGGTTGAGTTTTTTTCTTCCCCCTGCAATTTATTTTATTTTAGATTATGGATAAATATATTGGCCCTTGGTAATAATATTACTCTGAATCCTAAGCTCAAATATTTTATTTTTTCTTTTCTTATATATTTTGCATATCCTGTCATATTTTACTAAGGCCCTTTCCAATGCCCCTCCTGTAGCTGACATAAACCACTTGGGGACCCCGCAGGGTGTTCAGTTGTCTGGACCAAAGCCAATTTGATATCCGGATTGTTTTGATTTTAAACAGAATTATTTATGGGAATCCTGTCATCACTATTAGACCGCATTCACACTGAAGCGGCACGACTCCTGCACGACTTCGGGGGCGACCTGTCAAGTCCCGAGCACCGCGACTTCGGCGCGACTTGCATGGACTTCATATAATGAATGTCTATGCAAGTCGCTCCGAGGTCACCCCGAAGTAGTACAGGACCCTTTTTCTAAGTCAGAGCGACTTGTGTCGCTCCTATTAGAACCGGTCCTGTAGCAGTGCATGGACCACGACGGACCGTGACTTGTCAGGCTGACAAGTCGCGGTAATGTGAATGGAGCCTTCAAGTAAATATATTGTAATTTTGTAATACTTTGTATATATAGAGCACTTATTGGTATTCAAATCCATTTTATATTATTTTCTGTATTTTGGTTATTTAAATTCTTTTTGATGCATCATGTATGTTGTGATATAATCTCCTGAGGAAGCCATATTTGAAGCAAAACATGTTGAGATAATTTCTTCAAGCAACTTACTTGTGACAATTCTCTAAATAATATATGTATAATTAAAAGTGTATATCATGTGGTGACCTTTTTTTTTAGGTCGTTTTAATGAATGTTTTCAACTTTTATTGAAATTTCTAATACAATTGTTAAGTGTTTTATAAAAAATAATGTGTTTTATAGATTATTGGCACCCTAAAAATCCCAACTATAAAAATTAATTTGTTTTTCTTTATATTTATGGGGATATGGTGCCTCTGGCTCCTTTTCTTGCCCATACTCTTGGTGCTTTTCCACTGCATGGAACCGAACGGTTCGGCTCGCTTTTGTGCTTTTCCACTGCTGGTACCGCATGGTATGGTGTAGGAACGGTTCGGTACGGTTCGGTATGGTACGGTACGGCGGCGCTTTTCCACTGCATGGAACCGAACGGTATGGCTCTCAAAAACAGTACCTACTCGATTGTGGTTCCAACAGGTACCATACCCGGTACCATATCCCACAATCCTTTGCATGCAGTCACTACTAGCCACTGATTGGTCAGAGAATCCCACCCACCCCGTTGTTATCCCACCCACTTAACTTTAGTACTACTTTAGTGGAAAAGCAAACCTATACCGTACCGTACTGAACCGTTCCAACACCGTACCATGCGGTACCAGCAGTGGAAAAGCAAACCAGGCCAAGCAGGGCCAAGCAGGGCCAAGCAGGGCCGAGTAGAGCCGAGCCGGTACTTGCAGTGGAAAAGTGCCATATGTTTCTGATCATAAAGAAGTATTTCCTGGTACACTTTTTAACAGGTAAAGGGGCTCTGGTAGGCTTGTTATTGCCTAAACCCCTGGTGCCCAACCTACAGCCCAAGGCCTGCCATGGTGTTTGTCATTTGGTCCTCCAACCCCAACAGTGAGCATTGGGAGTGTTGATTTTGTAATAGGACTGTAATGGCAGTGATCTCTGGCATTCTCATGTCACATGTCCCCGGTAGGGATGAGGTTGGTGATGTCAGGGGCTATCTTGTATCGAGAAGCTCTGCTCTATCAATGTAGAAATTAGTAAATTTCACTTTGTGACTCAGAGAGCAATGCATGGGGCCACCAATCCCATCTAGGCCTACTCTGATGCAATTGAAATGTGTTATACAGTTTGCTATAGAAAATGTCTTCTTCAATCCCTGTAGACCAATGCAAATCTAACGTGGACCTATTATCTGCAGGGTTTACCCGAGAGAATACAGACATCTCCTGACTTTTATATTTGCTATTAATGAGATGAACAGAAATCCAGATATACTTCCTAATGTGACTCTGGGATATCATGTGTATGATTCTTGTGGACATGTGAATAAAGCTACAAAAGATGTTCTACAGATATTGTCTGGACATACAATGGAAGCTCCAAATTATTCCTGTATGGAGCGGGGGGCTCTGGCTGGTTTCATTGGAGATCTCAATTCTGACACCACTCTCCAAATGGCACAGCTGCTGAATCTGTATGGTTACACCCAGGTAAGAAAAACAGAATTTTCTATTTAATATAACGTTAGGACAGATGGGTCTCTTATGGTGAGGTGGGTCACAAGGGAACAAAAAGCCCTTGTGGCAAAGCATTGTAAAGTAAAAGAATTGCCCTATAAGTGCAGTCAGGGCTTTTTTCTCAGAAATTACGTGCAGGAACTCAACCACGGTCTCCCCAAACTCCCTCCCCCCCCACACACACACACACCCTCAAAGCCGCATCAAATAGTGGCTGTGGTCAAATTTCACTAACAGTGGAAAGTCCTAACAGGGTATTAACCACTTCAGCCCTGGAAGGTTTTACCCCCTTCCTGACCAGGCCTTATTTTGCGATTTGACACTGCGGGGAATGATCGCAGGTGTCAAACGGCAATCTGAGCCACTTGCCCGCTGCATCGGCTTCCCTGCTGACGAGCAGGGGCGGGAGCGTGTCGCCGGTGGCGCGCGCTCGCCCCCTATTTTTCTGAGAGCGAGCGCCGTACATGTACGGCTATTTGTCTGGGAGCGGCTGCCTGCCGCAGTACATCTGCGGCGGCCCATCGTAAACTGATTAAATACCAGGAGTGCATTACATACAGAGTGCAGAGTTCAGGGGTGCGCTATGTGCAGGGTTCGAGGATGCATTATGTACAGAGTGCAGAGTTCAGAGGCGCGCTATGTGCAGAGTTCGAGGATGCATTATGTAAAGAGTGCAGAGTTCAAAGGTGCGCTATGTGCAGAGTTCGAGGATGCATTATGTAAAGAGTGCAGAGTTCAGAGGTGCGCTATGTGCAGAGTTCGAGGATGCATTATATACAGAGTGCAGAGTTCAGAGGTGCGCTATGTGCAGAGTTCAAGGATGCATTATGTACAGAGTGCAGAGTTCAGAGGTGCGCTATGTGCAGAGTTCGAGGATGCATTATGTACAGAGTGCAGAGTTCAGGGGTGCACTATGTGCAGAGTTCGAGGATGCATTATGTACAGAGTGCAGAGTTCAGTTGTTCACTGCATACAGATTGCAGAGTTCAGGGGTGCGGAATGCACAGAGTGCAGAGTTCAGCCCTCTTCCATAGCTGCCTCCACCTCTCTCACTTGCAGGGAGATCATCCAGTGGGGTTGTCAGCATCTGTACTGCACCACAGGCACCTGCATCTCCCTTGTCCCCATCCTTCACAAAGTGGGAGCCTCTCAGGAGATCAGATCTATGGGAGCCATTTGGGAGACAAGCTGTCACTTGTAAACACAAAAGCTGGATTTCTGTATTTACAAGTGATAGTGGTAAGCCAGGAGCAGAGGACCTGAGTCAGAGGTGGTGGAACTGAGTTCCCCCAAGTTCCAGCTGAAAAAAAGCCCTGAGTGCAGTGCTGTGATGTATTATACCATACCCAACAGGTCCTCATTGCACCCGGCAATTGGCATCTAGATGAGTGAAATCTTAGTGTTAGGTGAATCCAGCTCACCAAAGTTTACACTTTTCTCTGAGTCATCAGTGCTATTTTTAGCATTGCGATAATTCCAATACCAGGATGTTCCTGTGCGCATGTATTGTAAGTATTTCTTTTCAGAATCATGGCATGCAGTGGCGGCTGGTGCTCGATTGGCTGGGGGGGAGGCAGACAGATCACACCATACCCACCCCACGGACCACACCAGCTCCAGCCCGCCAACCATACCATACCACCCCCGTCGCCGGCTCACTCACCCTGGATTGACGTGGAGGGCAGGAAGCGGCAGGGGTGGCTTCCCCTGCATCTCATTCCTCCTCCTCCTCCTTGGCCAATAGTATGGCTTCTCCTTTCGACCAATCGGGAAGTGGGTCTCAGGACACGCTTCCTGATTGGCTGGGAGGAGAATCAGTGTTATAATAGCGAATATTCATTTGCTATTGTCACACAACTGGGTGGGCTCAGGGTGCAGTGCTCTGCGCCCTGAGCCCACACTTTTTTTGAAGCCTATTAGAGCCTCTGGATCTAATCAAGTGCTTCAAAAAAAAAAAACTCATTGGAATCCATGAGTCTGGCACCCTGCATGTATATTAGGGGGCCGGAAGCATGGATAGGGGGGGCGTTGCCCCTGCACCCCCAATGGAACGGGCCGTCACTATTGGCATGCATCTATTTCTATGCAAAGGATTTATTACTTCAATACAGCAGCAGCAAATGTCTGTATGTTTTCAGAAGCCAGATTCCTTCTTACATGTAAAGTCAGGCAAATAAACAGAAGCACAAATCAATGTCAATGTTAGGCAGTTGCAGACTTTGGGCTCCCTAAAAGAACATCCTCCAAGCTATATTTTTTTTTTTTACCCAAAAATGTGTAGCAGAATACAAATTGGCCTAAACTGATCAAGAAAATTGTTTTTTGTTTTTAATTTTTTTATTGGATATGTTTAATAGCAGAAAGCAAAAAAAAAAAAAAAATATATATATATATGTATTTTTTTTTAATAAATTGTTGGTCTTTTTTTATTTATGGCACAAAAAATAATACATAGGAAACGGTGACCATAGGTCAATTAGTTTTAGTATAAATAACAGAAATGGTAAACATAAGGGTAATACACAGACAAATGGGAGTGCTTCAAGAACATACTAAATAAAGGTATTGGCCAGTGCATTCTGACAGGGAATACGTTTAAAAGAGCTAAAATAAGCCCTGGGTGGCTAAACTGCAACGTAAAAATGCATATAAAAACAAAAGAAAAGGCCTTCAAGAAATACAAAGCAGAGGAGTCATTGGTAGCATTCCAGCACTACAAAGAATGCAATAAGAAATGTAAGAGCGCAATCAAGGTGGCTAAGATAGAACATGAAAGGCACATAGCGGAAGAGAGTAAGAAAAACCCAAAGACATTCTTTAAGTATATAAATAGTAAGAAAGTGAGGCCAGAAAATATAGGTCCCATAAAGGATGATGAAGGGAATCTGGCTACAACGGACAGAGAGAAGGCAAAGGTTCTAAATAAATTCTTCTCCTCACAAAATAATTGGGGGGATACAGTTAAAGTTAATAATACATTACAGGAAGCATACTCAGAACTAGACTTGAAAAACTTAAAATAAATAAGTCACTGGGGGCAGATGGCTTACACCCATGGGTCCTTAAGGAACTCAGGTGATAGCCAGATCATTGTTCCTAATTTTTAAGGACAGTCTACTGACAGGAATGTTACCAGCTGATTGGAGAAAAGCCAACGTGGTACCAATATTTAAAAAAGGGCCGAGATATATTCCTGGGAACTACAGGCCAGATAGCCTAACATCAATAGTCTGAAAGCTGTTGGAGGGGATGATAAGGGACTACATACCAGACTATAGAAATAAAAATGGTATCATTAGTAGTAATCAGCATGGATTCGTAAACAATCGTTCTTGCCAGACCAATCTATTAACCTTCTATGAAGAAGTGAGATGCCATCTGGATAACGGAAGGTCTGTGCATGTGGTGTATCTAGATAAAGGAAGGTCTGTGGATGTGGTGTATTTGGATTTTGCAAAGGCATTTGACACCGTTCCCCACAAACGCTTACTGTACAAACTAAGGAAGGTAGGTATGGACAACAGGATGAGTACCTGGATAGAGAACTGGTTTCAGGGGAGAGTCCAGAGGGTGGTGATTAATGGGGAGTACTCGGATTGGGCGGGTGTGGAAAGTGAGGTCCCCCAAGGACAGGGGAGGGCTGGCAGCCTTAGGCCTGGGGGGCAAGTCTCGTCAAGTGGCCCGTTGAACCACCGAATCAGCTCACCATCCATGCCCATCTGGTTTTTATAGCAGGTATTGATGTTGTTATGAAACAAGACCAATATGACCCCGATCTCGTTAAAGAGCCGATGCCGCAACTCATTGCACATGTGATTGGCTGTGTCCAATCACAGTGGATCATGTGTAAAATGTGGAGAGCCAGATCAGTGGCATCTCCTCGCAGGGGAGACCTGTACAGATAATCAGAGCACAGCATTACAGTGCAGCCTCAGCAATGCCCAGCAAGTGACGCCAATCAGTGCTACCTTTCAGTGCTTGCTCATCAGTGCAGCCCATCATTGCATCAGTGCCACCTATTAGTGCCCCATATTAGTGTCTCCACATCAGTGCCACCTAGAAAAATGTTTTAACCACTTCTGGAGCGGACGATTTTCCCCCTTAATGACCAGGCCATTTTTTGTGATTCGGCACTGCGTTATTTTAATGGACAATTGCGCGGTCGTGCGATGCTGTAACCAAATAAAATTGATATCCTTTTTTTTCCTCACAAATAGAGCTTTCTTTTGGTGGTATATGATCACCTGTGCGATTTTTTTTTTTTTTTGTGCTATAAACAAAAATAGTGACAATTCTGAAAAAAACAATATTTTTCACATTCTGCTATATAACATTCACAATAATAATAAAAAAAATTAAAAATCAAACTTTTTTATAATTTTAGGCCAATTTGTATTCTGCTACATATTTTTGGTAAAAAATAAATCCCAATAAGTGTATATTGATTGGTTTGCGCAAAAGTTATCGTGTCTACAAACTAGGGGAAAGATTTATGTCATGTTTATTCTTTACTAGTATTGGCAATTTGGCAGCGATAAGCGATTTTTTGCAGGACTGCAACATTGCGGTGGACAGATCGGACACCTAACTGACATTGTAGACACGATAACTTTTGCGCAAACCAATCAAAATACGCTTATTGGGATTTATTATTTACCAAAAATATGTAGCAGAATACAAATTGGCCTAAAATTATGAAAAAGTTTGATTTTTAATTTTTTTTTAATTATTATTGTGAAAGTTATATAGCAAAAAGTGAAAAATGTTTTTTTTTTTTTTTTTCAGAATTGTCGCTCTTTTGTTTGTTTATAGTGCAAAAAAATAAAAATCGCACAGGTGATCAAATACCACCAACAGAAAGCTCTGTTTGTGGGGAAAAAGGACATCAATTGTATTTGGGTACAGTGTCGCCCCAACCGCGCAATTGTCAGTTAAAATAACGCAGTGCCGAATCGCAAAAAATGGCCTGGTCATTAAGGGGGGGAATCCTTCCGGTCCAGAAGTGGTTTTAAAGGACATACAGCGAGGACTGTACATCCAGTGGAGATCTAAATACTGGGCTCCATACATAAAAGTGAAAAGGAAAAAACAGCACATGTCCCATAGTAATCAGAGTGTCCATTGTAGAAGTCCAGGAGAATGAAGGCCATGTCAGACCAGCAATCCTCTAAAACTCACCAGTAACAAAACACTTACCTTTTCCTATGGAGTGGCTCCCTCACTGGATCAGTGAAATGTCGCTCTTTGCTTCCAAGTAAGTGAGTGAACTTCTACAGCATTTAGACCCAGCAAAGGAGCACTTCTATCAGTGGTTTGTCTTGGAATTTGTCATTAGTAGCAGAAACACTCATTTGACATGGGGCTAAAGAGGAGCAGGAAAGTCTGACTGGTTTCTATGGCCAACAAGAACAGTTCTTTGTGAGCTGGGTACTAAGACTTAGAAACACCACTCAAAGCCAGGAAAACAACTCTCAGTTGCAGACTGCCTAACACAAACTCATCCAAAAGCATGCATATGCAGGATTAGAAAAGCACTGTGCACTCCCGACTAGACAACTTTAAACTTACCCGCCCACACTGGAGACTGTCCGTGTGATGTGAAGAGAATGTGTGGGCGGGCACAGGAAGAGAGGGGCGGGAGGAGGCAGAGCAGATCTGTTCTCTCATTTCTACAGAGGAGGGGGGGAGGGCTTTGCTCCGTAAGAATGGAACACAAACAATCTCAGTCCTGTGTGACAGGTACAGGCAGCTAACATCCCTGTCACAGGACATATCGCCGGCTCGCAGCTGCAGTGGAAGATAGAGACATTCTTTTCACTGCTCCTCCACGCTGTAACCCTGCCAGAGCCGCCCGAGCAGCAGCACCCGGTCAGCTCCGACACATGCACAGTCCTGAGCTGCCTGTACAGCGGCCCATTTTACAGGGAATCAGAGCGGCCTGGGGGGAAATTGCCACTTTGCCCCCTGGCCCAGCCCGCCCCTGCCCAAGGATCTGTCCTGGGACCAATCCTGTTTAATTTATTCATAAACGATCTGGAGGATGAGAAGACCAGCAAAATCTCAGTATTAGCGGACGATACTAAACTATGCAGGGCAATATCTTCTTCACAGGACATGGAAACCTTACAAGAAGACCTGACCAAAATAATGGGGTGGGCAACTACATGGCAAATGAGGTTTAATGTTGAAAAATGTAAGGTAATGCACTTGGGTGCCAGAAATATAAACGCAAGCTGCTCGACAGGGGAATATGCTCTGGGGGAATCTAAGATGGAAAAGAACCTGGGGGTCCTAGTAGACAACCAGCGTAGCAATGGCATGCAATGCCAAACTGCTGCAAGCAAAGCCAACAAAATGCTGGCATGTATAAAAAAGGGGATTCACTCCAGAGATAAAACGATAATTCTCCCACTCTACAAGACTTTGGTCCGGCCACATCTGGAGTATTCCGTCCAGTTCTGGACACCGGTCCTCTGAAAGGATGTGCTGGAGAGTCCAGAGGAAAGAAACAGAGATAATTAGGGGAATGGAGGACATCAGCTACGAGGAAAGACTACAAACAATGAACTTATTCTCTCTGGAGAAGAGACGCTTGAGAGGGGATATGATATCAATGCACAAATACTGTACTGTTGACCTTAGCATTGGGAACAAACTATTCAGCAAAATGTAATTTAAAAAGACACGTGGCCATGCACTAAAATTAGAAGAGAAGCGGTTTAACCTTAAACTGCGTAAAGGGTTCTTTACTGTCAGAGCGGTAGGGATGTGGAATTCTCTTCCACAAGCAGTGGTATCAGCAGGGAGCATCGATAGTTTCAAAAAACGATTAGATGGGCACCTTAAATACCACAACATACATGGGTATACAATGTACAACATACAGGGGTATACAATGTACAACATACAGGGGGTATACAATGTACAACATACAGGGGTATACAATGTACAACATACAGGGGTATACAATGTACAACATACAGGGGTATACAATGTACAACATACAGGGGTATACAATGTACAACATACAGGGGGTATACAATGTACAACATACAGGGGTATACAATGTACAACATACAGGGGGTATACAATGTACAACATACAGGGGTATACAATGTACAACATACAGGGGGTATACAATGTACAACATACAGGGGTATACAATGTACAACATACAGGGGGTATACAATGTACAACATTCATGGGTATACAATGTACTACATACACGGGGTATACAATGTACAACATACAGGGGGTATACAATGTACAACATACAGGGAGTATACAATGTACAACATACAGGGGTATACAATGTACAACATACAGGGGGTATACAATGTACAACATACAGGTGTATACAATGTACAACATACAGGGGTATACAATGTACAACATACAGGGGTATACAATGTACAACATACAGGGGTATACAATGTACAACATACAAGGGTATACAATGTACAACATACAGGGATACAGGGGGTATACAATGTACAACATACAGGGGGTATACAATGTACAACATACAGGGGTATACAATGTACAACATACAGGGGTATACAATGTACAACATACAGGGGGTATACAATGTACAACATACAGGGGGTATACAATGTACAACATACAGGGGTATACAATGTACAACATACAGGGGTATACAATGTACAACATACAGGGGTATACAATGTACAACATACAGGGGGTATACAATGTACAACATACAGGGGGTATACAATGTACAACATACAGGGGTATACAATGTACAACATACAGGGGTATACAATGTACAACATACAGGGGTATACAATGTACAACATACAGGGGGTATACAATGTACAACATACAGGGGTATACAATGTACAACATACAGGGGTATACAATGTACAACATACAGGGGGTATACAATGTACAACATACAGGGGTATACAATGTACAACATACAGGGGTATACAATGTACAACATACAAGGGTATACAATGTACAACATACAGGGGGTATACAATGTACAACATACAGGGGGTATACAATGTACAACATACAGGGGTATACAATGTACAACATACAGGGGTATACAATGTACATCATACAGGGGTATACAATGTACAACATACAAGGGTATACAATGTACAACATACAGGGGGTATACAATGTACAACATACAGGGGTATACAATGAAAAACATACAGGGGAATACAATGTACAACATACAGGGGTATACAATGTACAACATACAGAGGGTATACAATGTACAACATACAGGGGTATACAATGTACAACATACAGGGGTATACAATGTACAACATACAGGGGTATACAATGTACAACATACAGGGGTATTCAATGTACAGTTAACTGCAAACACACACATCATAGGTTGAACTGGATGGACTGGTGTCTTTTTAAATCTCAATAACTATGTAACTATGTAACGCCCAGTTTACCAGGATCCATTCGCAAAATTTGCATGATCCACATTGCCATGTACCCCTGAGGTTGGATGCCTGGGGGAGGAGGGGGGACAAAATAGCTAAATATAACCCTATCCTTGATGGATTTTGCTTTTTTGAATGTTATCTCTGGTGAATCTTTCAGGTATTTACATAGAGTAGTATCATTTTTGAGTAAATACCCCAATGTTTTTGAAGAATTTGACGGAGAACGGAATGTTGGCAGTTATATGTAATAATGAGTGGAACAGATTTGGAATATGTTTTTATCCTGGGTTTAAACAGGAGGTTTTTCCTGAATTGTTTGTATAGCAGAATGTCGGCCAGGCAGGCCTTTAGTCGATTTGGGTGAATCTCATATGACATCCTCCAAGATCACACAGAAACTGGTTTATGAAAGTGGTTCTAAAGCTTACCATTAGTACCTGCACCTGTCAATCAAATCCTATGATAAGGGAATTGGGCTGACCTGCCCTGTCTGTGTCAATAGATTCAGACAAGACAGCTGAAAAGCAAGCCCACATGAGGGGCACTTGGCAGGGGAAGGAGCCATGGGCACTGTTGGGGGTCATGTAAAAAGGGGAAGCCGGGCTTCTCTGTGCAAAACTATTGCACAGAGCAGGTAAATATAACATGTTTATTATTTTATTTTAAAAAGACTTTGGCTTTAACATCACTTTAAACAGACCTTTTTCTTTCTTTCTAGATTAGTTATGGAGCCACTTTACTGAGTGATAGAAAGATGTATCCAAACTTTTTCCGGACAGTTCCGGATGATGAGATGAAATATGTGGCCATAGCAAAGTTACTGGAAAGGATGAAGTGGAACTGGGTCGGGATCCTTACATCTGATGATGAATACGGAGAGAGGGAGATCCGACAACTCAGCAAACATTTATCTAATCATGGAATTTGTATTGAATTCAAGATTCTGGTGTCTAAAGAGAATTGTGATAAAATTCATCCAGAGCTGCAAACCTCAACTACGGAAGTTCTTATTCTTTGTGGCTCAGTTAATCTGGTTTATTACAAGTTTTTGCTGCGTAATACCCCTTATTTCACAAAGAAAACATTTATTCTACCAGATTCTTGGTCAACAGGTGCAACTTTTTTTAATTCCTGTAACTGCAGCTTGGTGTTTCGGTACTCCTATTTCTCCATAAAGGGATTGAATGAATTTTTTAATAGCATTAAACCATCCAATCACTTAAATGACCCACTGATGGAGGATATTCTCATATCTCATTATAGATGCTTTTCAAAAAACCAAATGAAGAATTCCCTTATTTCACACACAACTAGACGTCCTCTTAGGAAATGCAATTTGGAGACACTTTCATTTCATTTAAAGTTTGTCGATGATATAACACCTTACAGAGTTTTTTCTGCAGTCTACATTTTGGCTCGAGCATTACATGACCTGTATTTCTCTTTAAAAATACACAAAAAATCTGAAATAGATTTTCATACAATAAAATATAAGGTGAGTGCGATCAAATACATAAAAGTCAATGTTATAACCCATTGCCCTGAAGACCGCCAGTAACAAGATAACGGAACTATGACACAACGAAATTGGTTTTTAAATAAAAGTTTACTGATAACTTTGCAAACCCAATTAGTATGGGAATACAATGAGCCCGGGCTCTTCTGCCAAACATACAAAGCTACCCCCAATTTTTGTATTTAGTGTAGAAAATACCCGTGAAGTTGGCCCAAGCCCCAAAAAAGGGTATATATATCACAAAATAGAGTATGGTTTTTTAGGGCCCAATTGGAAAAGGAAAACCAAGAATCCATAGTTTGTAAAAAATAGAACATTTTATTTAAGTCATAAAAAATATATAGTGTAGTACATGAGGGATTATTGGAAAAAACAGAAACAAATCCCCCATATATTCACCAAAAAACACAATTAAAACCACAGCACAGAAATATACCCCTAGTAGGGGGCTAATACATGCTTCAAGCTGATGTTGGTGCAAGAAGTCTCTGTTGTTATTCGGTTTGAGGGTCCCAATGAGCCAACGCGTTTCGCATCGGGCTTTGTCAGGGCTAGAGAGACCGAGCAATACCGATATTTCTGTAATATGTGCATGTACAATGAGAAAAACATAAATTAGATTGTGTATACAGGTAACATCAAAACAATTCTATTGTCCAGTTATATACAGTACATTATGTAAAGATATATATATATTGTGGACAGCATTTGAGTCAGAATCCCTGTGGGTATCTTATACCAACCTTGCTGTATCTAGAAGTATTATTAGTGGGCAGGACATATGGACTCCTATATTCGTAGATGTCTTGTAAGCACAAGACTGGTAATGCAACCCAGTCTTGATATTGATCCTTTAGTGTAGAATAAATCCCCGTATTGTAGTAGTATTCTTTATTACCCTCTACACAGGTATCCCCTCTTGATGGTTCAAATCAATCTGGAGTGACGCTGCATTCTGGCTGTAAATAGTGATATGTTCCAATAAGAATGTATATAAGTACCGAGACACGGGGGATAGGATAGACACACACATATATATGTCTCCTTCCTCTTCTGCTCGTCTGTCACTGTACTTAGACTGGAAACAGAGTGTGTATAACAAAAAAGGAAGGGGATACCTATATGTATTTAGTGTAGAGGCAGCCCCACAAGGAGTCTCCTGTGATGAAGTATGTAACGGAACCGCTGACCCACAGTGTACTTGTGGTCTTCCGTCAGTATACGGCTTCCTCCTTCATTAACATAGATATCAAATCCTAGCCACCTCCATACAAAGCTAGCCAACAACCTAGCTTGTACAAGTTAAGGAACCTTCTCCTTTATTGAGCAGTTTCACACTCAATTTATACACACATGAGTACATCCCCCTCCTGATCAAATTACTACACACAGGTCAGGGGTTGCCTGATTACATTATTCTATGCAGATGAAATTGTATACAGAAATAGAACTAACATATCTAAAGAACAACCAACACAAACAGTATATTTCCACTCAGCAACTAATAGATGACAGTGATTCAATCAACCTGAGCCAATTAAGTAGCAGACGGCCGTCCTCAAGCTCCTGCAATACAATACACAAACAATAGGTGTAAATAAATACAGAACCTATTGTAGATAACAGGTGAGTACATCAGCATATTCAACGATGTCTGGAAGACTGGTGGTTGAGCTGATGCTATTAGCATATTGTCAGTCTTTCATTCCCAGTGACAGTGAGTCCTGTCACGGGAAAGTATTTAGAAACCTTTGTTATAAGAACCCTTTTGAATATTCCACCCTAATAAATATATCATATTATCTTTCATACCGGGACTCTGTCATGACTCATTATTGGAAGAGGCTACCATTGATAAAATGCTAGTTTGTTTTTTAGCTTTCATTCTGATGCTTATATTTAATACTTGTCTTAATCTAGAGATACAGTATTTCGGATTAGGGAAATGCTGAACACACCCCGCATTGTTTCAATGAATGTTACTGATGTTTGGATCCAAAATCCAACCCCTATCAGATGTTTGCTGTCAATAATGGCCATTTTCTAAGCTAATGTAGCGCAACTCAACACTAGGGATGATGGAACGGTTCGGGTCGACTATCGGTTCGGCCCGAACATTGGGTGTTCGAGGTTCGGCCGAATTTAGAACTTTTTGCCCAAAAAGTTCGGAATTCGGCAACCAGAACCGCCCAAAATGCAATGGTTCAGGAAATGGGCTTTAAAAGCCCGTGATTGGACCAGAACCATTAGCAAAAGCCAATTGAGGGGGCAGGAGAATGCTAGGAATGTGATTGGAGTGACTAGGGGGTCCCTAGACCAATCATTAGTGAATACGCCCCCCAGTATATAAGATCGCCCCCGCCATATTCCTAGCATTGTTATACTGGACATGGAAGAGAGTGGAAGCAGTTCTGTTAATTTTACTTTAAAAGTGTCATTTAGCTATTTATTAGTGTGAGGAAAGGGATATCTAGTGTAGTTAGAGTGCTCCTTTACACTTAAGTTAGCTTCAAAAATTTAGTTTCTGTAGGGAAAGTGTTAAGTGTCAGGGGACCATAGTGTATTGTAGGGTTAACTGGCAGTGACTGCTATGGCAGGGTGACAAAACCCTTCCATAGCAGGGTGACCGCTATAGAGAAAAGATAATTTCTCTGAATTGCTTCGGCACACCCATATGGCTTCTCACCAGCCAAGCATTTTTTATGCTGCAGGGGCTTCCACTGCCAGTGCTTTTTTGAGGACATGTTTGATGTCAGACATGACATCTGAACATGTGTATAGGGGGTATATATACACATATATGTCTGAATATATACCCCTAGACATATATAGGTGTGATAGTAGCAGAAATAAATGCTTGCGCTAATGAAATCATTTACAGTAATATATTTCTGCTACTATCACACCTATATATGGCTAGGTGTCTATATACATATAATTATGTGTGTATATATACCACTATACACAAGTTCAGATGTTTTGCCTGCCTCAAAAGAACCCAAAAAAATGCCAAAAAAACGCTAGCGTCAAAAAAAATGCCCAGGTGTGTTTTTGCTGGCATTTTTTGGGGGGTTTTGGAGGCAGGCAAAACATCTGAACTTGTGTATAGTGGTGTATATACACACATCCATATATTTATATACACACCTAGACATATATAGGTGTGATAGTAGCAGAAATATATGCTTGCGCTAATGAAATTATTTACAGTAATATATTTCTGCTACTATCACACCTATATATGTCTAGGTGTGTATATAAATATATGTATGTGTGTATATATACCACTATACACAAGTTCATATGTTTTGCCTGCCTCAAAAGAACCCCAAAAAATGCCAAAAAAACGCTAGCGTCAAAAAAAAATGCCCAGGTGTGTTTTTGCTGGCATTTTTTGGAGGGTTTTGGAGGCAGGCAAAACATCTGAACTTGTGCACAGTACCACTATACACAAGTTCAGATGTTTTTCCTGACTGCAAAGAACCCAAAAAAATGCCTTCTATTAAACCGGCAAGGTGTGAAAACCGAGAAGCCATATTGGTGATCTGAAAGTTTTCTAATACAAACAATCTTTTTTTTCTGGTTCTGGACATGCTACAGAGCTGAAACTTCACATGTACACTTTTTAGACCCCCCAGATACTAAATCCAAAATCTCTTTTTTTTTTTTTTTTAATTTTTCAATAATTGGCTTTTTTTTATCAAAAATGACAATTTTTAAGAACTTTTTTTTGTGTGATTTTGTGTCTGGGGGGTCTAAAAGGTGTACCTGTGAAGTTTCAGCTCTGTAGCATGTCCAGAACCAGAAAAAAAGATCATATAGGTGTAAAAGGAGGGTCCCACATCCCTGTTCTACTGAAAAATTATCTTTTTTTTCATGGTTCTGGACATGCTACAGAGCTGAAACTTCACATGCACACCTTTTAGAGCCCCCAGATACTAAATCCAAAGTCAAAATCAAAAAATCTCTCTTTTTTTTTTCAATAATTGGCTTTTTTATCAAAAATGACAATTTTTAAGAACTTTTTTTGTGTGATTAATAGTTAATGGGGCATGACCCAGAACCCTAGGCACTTTTTAGGGGCATTTATTGGGTTTTAGGGCTTAAAAATTGTGTTTTTTGATTACCGAAGTTCGGGTCCCATTGATTTCAATGGGGTTCTGAAATCCGGGCCGAACTTTTGGGAAGTTCGGATGTTCTGGCCGAACCGAACTTTTCAAAAGTTCGATCATCCTTACTCAACACAAGTGAAATGGGATCCCCCACCCTGCACAGTCAGGCACACTGAGGCAGGAAAATGTCCAGCAACTTTGTTTTTAGGTGAATTTTCCCGGCATAAAGCTGGTCTGATCCGGGTGGATGATGCCAAGAATCACTGAATTTAGACGCTTGGCTAAGAGCTTTGTATGTATTTTGCAATCTATATTCAAGAGCAATATAGGGCGATAGGATGCACAATCGGTCAAATCTTTATCAGGTTTGGGTATCAGTACCACCGTAGCTGAGAACATAGATGTGACGGTGTTCACCATCACTGGTAGTGAAAAACAGATACTTAATGGTTTGGATTGCTTCAAGTGGGACAGTAACATTTGTCAGCAATATAGAAATATGAAGATTTAATCCCACTTTACACTGGGAGACCTAGACTGTTGTAGACCATTGCCATGAAGTCTGTGACTCCTAAAAGATGGGTATTCCATGTACTAAAATGTAGGAGACAGACAGACCGATACTGGGGTCTCTTCCTATTGTTTGTGTATTGAGATAATGTGTAATTTTGTATTTTGTTTTAGCTTTGTTGTCTGCAGTCTTGTCATCCCAGTCTGGTTTAAGTGCGCTGAGTTAATTAGCATGTTAATGAATACTTTTGCAAGGCACTTTAGATGGGATTAGCCATGAGTCAGCTGTACCTCATTATCTAACCATTGTGTGATGTTTTGGGTAATTATTCGGGTCATTGTTCATGTAGTGACTGACATACTTCTCAAGTGTATGTAAATTCTGTGTAACTGTTCAGTAAAGTGTGATTCTAGTACAAGCTAAGTGTCAAGCTAGCTTTGTATGACGGCAGCTGGGATTTGATATCCATGTTCATGACTGCGAGGAACCTGTATACTGACGGAAGACCACAAGTACAGTGTGGGTCGGAGGTTCCGTTACAATAGACAAAAGCACTCTCCCCTCCCGGAAGAAAGCAGCATACACCCGCACCAAAACCGGCGCCACGATGGCCACATCCCGACTGTATACCTCCAAGGGAAAGCCACCTGGGCCTGATGCATTGCCAGCAGCCAGAGAGGTGATGGCTTCATGGACCTCATCTTTAGTAAACTCCACCTCCAACATCGCAATCTGGTCTGCTGTCAAGGAAGGAAATCGCAAGTCTCGCAGTTGTTTTTGTGTTTTATATTAGTAGCGGAGAAGTAGTTTAATCTACAGGGTCTCCGCTGGTAGACAGGAAAACAGGTAATAATCCAAATAGGCAGGTACAGCATGCAACAATCCAGGTAGTGTTATACCATCCTTCCCTCCAAAGAACTAGACAATCCACACAGGTGTTGAGGGTTCAACATGCAGAGCTTAAACTGTTTATTAAATTTCAAGACATACAGTTTTACCCACAGTTAGGGAAACTCCCCTTAACCTTGCCAAAGGGGGGGAAGGGGACAAGGACCAACCAATGGGAACTGAACATTTGTACATTGAAACAGGCTACAGAGAACCTAATGCTTTTGGTAAACAGGCAGTCTCTCAATACACACCCCCTGCGGAGAGATGCCTCCAGTCCAGACCATTGTCTATGTGTCATGAATCCACACAATTAGACACAGAAACAGGAGGGGGAGGTGGGGGGAGAAGGGCTGTAGCATTACATTACAAACACTTGGTTATTAAAGGTATACACATGCAATAAACATAATGCATACACGAAGGACAATATACAGTGGCTGTGTTTGCCACAATATTTATGGGTTAAATAAATGTGGACGAGAATGGGATGATTATGGGATGCCCACTTGACTCATCAGCATTGAACACTTCAACTATATACAGTCTATATACATTCCTCTTCTGTCTCCTGCACAAACTTGCTTGCAGATCCTCAGTGGTGTCACCCTGGAAAAAGTCTATAGCAAAGACCCTTTACAGGCAAGAACCGGGCGCCCCTATACTTGAGAACGATGGGATGACAACACTAGCACTTTTACTGCACTTCCTCCCATGGTTACTGGTCCCTGCACCACCTCTTCAGGCCTCTCCAGCCCCCCTGACTGCAGCTTCCCCATTCACAAGCCCTCCTGGCTTCGTCCCTCATTCCTCCCAGACTGCACACTCACCAGCCCAATCGGCTGACTTCTACTGGAGACCTCCTGGACGTGCTCTCTGGTTCCCGCTTTCTTCACTTTTGCTCCCGTGCCTCTGGACAGGACACCTCTGGGTGTTGTAAGAGGATCCCTCCAGCACCCAAGCCTCAGGCTCAAAGTCTCCCCCCTAGACTAGGTAAAACTTAGTGGCTGTCGGTTTGTAGTTCTCAATAAATCACCACAGTGCTGTTAAGCACTCTGGTAGTTCATTGTCTCTTCCTGTCAGTGTGTATCTGCCTGTCCGCAGTGCCATCTTAAGAAAATTAAAGGGCCCCGGGCAATGCAGTGCACTGGGGCCCTGCCTACACAATCACCCACTAGAATAAAAATGCAAATTATTGATAAGACGATATTTATTGGTACAGCAGTGCCAGGCTAATGACAGCTTCCAAGTTCAGCAGCTGGATCCTGTGAACACACACATGGACGGGGGTCAGACTTGACTGTCCTGTGTGTGCCTGTTCCCGTGGAGGCAGACAGATATTCCTTCAGTTATGGGCTCCCCTTCCACGGCCCAAGTGGCGAGACAGCAGTGCAGGGCCAACAGGTCCTTGCCACCTGCTAAGTTCGGCGGCGGGATGCACGCGGGAATCGGGACTAATGCTTGGTTAGGGCTGGGTTGCAGGGCAGATGGGGCCCCCTGGGAGAGTAGGGCCCCCGGGCAACTGCCCAGCGTGCCTATTCAGTAAGATGGCCCTGCCTGTCCGTATGAGGTACGAGCAGACAGATACACTTACAAGTCTGTAGGAGTCCTGCATGGCACCCATGATCTTCTGATTGTGGGTGCAATGCTTTATAAGTTCCAAGTAAAAAAAAAAAAGAAAGAAATAAATGCAATATTTTTATCTGCAAAAAGATGTGCATTTATTCATGTTTTTTTTTCTTTAAAGCTGAACTTATTCTTTAAGAAAACAGAGCTGATGTGTGTATAAAATTCTGCAATAATCAAACAGATGAGAATATAATGTAGGACATAGAAGACAGCAGTCTTAATTACAATCATTAGGCCCTGTTTCTGGCAGGGAATGGCTAAGAAATTATTTGGAAAGTATCTATATGTTATTGGATGTAGGAGAGGTGTGCTGATGGAAATGTGTTTATTGGACATAGTAAATGTCCCATCTGGAAGTGCAGGACTCCTTTCAAAGCATGGACCCTTTTTGTGGTATAATGGTATAAATAAGCTATATTATGATAAGATCCAGTATATACAAAATATTATTATTAGATTAAATTCGACTTACACAATTCTAGGAGTATTGGAGGGATTGGGGAGAATATATTTGTAACATGTAACAAGTATTAAAAAAAGATACTGTGTTGAATCTGTTGGCAATAAAACACTTCTTAGTAGCATTCGGGGGAACAATACGTTTACAGTAGAAGTTCTCCAATAAGGTGGTGGATCATGCAGGAGGCATATAAATGATAGAGCTGAAATTTGTCTTGGGCCATGCTCAGGTTTTTACCCACCTTCCATTTGAGGATCCCCACAGATGCTCAATAGGGTTTAGGTCTGGAGACGCTTGGCCAGTCCATCACCTTCACCCTCAGCTTCTTTAGCAATGCAGTGGTCATCTTGGAGGTGTGTTTGGGCTCCGTATGTTGGAATACTGCCCTGCGGCCCAATCTCTTAAAAGGTGTATTTGGGGTCATTATCATGTTGGAATACTGCCCTGCGGCCCAGTCTCTGAAGGGAGGGGATCATGCTCTGCGTCAGTATGTCACAGTACATGTTGGCATTCATGGTCCCCTCAATGATCTGTAGCTCTCGAGTGCTGGCAGCACTCATGCAGCCCAAGACCATGACATTCCCACCACAATGCAAGACCCACTTGTCTTTGTACTCCTCACCTGATTGTCGCCACACACGTTTGACACCATCTGAACCAAATAAGTTTATCTTGGTCTCATCAGACCACAGGACATGGTTCCAGGAATCCATGCCCTTAGTCTGCTTGTCATTTTTAGAAAAGGCTTCCTTCTGGGACGACAGCCATGCAGACCAATTTGATGCAGTGTGCTGCATATGGCCTGAGCACTGACAGGCTGACCCCCTTCCCCCCCACCCCTTCAACCTCTGTAGAAATGCTAACAGCACTCATACGTCTATTTCCCAAAGACAACCTCTGTATATGATGCTGAGCACATGCACTCAAATTCTTTGGTCCACCATGGCGAGGCCTGTTCTGCGTGGAACCTGTCCTGGTAAACCACTGTATTGTCTTGGCCACCATGCTGCAGCTCAGTTTCAGGGTCTGCTTATAGCCTAGGCCAGTGATGGTGAACCTTGGCACTCCAGATGTTTTGGAACTACATTTCCCATGATGCTCATGCACTCTGCAGAGTAGTTGAGCATCATGGGAAATATAGTTCCCAAACATCTGGGGTGCCAAGGTTCGCCATAACTGGCCTAGGCCATCTTTATGTAGAGCAACAATTCTTTTTTTTCAGATCCTCAGAGAGTTCTTTGCCATGAGGTGCCATGTTGATCTTCCAGTGATCAGTATGAGAGAATGAGAGCGATAACACCAAATTTAACACACCTGCTCCCCATTCACACCTGAGACCTTGTAACACTAACAAGGGTTGAGGGGACAGCAAATTTATTTTGTTATACAAGCTGTGCACTCACTACTTTACATTGTAGCAAAGTGTCATTTTTTCATTTTTTCGGTGTCACATGAAAAGATCTAATAAAATATGTACAAAAATGTGAGGGGTGTACTCACTTTTGTGAGATACTGTATGTACACCAGCTATGGAAGCTTCATGTTCCTCATCAGAATCAGCATCTTGGTCAGGATGGTGGAACGAGAGATGTTTCTAGCTTACCGGAGCAGGCTGTGATGGAGAGGAGTATGGAGAGGATGCAGTTCATTTAGATTGGCCCCTGGAGTGATTTCCTTAAGGTGTGGAGCAGTCCATGGATGTGGCTTCAGAGTGGGATGTTGCCTGTGAAGAAGTGAGGTGAGAGACTGGAGGTGCCGCTGTGGATGCTGAGCCAGCGCAATATTGGGAGTCTCATGGCTGTGAGCTGCCGAAGAACTCTATGAATTTGCGAGGCCCAGCAGGCTGGTTCTTCTTGTGGAACATGGTGGTGTCACCGGGAGTCAGGGCTCTAAGGTGAGTGGCAATGGAGTTGTGAGAAGTGGCTGGGAAAGGAACTTGTTCCCCCATAGCTGCAACAAGGAAAGATCTTTGATCGTGGCCAGCCTGCACCCCCTGATTTTTGTTTTGTTTTAGGTAGACTTAGGCTTTAATGGAGTCATTGCTGTTGGTTTACTAAAAGCATATAGGCTGTTTATTTTGTAATGTATTTCTCCTTGCAAGTGATTGGGTATTCTATGCAAAGTGAAACAGCCATTCTCTGAAATAAGGAGGTCACATTAGTTCCGAATCAGTAAAGATGAGATGTCTCAGATTCTTTGAAGACTCTGCCCTGAAACTAGCATGCAGTCAGTCGGAGAATAGCTGACTACACAGAAATGTAAATCCTTGCTTTGTACTCCCGCCCTAAGCACACATACCATTCATCTACTTATAAATACCAGGGCAGACAGGTCATCTCATACCAATGGCATCCTCTAAATGAGATATAACTAGATAATCAATCAGAAAGCAATCAAACTGGAACACACCACCTTCTTGTTGTGGCAACAGCAGGGCCTGACTAAGTTTTCCGACCTCTGTGAATTGGACTCTGGCACACCCCTCCCCACGCATACTATCTTACAGAAATTCCGGCTCCCCATCGCTCATAGTTTTCATCTACACCAATGCTTCAGCTACCTCAGGCAATTAGGGCTAGAGCGGAGGCACAGATTCCATGACACATTCACCGACCGGCTACTCAAGGATAACAACTATAGTATTTCCAACTTATACAAACCGCTGCTGGGGATCATCACTCCAGACAGCGCCTCCTCATCAGCTGCCAATTGGGGCAAACACTTTTCAGACCCTGATATTGCCCAGAAAATCTTATTGGGCTACAGAAAAACTCTGCAAATAATGCTAAACGAGATATGGAGATAAACTCAGTTGAAGACATTTCACCGGGCCCATATACCTTTCTTGCTCAATAAGGATGACCCCCAAGTGGGTATGTGCCCCCTCTGTCGCTCTCCGAGACCCTCACTGGCTCACCGATTCTGGCTTTGCAATTTCATCTCAACCTTCTGGGACCAGGTTCTATCCTTAATTAGGGGGATCACCCTACTCAACCTTGTGAAAGATCCGCTCTTGCTTATATTTGGCCACTGGGACAAGCAATTGCAGACGTGGTCCGATGGACCACTTCACCGACACAAGACACGGATCCTCAGTTGTCTTCTCACAGTGCGGAGAACTATTCTCTCTAATTGGATCTTACCCTCTGCCCCAACCATTGCTCAGCTCAAAAAGGAACTTCTTGGCCTTCTACACAAAGACTATCTGAACACGGATTTTAACCACAACTCCTCCAAGGGCAGATTTGAAACCAAATGGCGTCAATTTATGACCAACATTCTTCCCCTACGGGAAATTAATTTATACAATTATACCTTCACATATTATAGAGACCCTTGCTCTGACCTCAACAGATCTGGTGATACCTAAATACAGCATCGCACCATTCTCTCCCTTCTTCACCTTCCCTCCCCTTCCATGAATGCTCTCTCAAAGTCACAGTTTCTAAAGATCCATCCAACTATAGATTTTCTTGTGCATTATATTATATGGCTTAGACTATGTATTGGTCTAGTTCCCACGGACCCTCTTCATTTCTTTCTCCCCCCTTTCTTTCTATTATTACATACTTAGTTACCTGTGGTTGATTATCTAAAAGCGGAGTTCTGACCTCGGAAAAGTTTTTGAGATAAAAATACCCCGGGGACAGTCAGGGCTGGTGCATTTCTGAATGGATAGCCTCTGAAATGTCCCAGGTCGCACTTACCATTTAGAAGAAATACTTACCTTGAAAATGTCTTGTCCAGTGCTGCCATCTCAGGTGTGGGCAGCTGAAGCCAGGGCGTCCTCTTCGGTGTCCTCTTCGGTCCCAGAATGCCCTGCACCGGTCCCGCTTGTCAGTTCCGGTGCAGGCGCATCATCCCTGCACAGCTTCTGGGCATGCCCAGAAGCTGTTAAGCAGGAAATGACGTGCCTGCACTGGAAGTGACGAGCAGGGCCGGTGCAGGCGCATTGATTCCTGGGAGCGATGACGTTCAGCTCCCAGGAGTCAATGCAAGCAGGAAGAGATGGCGGCCACACAGGGAGGAAGTGGAAGAAAGGTAAGTATATTTTCTTCAATAACAAGGTAAGTAATTGAAAAAAAAATCTTGACTATCCATTTCTTTTTTAGGTGATTTAGGTGATTTTTAGGTGATTTTTAGCAAGCGGATGGCCCAAAGTGGTTTTTGAGGCTGCAACTCCGATTTAATGCACAAAACACTCTTGTAATATTGTTTTTTCAGTTTGTTTTGTTCGTTTTTTATCTCAATAAAATCTACTTAAAAAAAGCAATCAAAAATAGATTAAATGTTCTATATACTTGTTACCTATAATCATTTCTGTCATTTTTTTAAGCTGTCCCGCTATGTAAAAGAAGTCCGGTACAAGAATCCGGAGGACAAGCTAACTTTTTTTAATGATAAAAGAGAACTGCCCAGCCCAATGGAAATTGTAAATTTGGTAGTACATGAAGATGGTAAAAATGTCATCTATTGGAGGCCCGTGGGCCAGTTTGATGGGTCCCAATCAGAAGGTCAGCAACTTACACTAGAACCAGAGGTAATATCATGGAAAGGAGACAAGGTGAGTTACACTGGTGAAGCTGATCTATTATAAAAAACATACTAGCTTGGAGCTTTAACCACTTCAGCCCCGGAAGATTTTACCCCCTTCCTGACCAGGGCTTTTTTGCGATTTGGCACTGCGTGACTTTAACGGACAATTGCGTGGTCGTGCGACGCTGTACCTAAACGAATTTGACGTCCTTTGTTTCCCACAAACAGAGCTTTCTTTTGGTGGTATTTGATCACCTGTGTGCGATTTTTACTTTTTGCGCTATAAACAAAAAAAGAGCGTCATTTTTGCAAAAATAACAATATTTTTCACATTTTTTTATATGAAATTCCCCCCCAAAAAATGTAAAAATCAAAATTTTTTAACATTTTTGGCCAATTTGTTTTCTGCTACATACGTTTGGTAAAAAAAATCGCGAAAAGCGTATTTTGATTTTTTTTTGTGCAAAAGTTATTGCGTTTACTAACTAAGGGAAAGATTTCTGTCATTTTTGTTGTTTTTTTTTTTTAACGCGTAATGGCGGTGATCTGCGATTTTTTTTGCGGGACTGCAACATTGCGGCGGACAGATCGGACCCTTGACTGACATTTTTGACACTTTTGGGGTTACCAGTGACATTACTACAGTAATCAGTGCTATAAATATGCACTGTTACTGTAAAATGACACTGGCAGGGAAGGGGTTAACTTTATTTGGTAAGGAGGGGTTAAGTGTGCCCCTAGGGGCGTGCTTCTTACTGTGATTGGACATGGCTACTGGTGTAGGAACAGTGATCAACGGTCCTACATAGTAGAACCATATGATCACCATTCCTACACAGGGGAGAATGACAGGCGGCTTGTTTATATCAGCCTTTCTCCCTTCACGGCGGATGATCGCGAGTGACCGGTGGACATCGGGTCCGCCGGTCACACGCACGGACTTCCCAGGGAACGAGCCGGGGCGGGCGCACGCCTTCGTGGGCGCGCGCTCGCCCGCTATTGGCTCACAAGGAAGTGACAGGCTAGTGACGTAGCGGTACATCACTTTGCCTGGCCGGGGCTGACCGCCGCAGTATGTGTACTTGCGGCAGTCGGCAACCGGTTAAGCCCATCTTTGGGCACAACCCAACCTCCTTCTCATCACCCAGGCAGTAACATGGCCGTCCAAAAAATTACCCACTTCCCGTACAAAGAAGAATAGAAAAGAATTAGAAATAGAACGCCTGCTAGGCTACTAATATAATCAATGCAAGGTTCACAGCAAGAACCCAGAGAAATAGTGGAAAAAGAGCATATGGACAATGTTTCTCGTCAAGGCACCCTTTAAAATTTTAGACAGTCTTGCGGCGCCCCATTCTAAAATGTAAAAACTATTCTTATAGTTTAACATAATTCAGCAAACATCAACACCCGTAGGACAGCCAACATTGGAGGTGATTCTGCAGAGTCCTCTTCCTCTTTGTCTCTTCTCTGGGCTGTGTGATAATCAGTGATGCAGAGAGTGGGACTGAAATGATGACATCGGCACCATTCTCTGCACCATTACACAGTGAAAGTTAGATACCGGCGGTGAGCCAACAGCGCCCTCACAAGGTGCCCCCGGGACAGCGCCCTCACAAGGTGCCCCCGGGAGTGGCGTGAACCTGGGTGTTATTTACCCTGGAAGCCAGGACATCCTGTGACTGACACAGAGCCAATTTAAGGAAAAATATTTCTCCTATCTTATAGGAATTATTGGACATGTCTATTTTTTTTAGGATATGACGGGTAACAATATAAAGTGGATCCTTACCAGAGATTATTTCACTTAAAAAATGGAGAGTTTTCATATTCAACATTCAGCAGTTTCTGTGGGACATTGCTATGAAATGTAATTTTCTTTTTATATGAATGAAATATTCAATGACACCTACAAAGAAGACTGTCAGCCAATATTTTTCACTTTCTGCTATATAACATTCCCGGTGGTTGTGGGGGTCTGCAGGGGGGAGGCTTATCGGAATCTGGAATCCCCCTTTAACAAGGGGACCCCCAGATCCCTCCCCATGTGAATGGATAGTGGGTACATGGTACCCCTACCCATTCACCAAAAAAGTGTACAAAAAAAAATAATGACAAAAGCCAGTTTTGGAAAAGTTATAAAATAAAAAAATACTGTCCCCTGATGATCACTCGCCCTTCCGCCCGAAAAACAGAAAAAAAGAAAAGAAGAAGCTCCTGCTTCTCCGGACGCTTCCTGCGGAATGAGCTGTTTTGATTTAGACAGCTCTTATATAGTGATCTGACGTCACAAGCCATCCCACAATGCACTGCTCAGGTACAGTGAATAAATTACTGACGTCAATAATTTATTCACTGCACCTAAGCAATGGATTATGAGGCACTTCTCCATAATGCTCCACGCCTCTCCTCTCCATCCCCCTACACTGCTGGACGGCTTCAGGGAAAGGGAGCCATTAGGGAATCCATGGAATGAACCCCTGTGATGACTTTACATGCCTGCAAGTGACAAATGATCTTGTAAGTGTTCTCTATTTGTGTGTCATTAACATTAACACTGCACCTAGAGGCGCCTTCCTTTTTTCCTTTTATGTCCAATTTCCTAAACAATGTTCCTGTTAAAAAAACAAAACAAAACGAAAAAAAAAAAACAAAAGAAACCAAAGATGAATAGAAAATATATTGTATTATTGAGAGAATTGCCTTATATATGGGGTGAGAGTGTGACTGACTTTGAAAACCAAAAATATATCATAAAGGAACATATTTTATTGTGACAATAAAAGAAGGACAGAAAAGATGTTTCATTTTATTGTTTTATACCTTGGGTCATGTAGCACTCTCAAAGTTTATGTAAAGGCAAATTGTTTTATTCTCTTTAGTTTCGGGCGGCGTGTGAAAGAATTAGACCCTTTTCCAGGTTTTTTATTGATGTCTGTGTCTCCACTGAGGAGATTCAGCCTCTCTATTTTTCTGGTGACCATTGTCACAGGGACAAAGTATAAAGAGATCTCCTAAAATTTAGAACGGTCAAAAGAACAAGAGGTAAAGGGAAACTTAATGTTCTTGTAATGTTCATGTAATGTTCTTGTGACAACTGTCAGAGATGGGAAATCCTCTTATTTCCTGTTGTGTCTTAACATAGAAACATAGAATGTGTCGGCAGATAAGAACCATTTGGCCCATCTAGTCTGCCCAATATATCTGAATCCTATGAATAGTCCCTGGCCCTATCTTGTATGAAGGATAGCCTTATGCCTATCCCATGCATGCTTAAACTCCTTCACTGTATTTGCAGCTACCACTTCTGCAGGAAGGTTATTCCATGCATCCACTACTCTCTCAGTAAAGTAATACTTCCTCATATTACTTTTAAACCTTCAGTCTTTAAACCTAAAGTCTTCATACACTGTGCACATTAAATATAAAATAATAATGTATTTTTTATAGTTATTGTAGCGGAATGGACACTGAGAGTGTGGGTTGTGTTGAGAGAGTGAGAACTCTTTCACTTGGGACCATCATATTTCTGAGCAGTGTCCCTCAGGAGATGTGTGGGGATGTATTGCAGATGGCTACAAAATGGTAGAAGTGTTTCATAGACCCATGCCAGTGGGGTGGGGTTTGTTATTGTGAATACCTGCATTCCATTGTCCTATTGTTCCTGTCTGCCTTGTAAGCTATTATGGGATGTGTGTTTGTTTGGGGGATGGCTCAAAGAGGGAGGGGTTTTCGCAGAGTGTAGATCTCTTGTGTTTTCAATAAACGATCAGTTCTAGTTGACTCCCAGCCTATGTGTTGTCTAGTTCTTGGGAGGGAAGGATGGTATAACGCTACCTGGATTGTTGCATGCTGTACCTGCCTATTTGGATTATTACCTGTTTTCCTGTCTACCAGCGGAGACCCTGTAGATTAAACTACTTCTCTGCTACAGTTATTATAGAATAGATCTATAAATAATAGACAATTGGACTATTATATCTGCAATGTTGCTCTTGAATACTTCAGATCATCTTATTTTATCTTAGGTCCCAAGGGGTCGATGCTCTGAGGAATGTCTTCCAGGGTTCAGAAAATCTGTAAGAGAAGGATATCACCCATGTTGTTATAATTGTGCTCCATGTTCAGAGGGAGAAATATCAAACCAATCCGGTAAGCTTTATATTTCTTTAAACATATTTTCTGATATTGAATCAGAAAATGAATATTTGTAAAGTCGCTTTTCTCTTTTTCCTTCCACACTTCCGGAGTGTTGGAGGCTTTCTCAAGCAGACAGCAGGAAGCTTCTTCCTCCTACTTTCTACTTAAGATCTTCTCCAACACTTTTGTACTTCCCAACAGATACTGTCTAAAAAAAACTCTTTTGATGGCATATTGAACAAACCAAAAGGCATCAGATAAGAGATTTTAATTGTTACAATTATGTTACAGTTATACCGAACAAAATTATAAACGCAACACTTGTTTTTGCCTCAATTTTCCATGAGCTGAACCGGGATACATCCGTGAAGAGAACACCTCTCCAAAGTGTGAGACACCATTGAATGTGAGCATTTGCCCACTCAAGATGGTTACGAGGACAAACTAACTGCAGTCAGGTGGAGACCCCGATGGGGACGACGAACATGCAGATGACCTTCCCTGACACGGTTTCTGACAGTTTGTGCAGAATTTCTTCGGTTATGCAAACTGATTGTTGCAGCAGCTGTCCAGGTTGCTGGTCTCCTTTGATCTTGGAGGTGAAGATGCTGGATGTGGAGGTCCTGGGCCGGTGTGGTTACACATGGTCTGCGGTTGTGAGGCCGGTTGGATGTACTGCCAAATTCTCTGAAACGCCTTTGGAGACAGCTTATGGTAGAGAAGTGAACATTCAATTCACAGGCAACAGCTGTGGTGGACATTCCTGCAGTCAGCATGCCAATTGCACGCTCCCTCAAAACTTGCGCCATCTGTGGCATTGTGCTGTGTGATAAAACTGCACATTTTAGAGTGGCCTTTTATTGTGGCCAGCCTAAGGCACACCTGTGCATTAATCATGCTGTCCAATCAGCATCTTGATATGCCACACCTGTGAGGGGGATGGATTATCTCGGCAAAGGAGAAGTGATCACTAACACAGATTTACACATCTATTGTCTATTTTATATTTAGCGCTAATTTACTTGTTTTACTGTTTAATGCATCATTTTTGTTGTGAGGCCAAAAATTTGCATCCCATTGGTGTTCGGCTTTTCTTCCGGAATCTGGGGATGTTTACTGTTGTGGTTTCATCTTCAGAGCTTCCGGTTTGTGGAGCCGGCTGAATGGAATGCACCAGCGGACATTTCCGCTTTCGTAATTTCCGGCCGAGTCCTATTTATGCGTGCTGACGTCCTTGTAAGCTCCGCCTCTGATGACGTCACTTCC
This sequence comes from Pelophylax lessonae, assembly GCF_965119305.1. NCBI lineage: Eukaryota > Metazoa > Chordata > Amphibia > Anura > Ranidae > Pelophylax > Pelophylax lessonae. The sequence continues at coordinate 5,714,525 of NC_138768.1, forward strand.
TTGACGACACGCGTAAGGCGACACAGATGTTCAGCACGCTATGTACACCGCGGTTTTTATGTCATGCTATGCCACTTTCACAAGAATGTGAGTACTACTCTTTTACTTCAATAAATATATATTTGTGCAGTCTACACTATTGTCCATCTCCATTTTTTGAGGTGCCTATTATGTCTATCATTCGGTCCATGAGAGGTACAATAAGGTCCCGGTTTGAATAGTTTCAGTGGTCCATCATTCGGTTTCCCTGTGTGGATTCTCTGAGAGTGATTTATGCCTATTTTACCTACTATCTGGTAAGCAGTTTGGATGATTATCACGACTGGGTGTTTATTCCTCCTGATCTCACCACTGGTATCCGGGATCTCCTTCTGGTTTTTTCCTCCTTTTATATATTGGACATTACCTGGGACGTTTGTTCCACTTCTATTTAATTTTGGCGCTGCTTTTATTTTCCTTTTATGCTTATAATATTTGAGAGAATCGGCCTTTTGTGTACACAGAAAAAGTCTTAGATCTTTGAGTTCAGCTCATGAAAAATGGGGGCAAAAACAAAAGTGTTGCGTTCATAATTTTGTTCGGTATATAGCATGACATCATGGCATTAACTGAGGCTGAAGGTTCTTTTACTTTTAGTAGGGTATGATTACACTTTGTTCATGACTATGCAGTGGCTTTCTCAAGATATTCATAGACTTTTCACTTTACAAGGAAATTTTCCCTTAGCTTTATGAAAGAAGTGAAGCTCTGCTGACTTACATCTTCCAATCACGTGCACACACACAAACAATGTTTTTATTTACTTTGCATGTGATTGGATATTGTTTGCAAATAGTTTTTTTGCCACATTCACTAAGCTAAGGAAAATGTCTATCTAAAAGTGAACAGCCTATTTGCCTTTAGTACCCCAACATGTTTCCTTTTTTATGGCTTTTAATTCATATTTAATATTGCATCCTAACTACAAAAACAACTTTAAGGTAAAATAGGCAAATTACTGAAAAAAATACAGAAATGTTAACTAACTGTATTCTTGGTATACCATGCTTACTGTTATATTCACTTTTACTCTACAGACAGTGAAAACTGCAAGAAGTGTCCTGAAAATGAATGGCCTAACAAAGCTAAAAATATTTGTATTGACAAGGTCATTGAGTATTTATCATACGAGGAGGATACTCTAGTTTTATTTTTTTCCGTATCTTCAGTCATATTTGCTAAAATATCTCTCCTTACACTTGGGCTATTTTTTTGGTTTCGGAGCACTCCCATAGTCAGAGCCAATAACCGGAACCTCAGCTTCATTCTGCTCCTCTCCCTCATACTGAGTTTCCTGTCTGTATTCCTCTTCCTTGGCCGTCCTGTGGATATTACCTGTATGCTGCAACAAGTCTCCTTTGGAGTTCCCTTCACCATCTCAGTATCTTCTATCCTAGCCAAAACCATCATGGTCTTTGTTGCTTTCAAAGCCACCAGACCTGGAAGCTCTTGTAGAAAATGGGTGGGAGTCAAACTTCCCAATACAGTCATGTTATTCTGCTCATCCATTCAGGCTATGAATTGCATTCTCTGGTTGTCCATCTCCTCACCATTTCAGGAGTATGACATGGACTCCTATCCTGGGAAGATCATCATTCAGTGTAATGAAGGGTCAGTTATTGGGTTCTACTCTATGTTGGGTTATATGGGGATTCTGGCAGCTGTGAGCTTTGTTCTGGCTTTCATGGTGAGGACATTACCGGACAGTTTTAATGAAGCCAAGTACATCACCTTCAGCATGCTGGTGTTCTGCAGTGTCTGGATTGCCATGATCCCGGCCTATCTGAGCACCAGAGGGAAATACATGGTGGCTGTGGAAATATTCGCCATATTGACTTCCAGTGCTGGAATATTATTGTGTATGTTTTCTCCAAAACTCTACATTTTACTTTTAAAACCTGAGCTGAACACAAGAGGAACAATGCTGGGGAAAAGATGATTGTAAATCTACCACACACTGACCCAATGTATAATGCTGTAGACCAGAGCATAAAAATTCAGTCATATAGCTACAATCATCATCATCATCATCATCATCGTCATCGTCATCATTATGATATTGTTCTGTATAATAAGAAATAAATAGGACTAAAAAGGAACTACAGTTATGAAATGCAATTTCTAGAGATTTTTTGACATAAAATATTTAGCGCTGCCTTATTTTAGTGATATTCAAGAAGAAAACCTGTTTAGATAAATAAAAATAAATAAATAAATACATGAGTTGAATCATTCTTTAATTTATTAAAATTTTTTAATTACAGTTTGTGTGTGATTTCAACGTAATTTTCAAACTTTTTTAAAACTTTTCAAACTCTTCATGCTCTTCAAGGTCCAAATCTTGTGGACTGCCCTCCAAATCATCGTGTAGGTGTTTCTAGTGAGAGGATCTTGTGTTCTTGTCGTAACAGTTTGGTTAATTTCTGTTCCAGCATTGTTGTGCCCCTGTGTATAGAGCCGGCTCTATAACCACTGCCGCCCCGCCCACCGTACATTTACTGCGGCACTCTGCCGCTTACAGGCAAAGCAAAGTAGACCTACGTCGCTCGCCCACGAGACTATAGGGGGCGAGCGCGCGCCGCCGGTGGCGCGCTCCCGCCCCCGCTCATTCCCTAGGGAGCCAGCACGTGTGACTGGTGGCTCCGATGACCGCTGGCCACTCGCGATCTCCCGCAGCAGAGGGAGAAAGACAAATGGCTGATGTAAACACACCCATGTCTCTGTGGTTACAGAGACTATAGGGGGCGAGCGCGTGGCGCCGGTGGCGCGCTCCCGCCCCCGCTCGTTCCCTGCCATCCCCGCATGTGTGACTGACGGCTCCAATGTCCGCCGGCCACTCACGATCTGCCTCAGGAGAGGGAGAAAGACAGACGGCTGATGTAAACACAATCGTCTGTCATTCTCCCTTAGATCATCGCAGAGGCTACGTGATCCTGCTATATAGGACCGTATGTCTCTGTGATGATCTAACAAGCCACGCCCCCTGACAGTTAGAATCACTCCCCTAGGGACACACTTAACCCCTTAATCACCAATAAAGTTAACCCCTTCCCTGCCAGTGTCATTTTTACAGTAACAGTGCATATGTATAGCACTGATTACTGCAGTAATGTCACCGGTACCCCAAAAGTGTCAAAAATGTCAGTCAGGGGTCCGATCTGTCCGCCGCAATGTCGCAGCCCCACAAAAAAAAATCGCAAATCGGCGCCATTACTAGTTAAAAAAAAAAAACAATAAAAATGGCATAAATCTTTCCCGTAGTTAGTAAACGCAATAACTTTTGCGCAAACCAATCAAAATACGCTTATTGCGATTTTTTTTTACCAAAACAAATTGGCCTAAAATGTTAAAAAAATTTGATTTTTACATTTTTTTTGAGAATTTCATATAAAAAAATGTGAAAAATATTGTTATTTTTTCAAAATTGGCGCTCTTTTTTTGCTTATAGTGCAAAAAATAAAAATCGCACAGGTGATGAAATACCACCAAAAGAAAGCTCTGTTTGTGGGAAAAAAAGGACGTAAATTTTGTTTGGGTACAGCGTCGCAGGACCGCGTAATTGTCAGTTAAAGTAACGCAGTGCCGAATCGCAAAATAGGGCCCTGGTCATTGAGCAGCCAAATCCTCCGGGGCTTAAGTGGATAAAGACACGGTGTGACCAGTTTAGTGTGGAGGAAATCAGATGGCCTGAGCAGACCACTGACACCATTCCTACTGAATGTACAATATTTGGGATGAATTGGAGCACCAGTGCGCCAGATCTTCCCATTCAATATCAGTACCCGGTCTCTTTTTTGCCTAAATAGTCATAAAATACCTTCTATACACTCCAAAGTATTGTGGAAAGATTTCCTAATAGAGTTAAATAGACACAATGAGAGGGGAAACTCCATAATAATGAGTGTGGTGGGATGGTCAGGTGACCACTAACGTTCGGCCGTATAGTTTATATGTTTTGTAAAATTCCATGAATAATTTGCACTACTTGGCACTTGGCAAGTGTAATTAGACTTTAGATTACATTAGTTATACAGAGAGAATCGTATCTTACACAAACTGAATGGCACTTTAACCACTTGCCGACTGCCTAACGTCTATCTACGTCGGCAGTCAGCCCCTCACAGGCAAAGTGACGTCGCTAGCCTGTCAGGCTCTAGGGAGCGAGCGCGCGCCGCCGGAGGCACACTCCCGCTCGCTCACGGACCCCCCCTCCTGCGCCTGTGAGCGGCAGACCCGATGTCCGCCTGTCACTCGCGATCGTCGGTTACACCGGGAGAAAGGCAGGCGGCTGATGTAAACAAAGCCGCCTGTCATTCTCCCCTGTGTAACAGCAGAGATCATACGGTCCTGCTATGTAGGACCGTAGATCTCTGCTGTTACAAGAAAAGCCACATCCAATCACAGTTAGAAACACGCCCCTAGGGACACACTTAACCCCTCCTTCTCCAATAAAGTTAATCCTTTCCCTGCCAGTGTCATTTTTACAGTAACAGTGCATACGTATAGCAATGATTACTGTAGTAATGTCACTGGTACCCCCAAAAGTGTCAAAAATGTCAGTTAGGGGTCCTGTTACGGAACAGGGCACCCCTGAGCAGGTACCTCCGTTGACAGATGCTCCTAGTGCTTCCCGAGGGCTCCAAGCACTCCACCAGACACCGTAAGCACTTCAGACTCCACGAACCGCCACAGCTTGGTTAGGGTCTTGGCATCTCCTACCCACCCTGGACCAACGACAAGGCTCCAGGTTCCTGTGGGTGAACCTCTCTTTCCCCAGAGAGTGCAGCACGAACAAGCTCTACACAAGCTCTTACAAGAGCTTAGTGATTCTCTAAGGGAATATGGAAGACCATAGCAATCCCTGCAGCAGATTCCCCCAATAACGAGACAAAGCTCCGAGATGAGGGTAAAACAGGAACAACATTTATTGGAAGAACAGAGCACACTTTTATACAGAAATTGGAACATCCCTCCCCCAACAACCGCTTTCCCATTGGTCAATTGCAAAGCACTTACAGTCCTCACCAAGGTCCTCTCCAGCCCATGCAAATGAGGGCTTGAAAATGAGTCAATAGTGATTGGTCAGATAGCTTTGACCAATGCAAGGAGACAGAAGCCCCAGGGGGCAATCAATGTACACAACAGTCAGACACAGAACAATGGTTCCCTAGCGAGCCCTCAATACACATCACTCTGAGTGTCAATAGACCGCCCGTCTCCTCAGAACTTCCTGTAATGCCCATATTAGGAGTTAGCTTCCTGTTCCTTACAGTTTACAGGAATACATTTTAGCTTCCAGGAGAGGCAAGGCTCCATTAGCCACATGTTTAAAGAAACACAAAAAGACACAAAAATGCATAACTCCCAGTCTACTGAACAGAACCCCTACATTCAACCCATCCCCAGATAGCCTGGATCTGAGCGCTCAACATATCCAAACAGCGCTCAGATGCCACAAACACAGTCAAATCGCCATGGAGCCAAAGTCTTTTAAAGTCTGGTCCATAGTCCAAAGGCAGCAGGTGGGCAACCAGGCTCCTCCAATCCAATGTGGCGAGACTGGTCTCGTCACAGGTCCGATCTGTCCGCCGCAATGTCGCAGTCCCGCAAAAAAAGGCGCAGATCGCCGCCATTACTCGTTAAAAAAAAAAAACAATAAAAATGACAAAAATCTTTCCCTTAGTTAGTAAACGCAATAACTTTTGCGCAAACCATTTAAAATACGCTTTTTGCGATTTTTTCTTACCAAACATATGTAGCAGAAAACAAATTGGCCAAAAATGTTAAAAAATTTAGATTTTTACATTTTTTGGGGGGAGAATTTCATATAAAAAATGTGAAAAATATTGTTATTTTTTCAGAATGATCACTCTTTTTTTTGTTTATAGTGCAAAAAGTAAAAATCGCACAGGTGATCAAATACCACCAAAAGAAAGCTCTGTTTGTGGGAAAAAAAGGACGTCAATTTCGTTTAGGTACAGCATTGCACGACTGCGCAATTGTCCGTTAAAGTCACGCAGTGCCGAATCGCAAAATAGGCCCTGGTCTTTTAGCAGCCAAATCCTCCGGGGCTTAAGTGGTTAATATGAACTCTTGGAAGCCTTAAGAGGGATGTGTAGTTAAAAACCCGCACCTTAACCCTTTAACTGACAGGTCTGTACGCCGTATGGACCTACATCACTGCTTACAGCTGGCCAGCCTCAAAAATCCTTAAAAGTGTCAGCTAGATATGAGCTGTACAATCAGATTGAGGACGTCTGCGCTCACCATCTTCCAAAAATGGCTGCAGTATGAACTTGTGTGGAGTGCAGTAATAGAAAGTCCATCCTTAAACCATGGATCAGCTGAGCTTCTCTTGTGATAAGAGGCCGGCTCAGGTGCAAAGTATCAAATGGGAGGGAAAGATCCTTCAGGGATGGATGGATAGGCTGAGCCACAAAAAATGCAAGGATAACTGTGTGTGGTGAGGGACCAAGCCCAGACAGGGGAATGAGGCAGTAAAGTACTCACTGTGCGGTGGGTGAAAACACTGCGGGTGACAAGTCACTCTGGCCTCCCCTGTCTGGGCTCAGTCCTGCTCCCAGGGCCGGTGCTTCCACTAGGCAAACTAGGCAGCCGCCTAGGGCGTATTGCCACCTAGGGGCGCAGCCAGGAGTCGGCACTCTCTCTCCATCATGAATGATTATTGTGAGCTGAGGGGAGAGGTGGCGGTAGGGGAGGAAGAAGGGACAGAGAAAGATGCCAGGATCCCCAACTGTGACATGGAAAAACATCAGGGTCTGACATAGAGGAACATTGGGGTCACTGAGTATGACAGCATGACATGGAGGAACACGGGGGTCCCTGGGTGTGACATGGAGGAACATCAGGGTCAGTGGGTATGACAGCATGACATGGAGGAATATTGGGGTCCAAAGGTGTGACATGGAAAAACATCAAAGTCCCTGGGTGTGACACGGAGGGACATTAGGGTCCCCGGATGTGACATGGAGGAATGGAGGAATATGGGGGGTCACTGGGTATGAAAGCATAACATGGAGGAACCATCGGATCAGGGTCACTGGGTATGACATAGAGGAGTTTTTAACCCCTTCCCTTTTTTTGGGGGGGCGCAAGGGCGTAAAATAGTCTAGCACCGGCCCTGCCTGCTCCACACACAGTTATCCTGCATTTGATGTGGCTCAGCCTATCCATCCATTCCTGAGGGATCTTTCCCTCCCATGGCTATTTATTTGATATTTCACACCTGAGCTGGTCCCATATCACAAGAGAAGCTCAGCTGATCCATGGTTTAAAGTGGAGTTCCGGCCACAACATTTTTTTTTCAATAAAAATACCCCCGGGACAGTCAGGGTTGGTACATTCCACAATGGATAGCTTCTGTACTGTCCCGGGTCGCACTTTTACCTTTTAGAAGAAATACTCACCTTGAAAATGTCTTCTCCAGCGCTGCCATCTTGGCTGTGGAACTTCTTGGCCTTCTACACAAAGACTATCTGAACACGGATTTTAACCACAACTCTTCCAAGGGCAGATTTGAAACCAAATAGCGTCCGTTTATGACCAACATTCTTCCCCCACGAGAAATGGATTTATACAATAAGACCTTCACATATTATAGAGACCCTTGCTCTGACCTCAACAGATCTGGTGATACCTAAATACAGCATCGCACCATTCTCTCCCTTCTTCACCTTCCCTCCCCTTCCATGAATTCTCTCTCAAAGTCACAGTTTCTAAAGATCCATCCAACTATAGATTTTCTTGTGCATTATATTATCTGGCTTAGACTATGTATCGGTCTAGTTCCCATGGACCCTCTTCATTTCTTTCTTCCCCCCCCCCATTTCTTTCTATTATTACATACGTAGTTACTTTCTACTTATCTGTAGTTGATTATCTTAACCACTTTACCACCGGAGGATTTTGCTGTCCTACGTCCAGGCCACTTTTTGCGATTCGGCACTGTGCGACTTTAACTGACAATTGCACGGCTGTGCAACGCCGTACCCAAACTAAATTGATGCCCTTTTTTTCTCACAAACAGAGCTTTCTTTTGGTGGTATTTGATCACCTGTGCGATTTTTACTTTTTGCGCTATAAACAAAAAAAAGAGCGTAAATTTTGAAAAAATAACAATATTTTTCACATTTTTTTATATGAAATCCCCCCCCCCCCCCCCAAAAAAAAAATGTAAAATCAATTTTTTTTTTAACATTTTAGGCCAATTTGTTTTCTGCTACATATGTTTGGTAAAAAAAAATTGCAAAAAGCGTATTTTGATTGGTTTGCGCAAAAGTTATTGCGTTTAGTAACTAAGGGAAAGATTTCTGTCATTTTTGTTGTTTTTTTTTTTTTTAACGAGTAATGGCGGCGATCTGCGATTTTTTTTGCGGGACTGCGGCATTGCGGCGGACAGATCGGACCCTTAACTGACATTTTTGGGGTTACCAGTGACATTACTACAGTAATCAGTGCTATACATATGCACTGTTACTGTAAAAAATGACACTGGCAGGGAAGGGGTTAACTTTATTAGAGATCCAGGGGTTAAATGTGTCCCTAGGGGCGTGTTTATAACTGTGATTGGCTGTGGCTTGATGTGTAAGAACAGAGATCAACGGTCCTACATAGCAGAACCGTGTGATCTCCAAACTTACACAGGGAAGAATGACAGGCGGCTTTGTTTACATTAGCCGCCTGCCTTTCTCCCGGTGTAACGTACGATCGCGAGTGACTGGCGGACATTGGGTCCGCCGGGCACACACGCGGGGGGGTCTGTGACCGAGCGCGAGCGTGCCTTCGGGGGTGCGCACTCGCTCCCTAGAGCCTCACAGGCTAGCGACGTAGACCTATGCCACTTTGCCTGTGAGGGGCTGACTGCCGCAGTAAATAGTCGTGCGGCGGTCGGCAAGCGGTTAAGGATGGACTTTCTATTACTGCACTCCACACAAGTTCATAATGCAGCGATTTTTGGAAGATGGTGAGTGCAGACGTCCTCAATCTGTTTATACAGCTCATATCTAGCTGACACTCCTGAGGTTTCCTCTGTCTCACTGCGGCCAGCTTGGCACGCTGTGCAGCTTTCTGTAACTTGATCATTTTGTTATTCATTGTGGTGTATGAGTGATCCCGGGTTGTGTGTTTTTTAGCGGCAAAATTGTCATATTAACCCTTCTGTGCAGTCAGCTCTTATCATTATCTATGTTTGATTTTATTGTTTATTTATTTTTTACTAGTACTGGCGGCGATCTGCAATGTTTTTGCAGGACTGCAACATTGCAGCGGACAGATCGGACCACCAACTGACATTTTTGACACTTTTGGTGGGATTAGTGACATTACTACAGTAATCAGTGCTAAAAATATGCACTGTCACTGTACTAATGACACTGGGAGGGAAGGGGTTAACACTGTTGGTGATCAAGGGGTTAAATGTGTGCCTCATGCTTACTGACGTGTGTGTGGGGGGAAGGGGTTGTGTGACACAGACACAGATCGCAGGTTCAGCTATGCTGAATCCCATAATCTCCTCCTGTCTGTCACAGAGAAGATCCACCTGCTTTGTTTACACAAGCGGGCAGATTTCCTCACTCTTTCCCCGACGATCGGGGAAGAGCGGCGGTGATCACCGCCTCTCCTTCCCTGGCCCGACCCCACTTTTCACACCTGCCCAATCCGAGTACTCCACATTTATCACCACCCTCTGGACTCGCCCCTGCAGCCAGTTCTCTATCCAGTGTAAGGGGTTGGCTCAGTAGCGGGTGTGGGTGACCCCTTGGGGGGGGTTTGTTACACAGAGAGACAGCCGAGGAGTCTATGGTTTATTCTTCCAATTTGCTGGAAACAAGTGCAAGCATCCAAACAGCATAAATCAAACAAACATAAAATAAACCCTGGCCACTTGGGGCGTCTACCTTCACAACACAGGAACCTACCTATGGAGTCTGTCCCAACCTACTGCTGGGCAGACACTGCTGGTCATACAGCAGAAAACCAATAGTCTATTTGTTTTCTTTTCACACAGAAAAAGTCACCGCCACCTCACCTTCAGAAGTCTCTCAGCTCACTGCTCTCCTGAACGCACACAGCCTCAGGATGCAGCAATCAGTAGTCATCCTCTGGATAACTTATAGAGGCCTTAATTGCCTCATTCTGAATAGCTGAAGCTTTTTCAATGTCCTTAACCACTTAAGCCCCGGAGGATTTGGCTGCTAAAAGACCAGGGTTTTTTTGTGATTTTTTACTGCGTGACTTTAACGGACAATTGCGCGGTCGTGCGATGCTGTACCTAAACGAATTTGACGTCCTTTTTTTCCCACAAACAGAGCTTTCTTTTGGTGGCATTTGATCACCTGTGCGATTTTTTGATCATGCGCTATAAACAAAAAAAGAGCGTAAATTTTGCAAAAATAACAATATTTTTCACATTTTTTTATATGAAATTCCCCAAAAAAAAAAGTAAAAATCAAAATGTTTTAACATTTTCGGCCAATTTGTTTTATGCTACATATGTTTGGTAAAAAAAAATCGCAAAAAGCGTATTTTGATTGGTTTGCGCAAAAGTTATCGCGTTTACTAACAAAGGGAAAGATTTTTGTCATTTTTGGTGTTTTTTTTTAACGCGTAATGGCGGCGATCTGAGATTTTGCATGCTCACCGCCTGTTTTTGTTTTAACCTCATTTTTGCCGACAAATGCGCTGCAACTGCATGCATTTCACGCAGTTTTAGGGCGTTTGTGGCGCTTCCCCATTCATTTGAATGTGGAGAGTTCGGCAGGTGGCATCACTACAAGGCAGGTCAACTTTGCCACGGGCGCAAAGCGTTGCAGCCCCAGCGTGTAAACAGCCCCATCCGCTCCCTATTTCAGCTTGCGGTGTATGGTTGGTGGGTGGCAGAAGCGCAGCTCAATAATGCATTTTTTCTGCCCCCTGCCCAACCATAATTCTTAATAAAGCTACTACAGGGCCGGGTTTAGCTGCAGAGAAAAAAAAAATATCTCTGTTGAATGATGGAAATAGCATGCAGGTTTGCACCAAAGCACAATTTCAAACCGGCATTTCAGCCAGACTTCGGAGGTGATTTAACCACTTAAGCCCTGGAAGATTTTACCCCCTTCCTGACCAGGGCCTATTTTGCGATTCAGCACTGCGTGATTTTAACGGGCAATTGGGCGGTCGTGCGACGCTGTACTGAAATGAAATTGACGTCCTTTTTTTCCAACAAACAGAGCTTTCTCTTGGTGGTATTTCATCACCTGTGCGATTTTTTGATCATGCGCTATAAACAAAAAAAGAGTGACAATTTTGCAAAAATAACAATATTTTTCACATTTTTTTTATATGAAATTCCCCCCCAAAAAAATGTAAAAATCAAAATTTTTTAACATTTTAGGCCAATTTGTTTTCTGCTACATATGTTTGGTAAAAAAAATCGCAATAAGCGTATTTTGATTGGTTTGCGCAAAAGTTATTGCGTTTAGTAACTAAGGGAAAACGGAAAATTTATATCAAATACTTACCGTAATTTTCCTTTCCTGATGGACTCCATGGCAGCATACGTATCGGGTTTGGCCCCGCCTCCAAACCTACCCATAGGACATCACTCCCATAAATCTTTGCACCTGTTCAGCACACGTGTTCTGTAACTATCCTCCTCAGAATCCGGGAGGGTACTCCTGCTGCCATGGAGTCCATCAGGAAAGGAAAATTACAGTAAGTATTTGATATAAATTTTCCGTTTTCCTGACAGACTCCATGGCAGCATACGTATCGGGAAATAACTCGCCGTACACAAAAGGGTGGGCAGGTGCTGAACAAAAGTTTAATTTTACTCTGTCAAACAGACAGGACTTGTAAACCAAAGTTAACAGAAGAAAGAGCCGCCGGCTCAACACAGAAGAGAGACAAAAAAGTATTTATAGAGGACCAGGACGCCGCTCTACAAATCACTTCAGGGGAGACGTGTCTGGACACTGCCCAGGGCGTAGAGACACTCCGAATTGAATGAGCCGTAATCGCCACTGAAGGGGTCAAGCCCTTAGCCCTATAAGCTTATTGGATAGTTTGGATGATCCAAGAAGAGATGGACCTTGAAGAAGCCCGAAGACCCTTGTTCTTTCCACTGAAAGTGACAAACAAATAATTGACTGTCGAAAGGAGACCGTAGCTTCCAGATACTGCTTGAGGCAATTTCCAACATCCAGCGGATGGACAGAAGAACCTTCTTCTTGCCTAAAGGTAGGCAGAACTACCTGGTGGAGCCCCGTACTTTAGGGGGAGGGCGGCCGGCGTGTAGACGCAGCTGTCTCTCTCCCCCTCAGGTGGTGCATTCATGTACGGAGGGAGGGGGGGCTTTTGTTTCCTCCACCAGGACCCAATTGACTGCGGGGGTTTTTACTCCCAAACGGGACTCCCGGGATGGCAATAGCGGAAACCTAGTACTAACGGAATTGGGTAAGTGGGGTGGTGTGTACTTCCTCTCCCTTCCCGGCCCCCTCCCCTTGTAATGGGCTAAATTTATTATTGGCTTTCATGTTGCGGAGTGACCTGAGGCAAGTTGCCTAATTAAGCTTAATTATATATGGTTATATATCTTTTAAGCGCTGTCACTAGTTTATTTGTGGGAAGATGCAGGGTATATAGGTGTGGTAATGTGGATCCCTATACACAGCACTTCTATGTGCTGTGGGCCTCCCCACGCCCTGCTTTCTTCCTTCCCCTCCTTCCTTTCCCCCTTTTTTTCTTCCTCCCTTTTTTTTCCCCTCCCTTCTTCCCCCCCCCTTCTTTCTTTTATTCTCCCTCTTTTCTCCCTTTTCCCTCCCCCCCCCCTGTTTCTTCCTCCCTTTCTTTCCCTTTTTCCCCCCCTCCCCCCCTTTCTCCCCTAAACCCCCTCCCCCTGTAAGGTTCTGGCACTCTCAGTGCCTCCTATCACATCATTTCCGGGTGCTTTCCATCTACCTAGATAGATGAAGCACATATAGGTGTGTTTCCCTTTAAGAGTGCTGACATCATCACTGAGCGCCGGACTGAACAGCTATTTAAATCACCAGCTTTCACTCACATGTGTTCGTTCAACCTGCTGTGTGCCTAGATGTGCCTTGATGCTAACCTGTCTTGAAGCTCTCATGCTTGCAAGCATACCTCGCTGTTGGAACCACGCTGCGCTGATCCCTGTATCCCGCTACCGGATCATCCGCTCTTGTCGAACCTCTCCTCTGCTACATTTCTACTAGTGATAAGTACCCCACAGGGGAAACCTCAATAACCTTCATACTAAAGCTTACACTGTCTAGCTCTGCATACTAAGGACTGTTACTACATCTGCACTATCTAGATTGCTAGCTCTTGAGCCTACTATCATCTGCTCTTGCACTGGGTTGGTCTCTCCTGTATGTTCACCTGCTATTCTATCATCTGCTACCATACATGATTGCTAACCTATCTGCATCCCACCTGTTACTATCTCATTCTCAAGAACATTCCTCTCAAGTGTCTGTCACCTATCGTCTCAACTCAACCTGTCTCTTCAGCCTATCACCTCTATACTACTATATACATAGATCACTCCAGGAACATCTTATTGAGTGTGTATATTTGTATGCTGAATTGAGATCATCCACACATGATGAGTCTTTGGGAGTTGGGAATGGTGTCTCAGCGTTTCTCTACATGACTACTGAAGTGGAATATTTCTGCAGCTGTAAATCCACATCATATATAAAAACGCAGGAGCGTTACAGATTGAACGAACCAGATAAAATGGATTCAGCAGAAATGACCACTCAGGTGACACAGTTAACACAACAAGTAACTGCGTTAATACACGCACTTACTGAATTAAAAGAAGACAATCAGGCTCTGATGCAGCAGGTGGCCAGACTGACACAGCCTACTGCTGCTCAACCCCCAGAACCTCTTGTCCATCTACCAGACAGGTTTGATGGTTCCCGTTCCTCTTTTCTTTTTTTTCGTATGGATTGTGAGCTCCTATTTATCCTTAAACCCAGGACCTATCATAATGATTTTATTAAAGTGCATGCTGCCATTAATTTGCTTTCTGGCAAAATGAAAACGTGGGCATACGAGAAACTGCAAGAAAAAAGTCCGATCCTAGACAATTGGGAATCATTTGCAATTGCGATGCACTCCCAGTGTCTCCCCTCCCAAAAATCTACTCCTAAACCTGCTCCAGGTAACCACAGACCCCGGCTACCTAGGGAAAAAAGGAAACCAAATGAATATGGTGATCCTGCCTGGTCATGGTCCAAGCCTGCCTTAAACAGTCAGCCTTGTCACTCTGACACATCTCATTTGAACCCTGATCCTACAGAGATGGATGAGGAGCCTATGGAGATTGGTGCCGTACATACTAAGTTGTCCTTACAAAAAAAAAAAAGATCACAGGAGAATCTGTGGCCTTTGTTTTTATTGTGGAGAAGGGGGACATTTCATTACATCCTGCCCAACCCGACCCCCTAGGCCTAAGGCTCTCCCAATGGAGGCCAGGCGAATCCAGACTGTTTTCCCTGAAAAACAGCCTGGAGATTACCAAGGTTGTTGTCAGCCCTGTCCCCGTCCTATATCAAAAAAGGGCACCCAGCCTTTGACAAATATTGGAATAGAAATTCCTTCAACTCCAGTGAACTCGATACCACGTTCTAAAAAACCTCCTGAGGATACTCTTATTTTTGCAAGTACATTTCTAGCTTCCAATGAAAACATTGAGATTCTTGCACCTGACTGCGTACGCACTTCTAATGGCACAGTGGTATGTAGGAAGGATCTGAGGATGTTTGAAGAAGCATTGGTTGCTATGATTACTAGGATTACTTCGGATGGTTATGCGTCCGATTCTAGTGAGGGGTTCATGTAGCAGACACCCTAACAACAAGTGATCCAATTCTCACATTGGTTACCAACCTGATCCGATTCTCGTATCGGCAACAAGTGATCCGATTCTCGCATCGGTTACCAACCTGATCCGATTTTCATATCGGCAACAAGTGATCCGATTCTCACATCGGTTACCAACCTGATCCGATTCTCATATCGGCAACTAGTGATCCGATTTTCATATCGGCAACAAGTGATCCGATTCTCAGATCGGTTATCAACCTGATCCGATTCTCATATCGGCAACAAGTGATCCGATTCTCACATCGGTTACCAACCTGATCCGATTCTCGTATCGGCAACAAGTGATCCGATTCTCGCATAGGTTACCAACCTGATCCGATTCTCATATCGGCAACTAGTGATCCGATTTTCATATCGGCAACAAGTGATCCTATTCTCAAATCGGTTACCAACCTGATCCGATTTTCATATCGGCAACAAGTAATCCGATTCTCAAATCGGTTACCAACCTGATCCGATTTTCATATCGGCAACAAGTGATCCGATTCTCAGATCGGTTACCAACCTGATCCGATTCTCATATCGGCAACAAGTGATCCGATTCTCACATCGGTTACCAACCTGATCCGATTCTCATATCGGCAACTAGTGATCCGATTTTCATATCGGCAACAAGTGATCCGATTCTCACATCGGTTACCAACCTGATCCGATTCTCATATTGGCAACAAGTGATCCGATTCTCACATCGGTTACCAACCTGATCCGATTCTCACATCGGCAACAAGTTTTTTTTTTGTCCGATTTTCACATCGGCAACCAGTCTTATCCGATTCTCGTATCGGCAACCAGTCTTATCCGATTCTCGTATCGGCAACCAGTCTTATCCGATTCTCGTATCGGCAACCAGCCTTATCCGATTCTCGTATCGGCAACCAGTCTTATCCGATTCTCGTATCGGCAACCAGTCTTATCCGATTCTCGTATCGGCAACCAGCCTTATCCGATTCTCGTATCGGCAACCAGTCTTATCCGATTCTCGTATCGGCAACCAGTCTTATCCGATTCTCGTATCGGCAACCAGTATTTTCCGATTCTTATATCAACAACCAGCCTTAGAGGCCTTCCGGAGCCGGCCTTACGGGGGGGGGGGTACTGTAAGGTTCTGGCACTCTCAGTGCCTCCTATCACATCATTTCCGGGTGCTTTCCATCTACCTAGATAGATGAAGCACATATAGGTGTGTTTCCCTTTAAGAGTGCTGACATCATCACTGAGCGCCGGACTGAACAGCTATTTAAATCACTAGCTCTCACTCACATGTGTTCGTTCAACCTGCTGTGTGCCTAGATGTGCCTTGATGCTAACCTGTCTTGAAGCTCTCATGCTTGCAAGCATACCTCGCTGTTGGAACCACGCTGCGCTGATCCCTGTATCCCGCTACCGGATCATCCGCTCTTGTCGAACCTCTCCTCTGCTACATTGCTACTAGTGATAAGTACCCCACAGGGGAAACCTCAATAACCTTCATACTAAAGCTTACACTGTCTAACTCTGCATACTAAGGACTGTTACTACATCTGCACTATCTAGATTGCTAGCTCTTGAGCCTACTATCATCTGCTCTTGCACTGGGTTGGTCTCTCCTGTATGTTCACCTGCTATTCTATCATCTGCTACCATACATGATTGCTAACCTATCTGCATCCCACCTGTTACTATCTCATTCTCAAGAACATTCCTCTCAAGTGTCTGTCACCTATCGTCTCAACTCAACCTGTCTCTTCAGCCTATCACCTCTATACTACTATATACATAGATCACTCTAGGAACATCTTATTGAGTGTGTGTATTTACTTGCTGAATTGAGATCATCCACACATGATGAGTCTTTGGGAGTTGGGATTGGTGTCTCAGCGTTTCTCTACATGACTACTGAAGTGGAATATTTCTGCAGCTGTAAATCCACATCATACATAAAACGCAGGAGCGTTACACCCCCTCCCCCCCCTCCCCCTGTTTATCCCAACTGTGACGCCATGTTAATATGTCCTCTCAGCCCTAAATCGTCTTCCTTTGGTCATTTATTTCTCAGATGGTACCCCCTCGGTCTGCTCTGGACCTGCTCGGTGGTGAGGGAGGATACCCCTTTGAATGCACCCTGAGGGTACGGGACTTGGCACCTTCCCCTGTCTCCTTGAGTGAGAGATCTTAGGGTTGGCTCACCCTGATATCCTCGCTCGGTTGCATCCCTTCTATTTGTGGCCCTGTGTGGTTTGTAGCGCGGCCAGCATTCTCAGCCTTCTGTTCAAGCACTTTACAGCACAAGTACTTTGGTGAGCATCAAGTAACCTGGAGTGAATATATGTCCAAATGTTTATATATGCATGTTGTATCTTGTGATAGTTTGTAACTTATCACCCCTTTTTTCTCTCTATGTTAGTAAACCAAGGATCATCAAAAAGGTCTTTGAAAAAGCGCCATTCATGCGAAACGCGTCAGACCGATCCTATCTGGTTACAATTACGGCAATTGTACTGTGTTTATTTTTTAATACTGTCATGTGTGGAGTTGGCTCCATTTTTATATATACATATGTATGTCAATCACTACAATAAAGTTTATATATTTTTTACTTCAGTTGTCAAACTGCTGTTTTACAGCGACTTTGGTGCTCCAAACTAGATGGTTGTGTCAGCCTCCTTATCATCCCTTTAACTGTTTAGAGGTACAGTGAGGGCTTCCCCTTCCTTAGGGACAGGGCCCCACTGTCCCCCTTACACCTTTTCCAATAATTTACCTGGGATTGGAGTCAGTTCACACCAATATTCTACTAGTTTATCCAACAATACCTGTTTTCTTTAGGTAGGCAGAACTATTTCCGTGTTTTCATGAAAAACTGAAGTAACCTTTGGTCTAGCCTCCAGCATAGGGATTAATACTACCCTGTCTGGAAAGAAGGTTAGAAAGGGCTCCTGTGCCCCTAAAGCTCCGATTTCAGAGACTCTCTTGTAATGGCTACCAGGAACACGGTCATCAATGTCAACTCCTTGATGGTAAGAGTTTCATCTGTGTCACGTAATTGTTGTGATAGAAAGTCCAGAACTAAGGGGAGATCCCATTTGGGAAACCTTGGCTTCTTCTGGGGCCTGAGTCTCATTGCCCCTTTGAAGAATTGTCGGACTAGCGTATGGGTAGCCCAAGAAATGCCGGTAAAGGCTGAAATAGCCGACACCTGAACTCTCAGAGAACTCACTGATAGAGGAAGATCTAGACCAGACTGTAGAAAGTTTAGCACATCCTGAATCCTGATGGATGAATGAGGGTTGAACCTAGTGGCCAGATGAGAGGAAAATCTTGACCAAATTCTCTCATACACTTTATTAGTTGAACTCCCTCTGGCACTCAAAAGTGTAGAGATGGCCTCTTCAGAGCACCCTAAGGCTTGCAGCCTTCCCCTCTCAACAGCCAAACCTTCAGATGCAGCCGGGCTGGACAAGGATGCAATATGGTGCCTTGAGATAGTAGATCTTGCATGAGAGGCAGCGGAATCGTTTCCTGAACGCTGAGAAGTGTTAGCAGAGGGAACCAAGGCCTGTTGGGCCAGAATGGAATCACCGCCACTATTTCCGCTGCTTCCGACCTGAGTTCCTGGAGAAACTGAAGGATTATGGGAACTGGGGGAAAGGCATATGCCCTGTTGAACCTCCAACAATCCGTGAGGGCGTCCAACCCCAGAGCCTGAGGATCCCTGAACCTCGCACAGTATTTTTTCAACCTGCGGTTGCGAGGAGAGGCAAACAGGTCTACCCCTGGGGAGAACCCCAGGCTCAGGATCCACTCGAAGACCTCCTCGTGGAGAGATCACTCGTTGTTGTCCAACTGCACACGAGATAGAAAGTCGGCTTGGACACCTTGGACTCCCGGAACATACACTGCTGACAGGTCAGACAAGTTCTTTTGAGCCCAGACCTTAATTGGCTCCACCTTTCGCAGCAAGGACCAACTGAGTGTCCCTCATTGCTTCCTTATGTATGCGACTGCTGAGGTGTTGTCCAGTCTTAGCATCACTGGAAGACCTTTTGTCAAGTGAGGGAACGCTTTCAGAGCTTGAAGGGCCGCCAGTAGCTCCAGAATGTTGAACATTATCCCCTGGGAGGGGAATTTCCATTTGCCCTGAGCCACTTCCGAGAGGCAATGAGCCCCCCAACCTGTGCTGCTGGCATCCGATGTTATCACAACCCATGAGGTCTGTACAAGAGAATGGCAGCACAGAAGATGCTCCCGCTGCAGCCACCATGGAAGACTTGCTCTCATGGCTGGGGTCAGGAAGATGGTATGAACCAAATGCCAGGTATCCCATTGACGAAGAAAGCCTTTTTGAAAAGGCCAAATTTTCCATAGAGCCCACTTTACCATGGGAGCTACAGCCACCATGGTCCCGATTATTCTCAAGCACTGATGCGCTTGGAGGTGAGGTGATGCGAGGGCACGGAGAATCCTGTCCCTGACCACCGTGATTTTCTCCTCCGGAAGGGACACTGTCGCTGTTAGTGTATTGAACAAGGCCCCGAGGTAGACGAGAGACTGGGTGGGAATTAGATGAATTTTCTCTAGATTTAGCAGCCACCCAAACATCTGAAGGGTGGACACCACCTGGTCCAGGTGCTTCAACAGCTGACATTTGTCTTGGGACAAAAAGAGCAGATCGTCCAAGTAATGATGTAAGCGAATGCCCTTTGTTCTCAATAGAGCTACCACAGCCAGCAAAACTTTCGAGAAGGTTCGTGGAGAAGTAGAGAGCCCGAAGGGGAGGCAAGTGAACTGAAGGTGTAATTAATTGACGGAAAACCGGAGGTATTTCTGGAAATCTTCTGCAACAGGGACATGGAAATAGGCATCCTTTAATTCTATAGACACCATCCAGTCCGCAGGTTGGACCGCCTGTTGAATAGAAAGAAGAGTTTCCATCTTGAACCTTTCCTTTCTGATGAATTGATTTAGAAAGGTCAGATCGATGACTGGCCTCCATGTTCCGTTTTTCTTGCGAACCAAGAAAAGAGGGGAGTAGATTCCCTGGCTGCACTCTGGTTCTGGTACGGAGACGACAGCCCCTTGAGAAACTAGTGACTCTATGTAGGAAAATAGTGCCTGGCGCTTCTCTCCTGAGGGTGGCAGGGAGGTAGGAAGAAACCTTGATCTTGGAGTTTCTCTGAAAATCCACTTGTGCCCGTACGTGACTGTCCTGACAGTCCAGGAGTCTCGGATTGTGGCCGCCCAGACATGCCGGAAGTGTAGCAACCGAGCCCCCACCCGACATGTCTGAGCGGGCCCAATCTCAAAAAGACTTGGTCATATCACGTTCACCGGAGGGGACACTCTTAGAAGGTTTCCGCAAGGAGGTTTGTCATGCTCTCCAGTTGCGACCAAATTCTCTGCCAGGCCTATAGGTACGGGCTTCCCTGGCACGGTCAGGAACATACCTTCTGGGTTGTCCTTTCCTTGGATTGAGAGGGCGTCGAGCCTGAGGGAGAAACCCAGACCTGCTGACCGTGGCCCTGGTTATCGCCTCATCCAGCTTATTCCCAAAGAGGGATCAGCCTCCAAAAGGAATACGGCTTTAAACTTGTTTGGAAGCTGGGTCAGCCATCCAAGGGCGGAGCCACAAAGCCCTCTTGGCCGTTACTGAGGACAGCATAACCCTGGCCAACAGACATATACGGTCAATAGATGCCTCCCCCAGAAAAAACAAAGCCATCTTAAGTTCCTGAATCGGGGAACTTCTGGCAGCCTCCTCAGAAAGGCTCCGAAAGGATTCATCCACTAAGTCAGACCACAACTCCATTGCTTTGGATAATGAGGCTAAGGCCAGTGCCGGCTTGCAGGCCATTCTCGCAGTCAGGTAGATTCTTAAGATCAGAATCCATCCTCCTATCCAAAGGATCTTTAAAGGAGGCTGTGTCCTCTTCCAGCAACAGAGTGTATGATCTACACACTCTGCTGACACCTGAAGGGTTTTCAATATGGCACCCGCTGACATCATCAAGCAGCGCCGAAAAACCCTACTGCACATGCTCCACATCATCACTGAGCATGTGCGAGAACCAAGCCTCGTTCTGAGGCGCCCGCACATGCTCAGTAGCCCTAGCCACCAGGAAATAAGGAAAGAACATACAAAACCAGCTGAAATAAAAACTTAAGCTGCCATGGAGTTAAACAAATATGACAAGCAAGGAGTACTCACAACCACCAACGAACCGCTAGCCACCAGGGATGGATGAGCATACAGCACACACCGGACTTCATAAATTTTTCAGGGTACCGGCCACCCGCAGCAGCTGGGCTTTTTGGCCAAGGTGCACGTCAGAAGAATCTTCGCCCCTGCTCCATACCCCGCAACAGCTGGGGCTTATTGGAGAACTCAATACCCGAATGGTAGAGACATCCATCTCCTGGGATCCACCTTCAGGTAGGATACAGGTAATCCATTAGGAGGACAAAAAAGGAACACGTGTGCTGAACAGGTGCAAAGATTTATGGGAGTGATGTCCTATGGGTAGGTTTGGAGGCAGGGCCAAACCCGATACGTATGCTGCCATGGAGTCTGTCAGGAAAGATTTTTGTCATTTTTATTGTTTTTTTTTTAACGAGTAATGGCGGTGATCTGCGATTTTTTTGCGGTACTGCGACATTGCGGCGGACAGATCGGACCCTTGACTGACATTTTTGACACTTTTGGGGGTACCAGTGACATTACTACAGTAATCAGTGCTATAAATATGCACTGTTACTGTAAAAATACACTGGGATGGAAGGGGTTAACTTTGTTGTAGAGGGATTGGTTAAGTGTGTCCCTAGGGGCGTGTTCCTTACTGTCATTGGATGTGGCTGTGTGTGTAACAGCACAGATCAACGGTCCTACATAGCAGGACCGAGTGATCTGTGCTTTTACACAGGGGAGAATGACAGGCGGCTTTGTTTACATTAGCCGGTTGCCTTTTTCCCTCTCTACCAGACGATCGCGAGTGACCGGCGGACATCGGGTCCGCCGGCCACACACGCCGGCTTCTTCGGGTACGAGCAGTGGCGGGAGCGTGCCTCCGGCGGCGCGCGCTCGCCCCCTATTGGCTCCCAGGCTAGTGACGTACCGGTACATCACTTTGCCTGGGAGGGGCTGACCGCCGCCGTATATAGTCGGGCGGCGGTCGGCAAGTGGTTCAAAGATATCTGTACGGGTTGATGCACAGATGTCCATTGAAATCGCCCTCAAAGTCACCAGAAGTAGTGCAGGAACGACTTTTGGGAGTCGGTGCGGCGCCACAACGATTTGGATGGTGCCGTTGCCTGCAATAGGCTCCGATTTAGCATGCGATTTGACATGTAAAAGTGCATGTCCAATCGGCCAGATGTGAACAGGGGCTCAAAGCCTGTATGAACAGTCCACAGTTTAACCACTTAAGCCCCGGAGGATTTGGCTGCTGAAAGACCAGGGGGTATTTTGCGATTCGGCACTGCGTGACTTTAACGGACAATTGCGCGGTCGTGCGACGCTGTACCTAAACAAATTTGACGTCCCTTTTTTTCCCACAAACAGAGCTTTCTTTTGGTCACCTGTGCGATTTTTACTTTTTGTGCTATAAACAAAAAAAGAGCGACAATTTTGCAAAAATAACAATATTTTTCACATTTTTTATATGAAATTCCCCCCAAAAAATGTAAAAATCAAAATGTGTTAACATTTTTAGCCAATTTGTTTTCTGCTACCTATGTTTGGCAAAAAAAATCGCAAAAAGCGTATTTTGATTGGTTTGCGCAAAAGTTATCGCGTTTACTAACAAAGGGAAAGATTTTTGTCATTTTTTGTTGTTTTTTTTTTTACGCGTAATGGCGGCGATCTGCGTTTTTTTTTTTGCAGTACTGCGACATTGCGGTGGACAGATCGGACCCTTGACTGACATTTTTGACACTTTTGGGGTTACCAGTGACATTTCTACAGTAATCAGTGCTATACATATGCAATGTTACTGTAAAATTACACTGGCAGTGAAGGGGTTAACTTTATTTGAGAGGGAGGGGCTGTGTGTGTCCCTAGGGGCGTGATTCTAACTGTGATTGGCTGTGGCTTGAGCTGTAGAAACAGTGATCAACGGTCCTACATAGTAGAACCGTATGATTATTGTTTCTACACAGGGGAGAATGACAGGCGGCTTGTTTACATAACCCGCCCTACTTTCTCCCTCTCCCCCTACGATCGCTGAGTGAGCGGCGGACATCTGGTCCGCCGGTCACACGTGCGGGGGGGGGGGTCCATGATCACGCGGGATCGGGAGCGCGCCGCCGGCGGCGCGCGCTCGCTCCCCAGAGCCTCACAGGCTAGTGACGTACCGGTACGTCACTCTGCCTGTGAGGGGCTGACCGCCGCAGTATATCTACTTGCGGCGGTCGGCAAGTGGTTAAACAGACATTTAGCATTAGGGAAAAAAATGGTGTCTTTTTGCACACAGCAGATACAGGTTTGCACCACTGATAAATAACCTATAGTAACAAAGGGTGGGATTTCTGGGAGATTTAGCAGCCATTTAGCGTCAAGAAATAAAAAATTAAACTCAAGATTTACAAAGTATACAGAGTAGCAACACAACTAACAAAGCGGTGTGCAGAGTTTACAGCGTTGGAGGTACAGAGCAGGCAGATGTTGTTGTAAGTCAATGTCTTTCTTTTTTTCCAATAGGTTTTTATTGAATTTTTAGTTCATACAGAAACATTACCCAACTCAATACCGGCACTTTTTCCCCCTTCCTGCCCGAGCCTGTCACACTTTGAATGACAATTACGTGGTCATGCAACACTGTACCCATATGAAATTTTATAATTTTTTTCCCCCACAAATAGAACTTTCTTTTGGTGGTATATGATCACCACTGTTTTTTTTTTGCTAAACAAATAAAAAAGAAAATTAAAAAAAAGAAAAAAAACTTTGTCTTTGTTTCTGTTACACAATTTTGTATAAAAGTAAGTTTTCTCCTTCACAGATGGGCATTGATGAGGTGGCACTGATAGGAGGCACTGATGGGCGCTAATAGGCAGCAATGGTAGGCACTGATGGGCAATGATGGGAACTGATAGATGGCACTGATATGCAGCACTGATGAGGAGGCACTGACAGGCATTACTGATGGGCACTGATTGGCATCCCTGATGGGCACTTATTGGCATTCCTGGTGGGTACTGTTTGGCATCCCTGGTGGGCACAGGATGGCACTCTAGGTGGGCACTGGTGGGCATCCTTGATGGGTCTGCACTCATACTCAATGCAGTGATTATCAGCCCCTGTAAGGAGAGCCACTTATCGGCTCTCCTCTTCTCGAGCCTTGTCTGCAGGAATAGAGGAAAAGCCGATGACCGGCACTTCCTGGTTACAACGTGATCAGCTGTGGATAGTTTTAAGTCTCTTTTCTAGATGACTAAATGAACGGATTTTATCTCCAGAACGCTCTCCTTAGTATCCTCCTTCTTGCTTGCTGACACCCGTCCAGTGACTATCCTACTCTTGGGGTGGCCCCCCTCCGGTCAGGCCCCTTAACACGATCCCCTGTACTCACGACACTGTTTTACCAGGGTCTCCAGTGTCTCCCCCTCAGTCAGCTCTCCAGGACCTCTTGGTTCAGCTCCACTCCTCTGGCCCTCAGAACGACCTCCTGGGGCCACATACCACTGATACATGACTAGGGTATAAAAGATGATTTTGTCTCTATAACTGCTTGACCAACACTCCCCCTTATTTCTTTACCCAAGTAAAACACCGGACACCATAATTGGAGTTTTAATGGCCAAAGCAGCCTTTTATTAAACCAAATTGTATAAATAACATATATAAATCATACAAGCGACAGTCAGTACATTCTGAAATCTGGAGCCCCCAAGGTCCTTGTAGGCACCACCACTTCACGTACCTGCTTCACCAAACTTATGCCTCCAGCCACAAAACACCGACTCGGAGACAACACCACTATTAGCAGATACAACCCAGACAAAGCACAGGGAGCCGTACCCAAGACGGGTCCCTACCAATTTTCATTTATCAAATAAAGAACATACAAGGACCTTGTACCCCACCAGCTGCCATGACATACCACCAAGGGAAACAGCCCCAAAATTACACAAGAACCTAACCACCAAACAAAAGGGGAGGGAGGGTGGGAAGTTGTTCCGATGTCATCTCTCTCATGATTGAAGACCTCAACAGGACCCTCCTACTGTTTGACCCCTAAAGCCCCACCTGTTCCCTACACTCCACCAATCCAGTAAGTGTCCCTATGCTATTTGCTTTAAACCCTCCTTAAATTACTACTCCAATCCCCCTTTTAACCCTGTCATGTCGGCCCTCCGTCTAGGTTTTCTTTTTCCTTTACTCCGGGCCTTGCTGAGGAGGAGGCAGCTGCCGCCCTCCCTCCGGGACTCTGCTCTCCAGCCAAAGAACTTGCAGCACATGTGCTCCTGACTTTTATACTGTATCCCAAAATGCACTGAGGCGACATGCCCCTGCCAATCACCAGGGCTGTACCTGAGCTGAAGGGGGCCACCCCAAGAGTAGAATAGTCATTGGACGGGTGTCAGCAAGCAAGAAGGAGGATACAAAGGAGAGTGTCCTTAGTATCCTCCTTCTCGCTTGCTGACACCCATCCACTGACTATTCTACTCTTGGGGTGGCCCCCTTCAGCTCAGGTACAGCCCTGGTGATTGGCAGGGGCAGGGGCAGGTCCCCTCAACTCAACTTCCCCTTTCAAGTGGTTGCTAAGCCACTTCCTACCATCCTGTCTGGTCTGTTTAACTACTTCTGGACCGGAAGGATTTGCCCCCTTAATGACCAGGCCATATTTTGCGATTCGGCACTCCGTTATTTTAATGGACAATTGCGCGGTCGTGCGACGCTGCACCTAAATAAAAATGATGTCTTTTTTTCCCCACAAATAGAGCTTTCTTTTTCTGGTATTTGATAACCTGTGTGATTTTTATTTTTTGCACTATAAACAATAAAAGAGCGACAATTCTTAAAAAAAAAAAAAACAATATTTTTCACTTTCTGCTATATAACATTCCCAAAAAAAATATTTAAAATCAAGATTTTTTTAACATTTTAGGCCAATTTGTTTTATGCTACATATTTTTGGTACAAAAAAAATTGCAATAAGCGCGTTTTGATTGGTTTGCGCAAACGTTATCACATCTACAAACTACGGGAAAGATTTATGTTGTTTTTATTGTTTTTTTTTTCTTTTTTTTTCTTTCTAGTAATGGCGGCGATCTGTGATTTTTAGCGGGACTGCGACATTGCGGCGGACAGATCGGTCCCCTGACTGACATTTTTGACACTTTTGGGGGGACCAGTGACATTACTACAGTAATTAGTGCTAAAAATATGCACTGTTACTGTAACAATGACACTGGCAGGGAAGGGGTTAACACTGTGGGTGATCAAGGGGTTAAATGTGTACCTAGGGGCGTGTTTCTAACTGTATGGGGGATGGGCTTGTGAAATGATCACAGACACCTGAGATCCTACATAGAAGGATCACAGGCACTCTTTGATCTTTCCAGAGAGCAGAACCCGTCGGCTGTGATTATAACATCCGACCGTTCTTCTCTCTCAGCGTTCCCGCTGCCCAGTGCCCCCTAGCTGCATGCGTGTGACCAACATAGACCTACGTCGTTTTGCGGCGGAAGGGCCGCCCTGCCACCGTAAATCGGTGGCGGGCGGTCCAGAAGTGGTTAATAATCCTGTGTGTCTGTGTATGTGTTTTAAAAAAATAAGCCGTTCTTTACCAGTTTTCAGAGGGCCGAGCGCCGCTCACGTGACCCGTCGGCTCTCTCCTCTCCCCGTCTGACAGCTGCCTGCAGCGGGCGGGGCCGAGGATTCCTCACTGACATCAGTCGGGAGGGGAGGAGGAGAGAGGCGGCGGGAGGAGGACAGGAGGGGCACTGACACAGAAGCAGACAGGCAGGGAGGGAGGGGGGGAGAGGACAGAGGAGGACAGGAGGGGCACTGACACAGGAGCAGACAGGGAGGGAGGAAGGGGGGAGAGAGGACAGAGGAGGACAGGAGGGGCACTGACACAGGAGCAGACAGGCAGGGAGGGAGGGGGGGAGAGGACAGAGGAGGACAGGAGGGGCACTCACACAGGAGCAGACAGGCAGGGAGGGAGGGGGGAGAGATGTATATTAAAAAAGAGAATAGCGCGCACATGCAAAAGAAATTACTACCAAATCTGAAGACAGTCCATAAATAAAAATGGGGATTTGGTCCCACCATATGGCCATATCGTGCTCAAGCCCACCACTACGTCAAAGTACCCCATTATCAGTGGGTCCTACACTAGCCATGAAAAAGAGATGAATCCAGCCTTTCTAACCCTTGGAGATAATACTCCTTGCTGGGAAAGATGTGCAAATGCACTGCGGGGGACTCCTCCTATATCCACTTGATAGTGGACACTGATAGAGTACAGGTGTGTGTGGGGGGTGGGGAGGGTTGCTCAACCTCGGTAGTCTGGTCAGACTGAACACATAATAAACAAGCAAAAAATTTGGGGGAGCATACCCATGTAGACAGGCAGGGAGAGAGGGGAGAGAGAGGAGGACAGGAGGGGCACTGACACAGGAGCAGACAGGCAGGGAGGGAGGGGGGATAGAGGACAGAGGAGGAAAGGAGGGGCTCTGACACAGGAGCAGACAGGCAAGGAGGGAGGGGAGAGAGAGGACAGAGGAGGACAGGAGGGGCACTGACACAGGAGCAGACAGGCAGGGAGGGAGGGGAGAGAGATGACAGAGGAGGACGGGGGGGCACTGACACAGCAGCAGACAGGCAGGGAGGGAGGGGGGAGAGAGGACAAAGGAGGAAAGGAGGGGCTCTGACACAGGAGCAGACAGGCAGGGAGGGAGGGGAGAGAGAGGACAGAGGAGGACAGGAGGGGCACTGACACAGGAGAAGACAGGCAGGGAGGAAGGGAGGAGAGAGGACAGGAGGGGCACTGACACAGGAGAAGACAGGCAGGGAGGGAGGGGGGAGAGAGGACAGAGGAGGATGGGGGGGGCACTGGCACAGGAGCAGACAGGGAGGGAGGAAGGGGGAGAGAGGACAGAGGAGGACAGGAGGGGCACTGACACAGGAGCAGACAGGCAGGGAGGGAGGGGGGAGAGATGACAGAGGAGGACGGGGGGGCACTGACACAGGAGAAGACAGGCAGGGAGGGAGGGGGGAGAGAGGACAGAGGAGGAAAGGAGGGGCTCTGACACAGGAGCAGACAGGCAGGGAGGGATGGGAGAGAGAGGAGGACAGGAGGGGCACTGACACAGGAGCAGACAGGCAGGGAGGGAGGGGGGAGAGAGGACAGAGGAGGACAGGAGGGGCACTGACACAGGAGCAGACAGGCAGGGAGGGAGGGAGGGGGGAGAGATGACAGAGGAGGACGGGGGGGCACTAACACAGGAGCAGACAGGCAGGGCGGGAGGGGGAGAGAGGACAGAGGAGGACAGGAGGGGCACTGACACAGGAGCAGACCGGCAGGGAGGGAGGGAGGGGGGAGAGATGACAGAGGAGGACGGGGGGCACTAACACAGGAGCAGACAGGCAGGGAGGGAGGGGAGAGAGGACAGAGGAGGACAGGAGGGGCACTGACACAGGAGCAGACAGGCAGGGAGGGAGGGGGAGAGAGGACAGAGGAGGACAG
The DNA here is from genome assembly GCF_965119305.1 of Pelophylax lessonae. Taxonomy (NCBI): domain Eukaryota; kingdom Metazoa; phylum Chordata; class Amphibia; order Anura; family Ranidae; genus Pelophylax; species Pelophylax lessonae. The sequence continues at coordinate 5,743,150 of NC_138768.1, forward strand.
GAGGGGCACTGACACAGGAGCAGACAGGCAGGGAGGGAGGGGGAGAGAGGACAGAGGAGGACAGGAGGGGCAATGACACAGGAGCAGACAGGCAGGGAGGGAGGGGGGAGAGAGGACAGAGGAGGACAGGAGGGGCACTGACACAGGAGCAGACAGGCAGGGTTAAAGTAACACAGTGCCGAATCGCAAAATATGGCCTGGTCAGGAATGGGGTAAAACCTTCCGGTCATAAAGCGGTTAAAAATACGCTCATTGAGAATTTTTTTGTCAAAGTCATGTAGCTAAATACATTTTGGCCTAAATATATGACAAAAATTGAATATATTGGATATTTTTTAACTGTTAAAGTAGAAAAATATTGTTATTTTTTCAAAATTTTCACATTTTTTTTTTAATATCGCAAAAAATAAAAAGCGCAGAGGTGATCAAATACCACCAAAAGAAAGCTCTGTTTGTGGGGAAAAAAGGACATAAATTTTGTTTGGGTACGGCGTTACATGCAATTGTCAGTTAAAGTCGCACAGTGCCGAATCGCAAAAAGTGGCCTGGACGTAGAACAGCAAAATCCTCCGGTGGTAAAGTGGTTAAGAAAAACATATTTTTTTTAAATGTTTTTCATTTGTAGCGCAAAAAATAAAAAACTCAGTGGTGAATAAATACCACCAAAAGAAAGGTCTATTTATGTAAAAAAAAAAAAAATGATAAAAGTTTAATTTGGGTGGAGTGTTGCATGACTAGTTATCCACTTGCCGACCGCCGCACGACTATTTACTGCGGCAGTCAGCCGCTCCTGGGCATAGATCTACGTCCCTCGCCCACGAGCCTGTAGGGGGTGAGCGCGCTCCACTAGCGGCTCGCTCCCGCCCCCGCTCGTTTCCTGGGGAGCCAGCGCGTGTGACCGGCGGCTCCGATGTCCGCCGGCCACTCGCGATCTCCCACAAGAGAGGGAGAAAGGCAGGCGGTGATGTAAACAAAGCCGTCTGTCATTCTCCCTGGTGTAACTGCAGAGATCATACGGTCCTGCTATATAGGATCCCATGTCTCTGTGATTACATCACAAGCCACGCCCCCCCCACAGTTAGAAGCACGCCCCTAGGGACACACTTAATCACCAGTAAAGTTAACCCCTTCCCTGCCAGTGTCATTTTTACAGTAACAGTGCATATATATAGCACTGATTACTGTAGTAATGTCACTGGTCCCCCCAAAAGTGTCAAAAATGTCAGTCAAGGGTCCAATCTGTCCGTCGCAATGTCTCAGTCACGCAAAAAAAAAATCACAGATCGCCACCATTACTTGTTAAAAAAAACAATAAAAATGACAAAAATCTTTCCCTTAGTTAGTAAACGCAATAACTTTTGCGCAAACCAATCAAAATACGCTTATTGCAATTTTTTTTACCAAACATATGTAGCAGAAAACAAATTGGCCTAAAATGTTAAAAAAATTAGATTTCTACTTTTTATTTGAGAATTTGATATAAAAAAAATGTGAAAAATATTATTTTGTTCAGAATTGTTGCTATTTTTTTTTGTTTATAGCGCAAAAAATAAAAATCGCACAGGTGATCAAATACCACCAAAAGAAAGCTCTGTTTGTTTCGTCAATTTAATTTGGGTACAGCGCCGCACGACCGCGCAATTGTCCGTTAAATTCACGCAGTGCCGAATCGCAAAAAAGGGCCTGGTCTTTGAGCAGCCAAATCTTTCGGGGCTAAAGTGGTTATCATTCAAAATGCAACAGCACTGAATGCTATGTATACTTTAGGGGATTTTTTTTTTCCAAAGACATGTAGCAGAATACATTTGAGCATTTTTTTATTATTGGATATGTTTTTTAACAGAAAGTAGAAAATATTGGGGGTTTTTTTCGGTCTATTTTCATTCACATTGAAAAAAAAAAAAAAAACCCAGTGGTGATCAAATACCACCAAAAGAAAGCTCTATTTATCTGGAAACAAAAAAAAAATGATATAAACTTAATTTGAGTACAGTGTTGCATGACTGCACAATTGCCAATTAAAGTAGTGCAGTGCTGAATAGCAAAAAAAAAAAAAATCCTGATCATAAAGGGGAAGGGAGTAAAACCTTCCGGAGCTCAAGTGGTTATTGTTGGGAAAAACACATTTTTCTTGTTTTGTTTTGATTGGATTGGAGGCAGATGCGCTTTATGAAGCACAAATCAGCCTTCATTCAAAGTCAGGAGGGACAAGGAAAAAGGAAAAAAAAACGACAGAGCTCCAATATTGGTTTGTACAATTTGGGAAGTGGCACTGTAGGGTCAATAAGCCTAAATACAGAGATACAAGTCCCATACAACAGTCCTCCTAAAATAATAGAGTTACAGCCCTTAGGGTTAATGCCCAACTCTGGGCTGCTGTCCAATGTATGCATGAACTGGGGACCCCCTGCCTGCATGGGTTCAATGTATGCATGAACTGGGGACCCCCTGCCTGCATGGGATCAATGTATGCATGAACTGGGGACCCCCTGCCTGCATGGGATCAATGTATGCATGAACTGGGGACCCCCTGCCTGCATGGGTTCAATGTATGCATGAACTGGGGACCCCCTGCCTGCATGGGATCAATGTATGCATGAACTGGGGACCCCCTGCCTGCATGGGATCAATGTATGCATGAACTGGGGACCCCCTGCCTGCATGGGTTCAATGTATGCATGAACTGGGGACCCCCTGCCTGCATGGGTTCAATGTATGCATGAACTGGGGACCCCCTGCCTGCATGGGATCAATGTATGCATGAACTGGGGACCCCCTGCCTGCATGGGTTCAATGTATGCATGAACTGGGGACCCCCTGCCTGCATGGGTTCAATGCATGCATGAACTGGGGACCCCCTGCCTGCATGGGTTCAATGTGTGCATGAACTGGGGACCCCCTGCCTGCATGGGTTCAATGTATGCATGAACTGGGGACCCCCTGCCTGCATGAGTTCAATGTATGCATGAACTAAGGACCCCTGCCTGCATGGGTTCAATGTATGCATGAACTGGGGACCCCCTGCCTGCATGGGTTTAATGTATGCATGAACTGGGGACCCCCTGCCTGCATGGGTTCAATGTATGCATGAACTGGGGACCCCCTGCCTGCATGGCTTCAATGTATGCATGAACCGGGGACCCCCCTGCCTGCATGGGATCAATGTATGCATGAACTGGTGACCCCCTGCCTGCATGGGTTCAATGTATGCATGAACTGGGGACCCCCTGCCTGCCTGGGTTCAATGTATGCATGAACTGGGGACCCCCTGGCTGCATGGGATCAATGTATGCATGAACTGGGGACCCCCTGGCTGCATGGGATCAATGTATGCATGAACTGGGGACCCCCTGGCTGCATGGGTTCAATGTATGCATGAACTGGGGACCCCCTGCCTGCATGGGTTCAATGTATGCATGAACTGGGGACCCCCTGCCTGCATGGGTTCAATGTATGCATGAACTGGGGACCCCCTGCCTGCATGGTTTCAATGTATGCATGAACTAGGGGCCCCCTGCCTGCATGGGCTCAATGTATGCATGAACCGGGGACCCCCCTGCCTGCATGGGTTCATATGTATGCATGAACTGGGCACCCCCTGGCTGCATGGGTTCAATGTATGCATGAACTGGGGACACCCTGCCTGCATGGGTTCAATGTATGCATGAACTGGGAACCTCCTGCCTGCATGGGTTCAATGTATGCATGAACTGGGGACCCCCTGCCTGCATGGGTTCAATGTATGCATGAATTGGGGACCCCCTGCCTGCATGGGTTCAATGTATGCATGAACTCTGGGCGTGGCGTACGGCGCGGCGGATGGCAGCTTAGCTCCGGCGCTCCGATCGGCCACCCGGGACTTCAGCCTCCACTGACCGCCAGGACGATCCGTTCTTCGGCGCATCTTCCTCCACTGACACCGGTGACCTCCCTGATGGCGAAAGGGAAGAAGGGCTCCCAGCAGCTCACGCGGATGGACGGCTTTCTGATCTCCCACGCGGCCGGCCTTCCACAAAATGGCGCCGGTCTGCAGCAGAGGACTCCTCCTCCCTCCTCTCACGGAGCTCATGGACAGGCTGGCTGTGCACCTATTCTCAGGCAAGTGGCGAACCCCGATAGTGGCAACTCTTCGGGATCCTCTTCACCCCCTTCACCCTCATCCAGGAGTCCTGCTAAGCAGAAGCAACGGAGGGGGTCTCCCCCCTCCTTTCCTGCCCCCACAGAGCAGATGGACTGTCTGGCAGCATCTGGTGGTCCACCTTCCCAGGCCCCGCCAGCTGCGGACCCCTTTGCAGCCTTTCCAGTGGGCGACCACCCGATATCTGCGACCCTTATGAAGGACATGATGCACTCATTATGGGCTTCCCTGCATACTGATATGGTCCAAGGAATGACACAGACCAGGCGTGAGGTTCAGCAGTTGGGGGACAGGGTGGATTCTGTGGAGCGGTCCATGACTGAATGCTCGCTCTCCCTTAACACCTTAGTTGCCGCACACAATGGGCATGCAGAGGACATAACCTGGCTCAAGGACAAGGTTGCGGACCTTGAGGACCAGTCACGCCGGAATAATCTGAAGCTTAGGGGTGTGCCAGAGTCCGTACAACCTCAGCAACTGGAAAAGTTGGCTACCGATTTATTTGCTGCCCTGGTGCCCTCTCTTTCGGCTTCGGACCTGAGGATAGACAGGATCCACAGGATCCCTAAGCCGAACTTCATCGCCCAAGATCTACCCCGTGACGTCCTGCTAAGAGTCCATTTTTTTCAGGCTAAGGACAAGGTACTCATGGCGTCGAGGCGACTACATGCCATGCCGGGGGAGTTCCCTCACATTCAGATCCTCCCGGATCTGTCCAGGCATACACTTCAGAAACGCAGGAACCTGGCCACCATTACGAAGGCTCTCAGAAACCATGACATCTTGCACAAGTGGAAACACCCTGCCCACTTGTCTATCACTCATAATGGATCTACGGTCACCATTTCCACCATGGAGGAGGGTATGGCGCTACTGCGTAGATGGGGTATTATCACGGATGCCCCCCGCTCACCTGTCGCCCCTGCTCTACCTACTCCCCTGTCCATTCAGGGGGAATGGCAGGTGGTGTCCCGAAAGCGCTCCAACTCCAGGCAACGCTCCAGTAGCGGAGAACGTGTCTCCTCACAGTATCCTTCACAGTCCCTGGCCTAGGATGTGATTTTCCCCTATGGCCCTCCTTTTTTTGGTTGCAGGTTTTGCCTGCTCGTAGACTTTTTTTTACGCCTCTTTTGGCAGTTGTTGTTTTACCCTACCTTTCTTGTTCCGGTTCTACTGCACACTATGGTCCTCAGTTGATTCCCACCTCTGGACTATCACTCAACTTTGACTTGCTCTGCTCATCGTTGCTCTACCCTGCTTCCATCCAGGATTTACTGTTTTTCTTCTACACACCATGACCATTAAATTCCTCTCCTTGAACGTGAACGGTCTGAACCATCCAGCAAAGCGGTACTCTCTATGGACTGAACTGTGTAACAGACGGGCGGACATCGCGTCCATCCAGGAGACCCACTTTATGGCTTCCCGGCAACCCCGTTTCTCTCACAAGAGTTTCCCCAACCTCTTCTTTGCAAGCGCCCAGGAAAAGAAAAGGGGAGTTTTGATTGCTATCAGAGATACGGTCGCTTTCTCCTTGAAGAACCAGTTTAGTGACCCGGATGGACGGTTCCTGATCCTCCAGGGGGACTTTAACGGCTTGCCTCTAACATTGGTGGCGGTGTACGCTCCGAACAGTCATCAGCACCGTTTTCTCCACAGGTTGCTTCGGAAAGTCTCCTCACTTGTGTATGGTAGTTTGGTAATGTTTGGTGATTTTAATGCAGTGGTCGATCCCGGGCTTGACACTTCGGTGCCCGCCCGTGGTCGACGACTTTCTATCAAGCACTTGTTACATCGGGAGCAACTTTACGATGTCTGGAGGTGCCTGCATGGCTCGGAGAAGGACTACTCCCATTTTTCCTCCAGACATCGTTCGTACTCCCGTATAGACCTTTTCTTGGTGGCTCTCCCTTTGCTGGGTAAGGTCTCCTCCTCGGCCATCGGTAACATTACGTGGTCAGACCACGCAGCTGTGGAGATGGTGGTGGAGGAGGGCGGTCCCAGAGAACGGACGTCTATGTGGCGTTGTGACGCTAAGGTACTTCAAGACCCTGCCACTAGCAAGGTAATTGCAGATCATCTGAGTGAGTTTTTTAAATACAATGCCCCATCGGTCTCTGACCCCTGGTCGCTCTGGGGAGCGCATAAGGCATTTATTAGGGGAATCTGCATTCAGCAAACGGCTAGGCTACGGAAAGCATATACTTAAAAATTGGTCAACCTTCTTTCTGAGATCAACACTCTGGAGGCTACCCATAAGCGTTCTCCTGATTCCTCTGTGACCGCAGATCTATCCCTAAAGAGGGAATCCCTTAAGACCCATTTGATGGAGCGCTACGATGGCCATTTTAAGGCTCTGCGCCTCCGTTACTACTCCCACGCCAATAAAGCGGGCAAATGGCTAGCGTCCAAGATTAAGCAAAGGAGGACTTCTACTAGGATTTCACATTTATCTCACCACGAGACGGGAGCTAAACTTTCGCACCCCAGAGATATAGCAAATGAGTTTGCGACCTTCTACGGCTCGCTGTACAATCTGGCCCATGACCCTTCCACTGTGTAGCCTGGCCCTGAGGCTATTAGAAGCTTTTTGGATAAGTTCACCCTTCCTTCCCTATCGGATGACCAAGTAAAAACCCTGTCCTCTCAGTTTTCTAGTGCAGAGGTCTCTAAAGCTATCCGTTCCCTGCCGATTGGGAAATCCCCTGGCCCGGATGGTTTGTGTAACGAATACTATAAATTGTTCGATGAAACCCTTAGTCCCTACCTTGCGGATGTGTTTAATCAAGCTGCCCAGAAGTCTGCATTTCCCCGGGACATGCTAAGCGCCTATATTTCAACTATTCCCAAACCTGGGAAGGACCCTGCCCTCCCCGCCAACTATAGGCCTATCTCCCTTCTCAATAGTGATATAAAGCTCTACGCCAAAGTGCTTGCTGCCCGTCTTCAACCCCTTCTCCCCTGTCTGATTCAGGGTGACCAGATGGGCTTTATGCCGGGTAGGCAGACATCGGATGCCACTAGACGCATCATTAACCTGGTGCATCTGGCAGAACGTACCCGAACGCCTTCTCTGCTCCTTACGTTGGATGCGGAGAAGGCGTTTGATAGGGTCAACTGGCTGTATATGCGTATGGCTCTTGAGAAGTTTGGCTTCACTGGTGGTATTCTCGAGGCCGTGTTGGCACTCTACTCCTGTCCCTCTGCTCAGGTCCTTAACTCTGGTGTCGCCTCGACTCCGTTCGACATTACGAATGGCACCCGTCAGGGGTGTCCACTGTCGCCGACAATTTTCAATCTGATGATTGAACCCCTGGCGGAGGCCATTCGTTCAGACGAGTCGGTGGAGGGTTTCTGTCTGGGTGATACCGTCCACAAGATTAACCTTTTTGCGGACGATATCATTGTTATCCTGACGAACCCGGTTTGTTCACTCTCTTCTGTGCAGCGCATACTACAGGCTTTTGGGGAAATCTCCTACCATAAGGTTAATGCTTCCAAATCCCTGGCGCTCAACCTGGGCATCAGCCGGCAGGTGGTGTCCCGGTTGAAGTCTCTTTACCCCTATACCTGGACTGACGAGAGTGTTCCCTACCTGGGGATAAATGTCACCTCCAGTGTGTCCCGGTTGCTCTCTTCCAATCTGGATCCCCTTATTAAAAAATTAGATCACACCATGGCTGCTATGTCTAAAGTTGAACTTTCCTGGGTTGGACGGATGGCGGCCTATAAGATGTCAATTCTTCCCCAAGTGCTGTATGTGTTTAGGGCGCTTCCTGTCCCCTTCCCCGGCAAATACTTAGAGGCTCTCTCCGCAGGTATGCGCAAGTTTATCTGGGGTGGTAAACGGGCGAGGATCTCTACCTCCACTCTCGCTTTTCCGAAAGCCTTGGGTGGTGCCAAACTACCGGACTTGCGGGTTTACTATTGGTCCACTAGACTGGACCAGTTGAAACGTTGGTTCTTCCCAGTCAAGGACTCTCCTTGGGTCTCTATTGAATCCAACCTGTCCCCTACAAAGGATCTGCAGTTGCTTCTCTTGGGTGACCTCTGGATCCCCTGGTCTCTGCCTGAACTCCCTCCGACCCTTTAGGTTTCCTTGATGGCATGGCGGCTTCTGGAGGACGCCCGGGGGAAGCAGTACGTAGTGGCCCCTCACCGTTCTTCCTCTTTGCCCCTAAGTTTTTTATCTGCTTTTCTCCCTGAGCTTCGGACGTCGGATCTGTCACGTCTAGGTATCACTGAGCTCGCCCACTTCTTTATGGGGGAATCTCTGATGTCCCCATCGGATTTGATGTGTAGGTTTCACATACCTAATGCTCTTTTCCTGTCCGTGCTTCAAATCTATAGTTTTCTTAAACGACACCCCTTGCTTACTAGGAAGGTCCCGCTTGCAGTCTGGACCCATTACCATTCCAGTCAAAGGTCTGCTAAGGGTATTTCTGTGTTTTACGATCTCCTCCTCCACACACCTGCCTCCTGCAAGACGCGGCCCATGCTGAAGTGGGAAGAAGATCTGCGTCAATATTTTACCCCAGAGCAATGGTCTCGAGCGTTGTCCTACACTTTCCAATATTCCCACTGTTCCGCACACTGGGAAATGATGCTGAAAATAGCTAATAGGTGGTATCACACTCCCGATAGGCTAGCTAAGTTCTTCCCCACTGTAGAGGATCTCTGTTGGAGGAACTGTGGTCACAGAGGAACGCTGGCTCACATACTATGGGATTGTCCCTCCCTAACGAGTTATTGGCATAGAGTGTTCAGATGTATAGCTGAAGTTACGGGTATTTTAAACCCCCCTAAGAAAGCGTTAGCTCTGTTAAACTTGGGCCTAGATGATTATCCGGTTCAATACAGACAAATGGTTCTACATATTCTCCTAGCCTCCAGAGTGTTGATCTTGCGCCGTTGGCGGTCTATTGACATCCCTAGTTTCTCAGATGTGGTTAAATTGGTTAATGACAATTATACTATGGAGAGAGCTTTGGCGTTTGCCTCCCTTTCATACCCGAAATTCAGGTCTGCCTGGGATAAATGGACATACTCCTCCTGATAATTTGATTCAATATTGTATGCGGGGGGATGGGGGTGGGGATGGGAACGACACCCCTGTGGCAATATGTTCCCACTGGGAGCTGCAGGGGTGCCGGCTCGCTCCTCCCCCCTCCTCTCTCTCTCTCTCGTTTATCTCTAATTGCCAGACACTCACTGGTCCTGACCTGGTTCTCCCCGTGGATTTGTACTGCTGAAGTCAAAGTTGTTGTTTGTGGTTGATGCTTGCTTTTTGTATGTTTGCATACCTTCAACTTTTTTGCAGTCGGAACATTCCCCCCAACTCACTCCCCTCTTGATATATGCATTGGTTTCTTATGTAACCTGTTTTATGGGTACAGTTTGCCTACTGTGTTCTACTTACC